>NW_027466468.1:600000-1125000 GCF_050575085.1 Anarhichas minor | reverse complement strand
CGAGACATGAATGCCCAAAGCGCTCTGATCACATCTGTAACAGACTTATGGCAAACTACCTCTTCCATTACTGCCTCTGTCTTAAGAGGATGTCTCCTCATAGATCACCTTTAGTGCCATGCTTACACTTTATTCTCCTCATAAACAATTCCTAAAGGTGGGAGGACAAGAGCCTTGCAGAAAGTTTACACAATGGTAGCAATGCAGTCGGACATATATTATTCCCAAGTAACTTGTTATTAAAGTCATTTATAATTTTCACATCATCCTGACATGGTTTATTTCACTGAGAAAACACAATAAATTATTTTCCGAATGTCATTTCAGAATAAATTACATATAAATCAAACTGTCAGGCTGCAAGAGAAACTCAGTGGATGAAATAGAGGGGAACACAAGTTTGGCCTCTGCGTATTGTTACACATTCTCGTCGGTTTTTGCGGCCCTATCTTTGATATTTTCACATGCTTTTCCTGGATTCTGGGGCCAAGCTGGGCAGGAGGAGTCACCGGGAAACCCAAATATTATTTCACAGAAATCCAATATGTGGGTACAAGTATGACAGCAAATAAGCTGGCCCCCGTCCTTGCTGTGCACCACCCACAGAGCGACGCCCGCTAGCGTTGTAAAATCCTACCCTCTGTCTGGATGACCTCACAGCTTGGACCTCTGCTCAGGCCAGGGTCTCTAGCCGGGGTCCAATAAGCCACCCTATAACTCGCACACACCCTTTTCATGTGTCTTTCCCGTGCTCTTTAAGAATACTCACACCACAGAGTTACAGCTATTCGGACTATAGGGTGCCGAGCGTCAGTTGAACACTGCACTAGGTGTGTCCAGATTAGCGTGGGTTGCGGCCTGGCGCCTCCATTGTTCTTCGTTGTTATTTCAGAATTTAAAATTTAGGGGGGATGGTTTTCACTGGCCGAGTCATCAGCGAGGGTCGTGCGAGCTCTGGTGAAGAGGTCTTTCTTGCAACCATGTGGCCCCAGACTTCTGGGAGTTTTTACACAGGCTGCACGAAGATAGCCGCACCGCTTTATGCTGCGTCATAGCCCTTTGCCAGGCATAATTACAATGTCAGTCTGTTTGAAAAGCAGTCTTACGGGAATGTGAGGGGGCCCCATTACTGTATCAAGACCATGCGCTAGGGGCCGTGGGGCCATAAAACACTCATCTGTGACCAGCAGTAAAAGAAGCAGCAGAGCAAAAAAAAAAAAAAAAGGCTCTCTGACAACATAGTATTTAGTGCAATAATAATCACACACCCTTTTTGCTTTTATAGCATGTAAGCTTGATTGATTCATTGCCTTGAGGAGAGAACACATGGAAATGTACTTGTGACAGTGTGTGTGACCATGGCAGCACAGTTTCCAAGGACTAAACTCACCCATGCAGCACCAAATGTGCCTTAAATTGGGGAACATGGAAATTAAGAGGTTATACATCGACTCTTACAATGCTCATATTTTGTGATTCTGCTTACTTTGTTTGAATTAAATGAAACTTATTTCTGAGCAAGTAAGCAATCCATGGTCACCTGTGTCAATACATTTTGTAGCTTTCCAATTATATCAGGATCAGTTCTGACCAGGCACCCTACCACTTCATCATGATTTGTCACCATTACACCATGCTCTCCTGTTTAATAACTGACATTATTCATAGAAATAGCCCATGGGTACAATGATGCAGCTTAAATGTTCTTTTCCTCTTCCACAAGTTTCTGCAAATGCCAAAAAAGACTCATGTGCAGTAAGTGGCCGCCATTTACATAGCACCTTTCTACCGGATAACACGCTTTTACGATCAGCAGCAACTGGGGTTCAATGCCTTGCTCAAGAATACTTGGGCAGAAAAGCCAAGGGTCGAACCGCCAACCTTGTAATTACAGGACAACCCAGCGTCATCCTGTCAAGTTGCTCTCCAAAGATAGAACCAAGACTGAACTCTGGTTGAAGAACAACCAGAGGCTCTGACAGGTAACTCATTCAGTGACCAGTTTTGTCATCTTTTGTAATTAGAGAAGATGATTCAGGTAACTAACAGTATGTCATGTTGCACTAAACTCTGTTGGAAGGGATTATTCATCTTTAATCGTGGTCTGACTAGAAAACACATAATATTGAAATAGTTTGGGGCGTTAGTTGAGACACATCTGTTATAAATAATAAAGAAGCAGCCTGGTCTCACTCCCAGGGCGTGGGTAGCATCTTGAGACCGATGCACAATGACTCCTTAGCGTCTGTATGAGAGGCGACGCGCTTTCAAATGACTCCAACGTAAACCCATCCACGTCATTATTATACATTCAGAGTAACAGACGCGGTATTAAGTGCGAGATGTCCGCTAAGGGCGGGAGGGAGAGCTGGTGGCTTTTACTCAGGCGACCCAATGTTTGTGCCCCGTGTGAAACCAAAATAAGTGATTTTTCCTGGCGTCATGTCATGTGATATTCTGTGACGTGACACTTCACTGAGTCACATAGATTACATTACGTTACAAGCGTACTTTATTAAGGTAAAGCGGGATGTTTTTTGTGAAGTAGTGAAGTAGTTTGTTGCTTAAACTTAACCACCCTCGTTTCGCAACTTTAACCAGGCGTAAACCTTCAGCATCAAGATACTATGCAACAGGCTACCCGACGCAGGGGGCTTCTGCCAAAGGGATAAAATATGACAGGAGGAGGGATGAGATCACGTTAAAAGAAGGCTTGAGGCTTGTCCAAGAGCATTCTCATCACATAGAATTCGCACTGAT
Organism: Anarhichas minor; assembly: GCF_050575085.1. NCBI lineage: Eukaryota > Metazoa > Chordata > Actinopteri > Perciformes > Anarhichadidae > Anarhichas > Anarhichas minor. The sequence goes on along the minus strand of NW_027466468.1, from coordinate 1,122,240 downwards.
GGTGGAGAACAGAAACTAACTTTTCTGTCAGTTGCTTTACAGTATCTTCTGGTTCAATTAGCAATATTAACACTTGACAAATTCACCACACAAACAGATCAATCATGCCACGGTTTGTTTGAATGACACAGGCCAAACAAACGCCATTGTTATGCAAGTCCAATATTCACTTTTACCTCTGCTTTGGTCTCCACCAACTCCTGAGGGAAATAGCTATCTGCTCTTTAGCAGCTAAATTCTTCACTTTGTTCACCCGATAGTCGCTAACTTTCTCTCTGTTTGGTGCCAAGCAGGTAGCATCTGTGGGTTTATCAGAGCTTAAAAACGTTAAAGTTGTGGACTGTAAAATAAAAACAATAAATTAAAAGACACTGAAAAGCTTCATAAAGCTAAAGGAGAACAGGAGAGTAGTAATACCCTGCGGGTTCGTCACTACGACAGACTGCTTTTACATTATATCATTAGAGTCATTGTCAATACGACAATATTGATCATAGCAGCTTTAAGGTCAGTGTTACATCAGGCTAAGGCAAATAAAAATTATATTACAGATGATTTGGTCGAGGTCAAGCGGCTAAAAATTGGTTGGGTTGTAATGTTAAATAATAATAAAAACCAGTGCATTACAATTAAGAGAGTAGAAGCTCTCTTGTTATGGGTTGAGAATTGAACCTGGGTCACTGCAGTTAAAGACAAAAAGTACATAGCCCTCCACCACCCCAACCACAACGGCCTTACTTTCCACTGTGCTATTTCTATGTCAAACCACTGCCTGTTTCTAGTCATGTCTCCTTCATGTAATCCTTTTGTGGTGGGAAAATGTATTTCTCACTTGTACAGTTTAAGATGTTGTGCTTTTTCCGCCAAATTTTAGGAGACCACACTCTGTCTGTAGGACCGTCGTAGGATTTATCGCTCATTGGAAATGATAACAGTGCATATGCTGTTGACGGACAAAAATAGACTGGGATTTTCCCAAGATAAAAATAAGTAAAGCTGAATTTGCGATGTAACATTTGTCCACTCAGAGTTGGGTAGAACAAAAGCCTCTCCTGTCAATCATCTGAAGAGGAGGAATATCGCCAAGTGCGTCCTTGTAAATAACCTCATGGAAGTGTATCTACAATACAGGCTGTCCCTTGTGATTGTAATTGATGCAAATGGAGACACTTTGATAATTTGTCTCCATTCATGTCATTTTCAATCACAAGTAAGAGTCAGAACTGTGCAAAAAATATGATTCTGTATGGTTTCAAACCAAAGTGCAGCGGTAAGACGATAATAATGGGCAAACATAATATGAATAACTATGAAACTCACACAGGACATCAAATTGACAAGTTAAATATATCATTTATATTGTACAATCTGATGGAGAATTCCATTTAAATTAAATAATGGACAATGTCGAAGTTATTACTGACAGAAATATGATATTCTGAGAACTTTATAGAGTTCAATATTCTGGTCAATGTTAAAATCATAAAACCCAGCACGTTGGCCAAGATTGCTTATCGATATCCATATTCACTTCAGTCAAGAGTAAGCATTTCTTTGACGCAGCGTGTTGAACAGAGATTTCATCTTAACACACATGGCACGGACCACATGGAATGCTCGAACGTATCTGACCTCGTGTGATCCTTGATTCACACGAAAACATCCCAGAAACTTTAAGGTTCGATGCTGTGATCAAGGCAAAGGTCCAAAAGGCCTGAACCAATAAAAGATGGAAGATATCCAGAATTTCTGGACTATTGTAGAATAAGCGGTGCTTGGCTCAGTTTCCTCCCTCCATCCAAGCAAAGGTTTGGGCTGGAGGCCTGTCTTCAGTATCTTGACTGGATGCCATTGGGAGCAGGCCGCAGCAGAAAAACAGGTCAATAGTGACTGTTAATGCCACGATTGGATGGTTTGTGGTCTGACCATTTGGAAGACTGAACAAAATAACATTTTACTGGGGTTCATAAACCTCTCGTGGACGTTAGAATGGCTCCTCCATAAAACCTAAAGTGTTGAGGGCGAGACGTAAAAGTCGAAGCTAGGAATGACAAAATGTATAGAACATCAGTTTCGAGGGAGTCTCCAGCACTTGCCAGATAATTAAACTATAGTACTTCTGGTGTTATGCAGGCAATATAAAAAGACAGTAAAAATGTATGAGTGGTAAATGATAATCACTTAGAGAGGATACAGCGTGCTACAGTGTAGTGTGGATAGATGTGTGACCAGGATTATTTCACAGTGAATAAAACTTTACACAAATCCTAGCTTGGAATTCCCCTCACCCCCTTCAGTTGTACACTGATTCACATATTTCGAATTGCTTAATAGTGCTGCAACTAACAATTATTTCCCGTGTTGATTCATTTCAGCCAATCGTTTCAGCTCTTAAATCGAACTGAAATTAAAGGTGCATAATATGAGATTGGGAGCATTTCGATTGCTTCTCAACGACTCTCAACATGGCGACGTCTCAGCCCGCGGCTCATAGCCAACGGTGCTAACAGCGCTAATAGATCAAAATAACTGCTCAAAGGGCTAACAGTGTTTACTTGAGGGGGAACCGGGGTTTGGGTGCTACGTTTCTAAAAGCCAAATCCTAAACTGTGAGACTGCAAAACCAGCTAAAGAAAACCCGGCCATCTTGCTGACACGCGCTAGCACTGCAAGCCAGGCTACACATTAGCATGCTAAAACGAGTGGGTAATTCTTACAAATTACACCTTTAACATGCTTTTCTCATTCATTCCGCTGTACTGAGTTTTACTCAGATTGTTCATGAATTAAATTATTTGCATTTTTATAACATTTTACCGAATATGTATTAAGTTTTCACAGTTTACCCACATGAGAACAATGACAAGGAGTCACACGTGTATAGGATGTTCTGGAAATCTCTCTGCTTCCTCACTCTTGACCCAAACCAGAACAACGGACCCAAGCCAATCGAAGCGAAGAACACTAACTACACAACAGGTTAAAGTGTATGATAGCATGTAAACTATCATTTCAGTAGGATTAATTCAGTTTAAGTGTAATAAAGTATATGAATTTTCTAAATAAATGAAAATAACATAATACACAAATAGTAGGTTGTCTTTTTTTATTAATGTCTAACTAAATGCCTATACATGTATTTTACAGTCCTGTACACTCACATGAAGCACACTCAGCCTGCGAGGCTGTCGGGTAACAACAAACAGGGAGAGCGACTTCCTTTCCTGCTCAGGTAGACATTACTTCATATCTCTGCATAGCAAATAGTTGTTTGCTACAATATTAATTTTCAGAATGTTGTAAATTGCTCTAATAAAGTTCATATTTGTTAAGAAATCAGTAGGCTCCTTTGTGTTTGCTTCTACTTGTGTATTTATTTGGTGCAAGATTTTACTTACCAAAGCTGCAGACAGTCTTTTTCTTCTAGGTATTAATTTAGAGCAGTGACAGCGCCTCCTACATTGGTGTTCCAGCCAGGGGGGGTGAATATTTGGTCCAGACTGGTGATCACTGGTGAACCAATGGCTTTTTTGAATGGCCTTTTGGTTACGCTTTGTTCTACAATATAAACTACGTCAGTAAATGTCTCACTGGTGAGGTATGAAGCGTTTAAGTGTCTTAAAAAAAAGTGGCTGCTTTGTGGTGGGGAAGTGAAGTCATGCAACCGTGGTGTAGTTCGTTAATTGCCAAACGTTAGCTGTTTACTTCTGGTGATTGTATTTATGCAGATGAAAATCATTAAAATGTGGTGTTCATTTGTGAAGATTATCTTGCTGAGCAAAACGCATAAACATCATTAACAGTCGTTTGCTGCAGAGCTTATTTTCATGCTGTAATACAAAAGTTCCCCTAAAGTGAAGCCAATACGTATTGATCACCCCCTGGTGGCTGGCTGCAGTACAGGTTATCGACCACGCCCCTCTATGTTAACGGATGGGATATGGGCCCTGTCTGTCTGTCACTGTAGGCAGTACCCATCACACTGCTACACGTTCAGGTGTAGGTTTGGCTTCAATTGGTTATTTGATGCTTTAAAATAAAGGGGTGTGACATCACACAGACGGGATTCTCTCTCACTAACAAGCTGTGGCCGTGCTCGGCTTGCGATTGGGGCGAGATCTGATATGGGCGGGACTTCGATACCGAGCTCCACCGCCCGATTATTACTGCGCAGACTCTGGCTCCAAATGACGTCAACAGCTCAAGATGGCAGCTCCCATATCAGAGATATTTTGGCTTCACTTCGATACAGTGGGAGGAAACGTGGACGAGTCGTACATCTATTTAAACACAGTCTATGGTCAGAAGTCGCATAAGTTGACGGGGCGTCTCGTAGCAATGGGAAACACCCACCCAGAGGCTTGAAGCTTAAATACTTTTTTCCACAAATATGCCCAAAAGCATTTTTTAGCTGCAGTATCATCATAGGTCCTTAAGTCAGTTTGACTTGAAATGCACATAAAAATGTGTGTGTGATACGTTTGCTATGCTTTTTAAATGTGCTGAGTTTATGACCTTGGTGCTGTGGTCATGGCATCTGCAATAGCAGGGAGAAGAAAAACTTTTGCAAAGGGAAAGCGAATCCATAAATTATACTGATGCCAGTATGAAAATGAAGATTTCATTGATGTTATTGAAGGGTGACTCATCCGACAGGGAAGCCAGCAGAGCAAAACACATCTGTGTATTACATCCAGTAAGTGGTGCATCATCTGATTTGATGTGATTTAAGCAAGTGCCTCCCCTAGAGAATACAGAAATTATACTAATGTCTTGTATACTAACAATGAACTAATGGTAGTTTGAAGTTGATCAAAAGCCAGCTCAAAGTGGATGTTCTGAGGTCAGGTTAAAAAATAAAGTTTACCCAAGAGGATCTTAACTTATGGTTATCATTACAAGAAGGATTTGGCTTCATATGGAAGTACACGGAATAACAACAAAAAGCATCCTCGGGGTTATTAAAGTCCACGGTCCCATCTGTATAAAATCACCTCCATCTCTGCGAGCGTACGTACCAGCTCAAACTTATTTCTTCTCTAAATTCCATCCTGGTCAGCTCGGTCTTCTTGCCCCAAACCATTTCTCCGTCTCATGATGTGAGGGAAAGGCATCTCCCTTTTTAAGTAGCAGATAACACCTGCTGCTGCTTTAGGTGAAAGTAACACAAGTTAACACGCACGTGTGGAATTTAGCCCTATGGTGGTTGGAAAGAGGATCCTCTGAGGAGAGTGGCTAACTCAGAACGGAAGCCCTGCTGTGACCAATATATAACCCGGCATGAGTCATCCTGCCAAGACCCCACAGATATGATGACCCTCTACACTGTGCTGTAGCTGCATCAGTTGGGCCCCCGCAAGACGAGGTTTGCATCTTTGCGCTCAGATGTTCCTCCTCTCCCTGAGGGACAGCCAGAGGGCAGAGCGAGGGTGGAGAACAGGAAAGGGGGAACAGAAACCAGGAGGATCCGCCATCTCCCGAAGGCCCAGGGTGTTTCATTTTACACGCTGCTTCCTGAACTAGCGCCACCGATTTGATTTGTCTAAGGGAAGACATACACTTCATCGCTGCCTTATTCACTCAGCGACTTTGAATTATTGTAAAAGGGCGTGTGTCCGTGAATGGTTGGACTTTCATCATGACACGACAATGAACAATCAGGAAGACTGATGTAATGATAATCAAACAGGGTTTGAGACATGGCACCATCCCGCTGCTCCCCACAGCCGTTATTCCAAAAAATATTGCCGTTTCCCTGCGCCAGAAATTATACAGAACCACAGCTGGAGGTTCTTTCCCCCGTCCAGTGTGGCTGAAATAACCCGCAGGGGTGATGAGGATAGTCTGGCTGACCCCTACCACAAAGAAAAACCCCCAGCAGGTGCCAGAAGCTCCCCAAACACAGAGATCACATGAAGGGAACAGAGCTGTTGAAAGTAAACAAATTAGCAGTTGGCTTTTTATGTTGCCCTTTTGTGGGATTTCATTAGAGCTGGAAGTAAATGCAACCACAGGTAAAAACCCCTCCTGGATGCAAAAAGATGTGGTAAGCGTTTGATGTGATAACTGCTGGGCCTCTCCAAAGCAAGTACGGACTCTGCGCAGACCCGCAGCTCATACAGAGAAGGTTTGACGATTCTGGGTTGAACAGAGACTCAACTGTAAACACAGGACACGAGATATGATTCCAAAAGGCTAGGTCTTTACTGAAACGCAAGTGGTCATACACAGTTAATCAGTCCAGGAACAGATTCGAAGTAGGAGTAGGCAAAATTCAAAAACCTGGAAGAACTTCCACTGGTGAATTGTTGGAAAGCACCGAGCACACTGGGTAGAACAAAGATAATCTGGCAGGGGAACAGGGAAAACAAGAGAGTATATGTCTAATGGCAAAATCAGGGACAGGTGAGTAGGCTAATTGAGGGCAGGTGTGGATAATCAAGGAGGCAGGAAACACACAATAGGCAGTAAGTGAAACAGAACGTGACACATGAGTGAACCTACAAAATAAAACAGGAAACGGACTCCACAAAAAACACAAGAAACAAAAAACTGAAAACAAAAATAAAATAAAGGCAACAGCAGATTAACTACTAAAGACCACTGAAAGATTATAATGTCAAATACTCTTAAAAGTCCGAGGGCTCTGGACACAGAGCCAGAACGTTACAGAAGTGACTTAAGAGGGGGAACATCCACCTGTTGGCTCTGGGCACACCTTCCCTCAGGGGGAAAGTTCTTATGGTCAGTCCCCACTCTCTGCTGTGTTGAGCTTGGAACTTCCTCGTGTGTAGCAGAACAAGGTGACGGAGGCTAAATATCAGCGATTTATAAAATTGTACTTTCACACAGTCTATTCTTCATGAGTAAACTAAACTAAAAGTGGAGCAAATTTTTTAAATGGCATTACTTTCATTGATTGACTTTATTCAAATGGGAAATGTTTATTCTCTGCCACATAAAGCTACTGTAACTTTTAGTGCCATAATGCTAAGCCTTTGGCTGTTCTCTTACGTACGTTTTCTTTTTCACCTCATTAATTCAATAAAGATCAGAAAAAAATGTAGAAAATATTTTTAAAACCACAACTTACAACTGGAAATAGATTTTAATAGTTTGCGTCTTTTTCCAAATGCCCAGCCAAAGTCAATGGTCATAAGTTCTCAAAATCCGAGCTATTCAACAGCAACCAAGTCATTTCCAGCATTTGCTACAGTGGGATCTAACATTCAAATCAACAGGAAATGAAGGTGCTTTGATCTGCTCTGTACCATGACTGTACCTGGATCAAACTGTTTAAGTCTGTTCAATGAATGACACACTAATACTCGCATATCCTGCTGGATGATATACAATACATACGGTGGCGTCAGTGAAAATTCTCAATTCCCATTTCTCTCCTCCATGCAAAACAGTCAGAGAGAAAGTACAAAGGAATGGATGAAATACCATTTGCATACTATACAAAAGCGATTTCCTGGTTGTGCGTGTCAGGAGACTGGTGGAGGAAGATGGACAGTGAGATTCAGTGTCTTCTGTGGTCTCTTAAATATGAGGAATCCAATATATCCACATATTTTCCCAGACATCTCTTTCGTACTCCGGTCCAGTCGGCCGACCATGTGTCTTGGACTTCACGCTTCCCAAGCCCCTAGCCTGCCTTCTACAGACCACGACTTCCTACCACAGGACCCCTGCCGCTCGGCGAGGACCTGAGGCCAGACTCGTCTACCCAACACTATTGGCTCTGTTTAGTAACTCAGAGTCTTTGGCAGTTGAGCCAAGCACTCTCCAGGAGTAAAATTTGACATGAATACCTGGAGCACATTCTCACAGATTCCACACAAGTGGAACAGGTCAAATCATTGTAGCATCTCTCTCTTTTATTGTCTATTTATTCACCAGCTACCTAATTGGTATAGAGGGCTTTCAGTTTGTACGGTGTCCTTAAAAAGGCTGGTCCTTATTTCTGGGGAGCTCTCGGGGGACCACTGCAATACACAAGAAAATGAGCACGGTGTCCTTCAAGAGTCCTCCATTGGCTTTCAGCAAGAAGTGGAAGAAAACAGTGGATAGCACTTGCTAGCGACGTGGTTCTAAGGATGGCAATGTCGGCCGGTCAGGTGGTCCACCACTTTGGTCCCGATTGAAATATCTGAACAACAACTGGATGGATTGCCATGATATTTTGTAGCGACTGGAAAGCTGGTGCACAAAGGACAAAGGGCTCAAATGCAAGACTTGACACATTGAGATGAAGTGAACATAAAGTGTTCACTAGAAGATGTTTGGTACACAGGTAGTAGTCCAAAGACAGGCAAAGTAATCCAAAAACGTAAGGCAAGATTTGAGTTTAGGTAACTAAAGGTTGAAAAACACTTTAATCAGAAGGAAAAACACAAGGAATTTAAGGCTGGGCCGCTCACTGAAACACAGACAAAGGGGGGCAAACAGACTACACAAGGGTGATAACGAGGGACAGGTGAAACTAATCAGGGCGAGGCAGATAATTAAAAAGGCGGGAAAAAACACAAAGACAGGAAGTAAAACCAAGCAGGACACACAAGGAGAGTAACTTACAAAATAAAACAGGTAACAAACCAAAAAAAACACTAGGATAACGACAGAGACTGCACAATGTTGTACAAACATTCGTGGTTCCCAGACAATGTGTCCTAATGACTTTGGTGTTCCTCTGACTTTTTCTCTAGCACCATGCAGAGGTTAGCATTTAGCTCAGAGCACTGCTGCTCCTGAATACAGCCTCACAGTGACTTATTAGATAGCAACGCATAGTCTAGTGCTATTGGATGGTCTTTATTTTAAACTGATGCCACTTCCACAATGTGACATCACTACCAATACCAGCCAATAGCGCACAGCCTTAGGGTTCATGTGTTTGGTTATTCGTAAAAAATAAATAAATGGACCTACACTCCCACCACAACTGTGTCTATGCTTATCCAGCTTGTATGTTTTTAGAGTTATTAGTGAGAGGACAGTCGGTCTGTAGGACCACCGTGATCACACGGTGCATGAGCGACACGACTGCCAAGCCTTTGTAAAAAATGACCGCTGAAAGAAAGTGTCCGTATCCAAGGGTGTGTATGAGGTTAATGGGTGCTTGGTCATGCATTGAGAAGGAGAAAAGAAACTACAGACAGAACACTGTGCTCATATGGTCAAAAATCGTGACTCCATGTGTTGAGTCTCAGAAATATCAAATGTTTTTCTGGGAATCTATGAATACAATATCCTCCAGGTTGGACTGGTGCTGACTCGAAGTGTTAGGAGAGCATGTCAACAGAGCAGCAGTAAAATCACGTTGGAGCCTCAGACAGCACTTCGACACTTCCTGTATTGAGCCATGAGATTTATTGAAGGGTTATGACAGCCGTTGAATTGATTCCTCTGTGTGGTCAGGAAGTGAATCTCAGACCCTCTCGTGCAGACCAAACATGCCTATACTGCCGCATAATGGTTTCAAACATACACACGGTTCCAGAAAACATAAATCCCCAATAGCACATCATCTTTGGAAGGGTAAATACATATTTTATTATTCCAACCCTTGTTGAGTGTGCTGTCAAACAAAATACCCACACATTTGGATGAACTGAAGCAGAGATCAACAAGGGTCTCAGCTACTTTCAGCACATTGTCTGAAAAGTTTTCATGCATTCATATTCAAAGCCCCCCTGAAAATGAGGATTGCCATTCACCAATGTAGTGTTGAGAGGGACAGATTGCTTAACAAAAGCCACATTATTGTGTGCTGTTAAATAAAGACTTGATCAATTCATTCAAAGGCTGTGCTGAATGTTTGGTATTTGCACATCAATTAACCCTCCACAGTCCATTATTTGATATGCAAAAACATATTTCTTTCTCTTTGATTAACCAATTGCAAAACTTGGAAAAGGTGCCGGTGAGCAACACTGCTGGGCGCCTATGCTTGATTTCAATGTGTGAAAATACAAATATGGTGTGAAATGCGTCACTGCCAGCACACTGTCTGTTTCGAACAGACTTTATTTGTGATGTTACCCAGAATATGAGCTTCTTAGCATATGGAGGTGTTTAACCAAGATTAATACTTCCAGTTTAATACTTGAATGACTGTAGCAAAGTCAGTAGTAATATATACCGTATATTATTCAACACTGCAATTGCTACCACTGCTGTGCACTTTTTACATCTACTAAAAATAACACTACCAGCCGCTTGGCTTGTTGTCATTCTAACCCTCTCCACTTCAGCATCCATATAAAGCTCTGGCTTACCACTTGACTGGCTGATGATGAGTGACAGCATCCCTGATTCCCAGAATCCAGAGACGGCAAGCAAGGAGATCAGGGCATGTGTTCTGGATGATTTGGTGCAGGCTGGCCTGGGTGGCCATGAACAAATCCCTGCTTCTCTGCTTCTTGATGATGGAACATTTGCTTTCTTTATTTCACCGAAAACAGACAACAAAATGGTCGATCCAACCCCAGAGGAAGACTTGGTAAGATTTAACCCCTTATAGCTCTGAATTGGACTGCAGAGGGGGATGGGGGGGGGATGACATCAGCAGTAGCAGTGAGGATAAGTAATGAGATGGTGTGCATCTCCAAGGAGAGTTATCTATTCAAATGAAAAGTACCTAAAGTGCCATCCCTCGACCTGTCAGTTTGAATGATGATGGTCTGTGTGTGTCTGTAGGATGTAGCCTGTCTCATTAATCTCCAGGGAGTAGCCCTAGCCCAGTGGTCCCTTTACCCCTTTGAATACACAGTTAAGACATCTTAAGTCAACCCTGCTCTCACTCGTTACCCCTGCACCAATGAAGCTCAACCTATTCCCTCTTACAAAAGCTCTGGCAACATGTCAAACTCAGCTTTTCAAATGAACATAAACCACAGTCCAAGTCTATGCTGCCATCTGTACTAATTATAATTCAGAGGAGGAAAAACATGCCCACCAAGCATTCAGGTAGACTCGCAGACTGCACATTCAAGGGGCTTGATAACGCTCCAACAATGTATCAGAGGAAAATAACAACCATAAGAGTGTTGACGCACGAGGGCAAAACAGTGATGCTCTCAGTCAGGGAACTTAATAGTTTTTGGTTTTTTAATCCCATCGCTCAGACCTCTAGGAGGAAGAAATAGCCCAATTTGGGGTGCGTGGAAACCGGACCGGTCTCAATCTTGGACTGAATCATAGCCTCCACAACAAAACAAATTTGTATCAGTGATTATTTTCCGAAGGGGGAGAAAAATCTTCCAGAAACTTTCCAGAGGTATAAACAGCGCAATTATTGACTAACAGTCACCGCGAAAGGTAACCTTACCCTTCTGACGAGTATGCTTCGTTCAGCATGCGATATACATTACTTGTACAGATCTTTACAAGTGTTGCATTGCTGTACGATACAGTGGCCTTAATGTGAGCAGGCAGTGGCAATTGAGATTATTGAGCTGGATTTAAGTGTCTCGGTCGCCAATGAGAAAGTAAACTTCATTGGACCTTGCAGAATTTGATAGCTTAAAAGAGAACCTGATCTGCTCTTTCTGTTCGCTGTTGGTGCTCCTTTGGATGTGCTGATACACTGCTGCAATACACAGACTGGTGTCATTTAAGTAATTCTACCTAAAGCCTGCGTGATGATATTACTTGAAAAGATGGCCTTGAATCTTTTTACCGTCATCCAGTGGTGGAAGAAGTACTCGGATCCATTACCTCAATAGAAGTACTGACGCAACGACGTAAAAATATTCCATTACAAGTAAAAGTCCTGCGTTCAAAATCAAATAAAAGTACGACATATTATAAGCAAAAATGTACTGAAAGTATCAAAAGTAAAATGTAATATGCGAGAGGACTTTCCAATACCGAAGATCCAATACTCCTGCAGCTCCTTCAAGCAGCTGTCGATCAGGTGAGCACAGGTGAGAAACTAAGCACGGTTTGAACGTCTCCCTCAAGTTCTCATTTCTTTATTATTCAGTGAAAACAGCTGCTCGAGGTTATGAGAGCGTGAGAGTGAACCGTGATAGTAAAGTTGCAGGCTTTGCAGCTAAACAATGAGCTGAGACTCGCTATGTAGTCCTTAAAGCAGAGAAAAGTGTCCGATACAGGCGATAATTCTCCGTGGATTCATCATTACGAGTGTGGTCATATTGTTTTCACCTTGTTATTTGATACCATTAAAATATCGACTCGTGTCTTTTAAATGGCCAAGAGACCTGAGTAAGCATCCTCCATCGTTAGCAACCATGTAAAGTGTGTTTGCTGTCTCCCTCCATGGCGCATATAATTATTCCCTCTGCTGCTTCTGATGAATAATTAAGAATGGACAAAGCGGATCACTGCCAGTATTGATTGTAATGCTTTATGCTTTTCGCAATGCAATCTGCGACGTCGAATGTGTCACGGCGAGCGGCAACAAGACTGACTGTGGGGATCTTCCGCCATGCAACACCTCAACATAATGTTGAGGTGTTGCATCTTTTTCATGTGAAAGATTCCCACTTTGACCCAAGAGGAATATGTGGTGAAATCAGACTATGGTTTGGCTCTCTGGGAGAACGAAGAAAAACCTGGAAACTTTAGCCAACACTAATAGTGTGTGTGTGTGGGGGGGGGGGGGGGGGGGGTCACGGGGCCAACCGCAATTTAGATGATCAACCGTGTAATTTAATATAGGAAATGTAACGACTTATATGTGAGAATTTACACCTACTCGTAGATTGAAGAAACACAACGTTGGACCGACGCCTGTAACTTTAATGTGATCACTCAAAACCGGGTTTAACAAGTATCATTAGTGGCACCATGAATATCTGGATGTTTTAGTGTTCCTGAAATAGAGAAATGCATAATTAAGCGCTTCTGCTGTCCGCAGTCCAGATGAACAGAATCTCCATTAAGATGATGCCATATAGGTAATGGTTTTGTAGCCTATGCTATTTATATTCTGGCATTGATTCAAACTATTCATTTGGTCGAGGACCCAACTCATAAACTTCTTTTATTTTGTTTTTCTGTTTTTCTATTAGTCCTTTTGGCTATACATCAGTTTCAAGCTCTCTCTCTGCGTGTTTCTGTGCCATACTTTATGTGTCTCCATGAGCAAAGAATCCTACACGAGCAGAACTCTCACCCCAATTAGCATTTATTCAGATATCCCTACCTGGAAGTAGTGGCGGAAACTGGCTCCAAGATTTACATGGGTAGGAACTGTATGAATAAGAAATTCTGTTTGGTTTACACCGAACTACGTAGATGTCTGAGAAATGCTACAGTGGCTGCCAGCGGACTGGAGAAGCACTCTGTCGCGGCCCATGCTGTACGAGGTCCAAGCGCTGAGTCGACGCTGTCTGGGAGATAGAGACTGAGTGGAACCCATCACCATTACCTTGGCTGTTTGTGGTCGTCAGCCTGCCATATCCCTCTCCCCACAAGCAGATGGTAGCATCGCTAGCCTGCCAAGTTTACACTGACGAGAATGTGTGTGTGTGTGTGTGTGTCACGAGTATCCAATGGTGTATGCGTGTGTACATGACCGCACACGAAATCGTACGTGGCAATAACACGGTAGAGTTCCTCGCAACCCATGGCGAAAGGCTACTTGTCCCCCTCCTTATCTTCCACGTGAGGGTGTTCTGTATGTTTTTCGTGTCTTTTAGCCTAGAGATGTCACAGGGGAAGAGAGTGATGAATCTTGACTGGATGAATGCGAGAAAGGATGTAATACGGTAACCCTACTATGCCGCGAAATGAGACGGCAAGTGAACAGCGGGGAAACGAATACAGTCAAAGCGAGTCAGCAGACCACATTGCATGTCAGTATGTCCTGCAGATGTAGGCTTGAACCGCTCACTGATGCCATAATTTACACATATCAAACACCAGGCTGCGACTGGCTTTTCACTGGGGATCTTTTTGTTTCGTTTCTTTTTTAAACCCCTCCAGTTATCATAGTTGGGGAAATTAACAGTGACCAACCACCTCAGAGACAGTGGAGGAGACAAACGGCTACCATGAGGATACAGGATACAGCGAACTGATAAATTAAACTATGCATGGCCGCAGCTCTTATGAGCACATATGGATGTAATTAATAACAATATTGCCAGAGATAACTAAAACAGAAAATGTGCTGTTGGAGTTAGAGCACAATGCCTGGGAATGAAGCTGAGGTCTTGGCCTATCGTGCCTCGTGCTGTAACAAGTAGAGCGATGCTGAGTCAGGAGCTAACAGCATGCAGTGGTGGAAGAAGTATTTGGATATTTAAGTGAGAAGCCTGACACAATTAAAATATGAGGTTGTTTTAAAAGGAACAGTTTGACATTTAGGGATGTGCGCTTACTGTATTTGCATTCTTGCAGAGACTAAGCTAAGATTTATACCACTCTAAATATGGAACAGCAGCTAGCAGAGGGTTAGCTTAGCTCACCACAAAGACTAGAAGAGGGGAAACAGCTAGCCTGGTTCTGTCCAAAGCTAATGAAATCCATCTGTCAGCATGCCTAAATCCCACTAATTAACAAGATATGTCTTCTGTGTTAAGTCTGTTCAAAAACCAAAGTGTAATGTTACAGTGTTACTGGACAGAACCAAGCTAGCTGTCCTTATTTCCAGTCTTTACGCTAATAAGCTAACCAGTTGCTGGCTGTAGCTTTATACTGTCTAAAAAGTAACTAGTTAGGCTACTACAGCTGTCTCATATCTAGTGGAGTAAAAAGCAAGCTTCAGAAATAGAGAAGTAGAAATATAAATGAGCATAAAATGATAATTGTACAGTAAAAGCACCTCAAAACTGTAGGCTACTAAAGACAGCAGCCTCCTTGAGCGACTGTGCCAAGTCATGTTCTCCCACTGACAGTATGGTATGTGGGTAATTTAAATCGAGAGAGGGAAGTGTTCACACGGCATCAAAGCTACAACGTGGGGGAATATGCGTCCCATTGTTTCCAGTTGGAATGAGGTCTGGCACGACGCCTTGGAACTCCTTTGACTCCAGCACTGTAGTAAAATAGTGTTTACCATTCCTGGACGGTATCATGTCAGTGTACACAGATGAGATGTCTCACAATGCCTATGGAATAAAAGAGCACGTTTCAGCTTGTATGCATTCACAAACCCATTTCAGATACTCCCAGGCTCCGTTGCATCCTTCTCAGGGTATAAAATACCCCTCTGTGGTTGCCATTAACATTCACCCAGGAAGCTCAATCAGTCGCCAACTCTGGTTTTCCCTCCTTTTTGTAATTAAGGCCCCAGGCCTTGTGTGGGGTAAGCCTGTGCATTCTGGCTGAGAAGACGCCCTGAGAGGGGATTTGCGGTTTGGGAAGCCTGTGCTGGAAAGAACAGCCGTCTGTTGGAGCCAGCAACTTGCCCCTTCTCTGATTTGACACATGCCCTACGACTGCGACAGAGTTTGCAGACAGGATGCAGCCTCGACGTGCACTGCAGAGGCTGCTGCCAGAGAGGCCGGCGCAAAACAACCAGAACGGCCCGTGGAGGCCACAGAATATCCTCTGGAAGAAGATCGCAGCAGTCTGGAGCCTCCCAGTCAAGACAGGTTTAGGAGTACGAGCATCGCCTGAAGCCAATAGTTTTAATTCCACGGGGCAAAAGCTCTTCACATTGTTGAAATTACCACACAGTCTCACTCGCATGCACGCACAAACTCAAGCTGACACAGAGGCATGCCTGCACATTGTCTGCACATTCATAATCACACTTTCGTAACCACTACTCTCTCTCTCTCTCACACACTCACTCTCTCACACACACACACTTTCCTTGAGAGGAAATCATTTTCCCTGCGCCGATGCCCTTGGAGAAAAAAAAATTAAGTTTGCATTCATGCTGGTGCGCTTTTTGTGTAGGGGGAAAAATAATACAGAATCAACAAAGAGATATTGTGCAATGATCACAAAAGAAAAGAAAAAAGAATCACTACTTTGCCAGACGACCTTAGTGCTTCATGTGCAAAGATTGCATTGCATTAGGAAATACGAGTCTCCCCTTCACACAAACATCGCACCTCCTTATCAATATGTAGTGAAGCAGTTTAAATTCTGTGGTCAACTCTCAGCACTTTATCAAAGGCCGCAAAAAAAACTACTTTGATGAATGCATACTTGTCCAAATCATTTTTCCACATGATGTATTCATCATCATGAAAACACAGTTAATTTGACACGATAAGTCAAGCAGATCTACGCAAATACACCAGAATGAATAAATGTGCATTTACTATGATGTATGTGTGGTAGTATTCAAAGCTAATTGAAATAGATCAAACGCTCGGAAGCACATCAAGAGTTGCCGATCATTGTGAATCTGTTAAGTGGCCAGTTGTGCGTCGACCGCGGTGGTCATCTCCTCCAGTAATGTCAGGTGTCATTTCGCTGGTCCAACCCCACATCTCCATTCTGAGGAAAAAAAAAAAAAAGGGGGGGGGGGGGGAGTGTGGGTCGGTCTGTCCTCGCTCGTAGCCAAAACACTATTTCATCACCAGACCCTGGGCAGGGCAGGATTTAGCACTGCATGCCTCATCCACTTTCGCGCGCCCAGCCGCTCCCCCTAAAACAGACAGAGATGGATGAGCTAGCTGGAGCCCCGCTCTCCCTTTCCACTCCCTCCCTCCCTCACCTTGGGAAACTTCTCTTGCTCCGGTCCCGAGCGTCATGGAGCAGATTTCGCTCCTCCCTCCATGTCCTGCAGCCCTCCGCTTTCTTGTTCCTTCCCAGTTTCTCCTTTACCCCCCCCCCCCGCCCTCGCCGAAATCCGCTCCTCTTCGACCTCCACTTTGATCTCCCGCAGACCTTGGTCTTTCCACCGGCTTGCACCCTCCTATGCTTCAATTACCACGACAGCCACGCCAGTGCCACTGTGAAGCTGCTCTATAATTTGCCTCTCAGAGCCAACCTTGGGACACTTGTAAATCAACCGCTATCGCCACCCCTCCTGAATAGGCCGATCAGGTTCTGCTCCATCCCGGTGTAAGCTCATCATCCCAGAGCTCATCCTGTTCAGCTAACCTGGCCGCCATGGAGCAGCAGAGGACAAGCAAACCCTCTCCGGGGGCTAATCTCCCAGGGAATCCGGGATTATGGGCAGCACTAATAGCGAATCCCCCTACACTCACTAAACTGAGCCGGCGGGCTTAGCGGGTTCTCTCATCACCTCTCCTCCGTCTTTTGGTCTGGCTCTGCTGTCCAGGTATGGACCGACGAGATGTCCGTGAGATCCGAGCTACTGGGACAAAGGTTTGAAAGGGCCTCTCAGGAGCCGGAGGTGTTGGGAACAGTGGAGAAGTGTCTAATAGACTCGGCGGGGGCCCAAGACGCTAGTCTTCTTGACTCTTACTCATACTCGAGGGTATGTTTGGATTGCACATCTGAGCGCGAGGAAAAGATTCATCAGAATTCATGACTGATAAATGATGCGTAACCCACTTTGTCTTTTTCTTTCTCAGCAAATCAGAGTCAAAGACAGGCTAGAAATAACAGAACACGCCGGTCAAGTTTGCATGATGTTTAATGCATGACGGTGACGGTCTACTTCCAGGTGCGATCCGTCTCACTCACTGCAGCATGCAGTCAAAGGGTCTCACAAGTCCTGAGTTCTTCATCCAGACTACAGATGGCACTATTGCCTCAGTCACGACGAGCCATCAAACTGATTGACAACCTTCTATTCCCCACTCTTTTTACAAGTTCATAAATGACCTATATGGCAATATTTGCGTGGGAGCTGCAACACAAAAAATTGCTCCGAATCAAAACAGCTCTCACCCTGTAACTCTTCAAAAGGAGCCTCAGTTAGCCTCGGCCCTTTTCCTGTAAAAATAACTCAAATCAGTTTACACTCAAACGTCCCCCTGGCCTTCATTGGTTCCGCCAGATTGGTGAGACAAATCAAACGCAGACGCATTCATCCACTGACCAAGTCCAGAGAGTATTAAAAACTTCAGAAAACAGCTTTCCACACTCGGGGCTTTGAGCTGGTGACCTCTCAATTCAAACGCTGTCCAAAAAAAAAAAAAAAAAAAAAAGCATAAACTCAACACTCAAGTTTTCCACCAGCCGGAGAGTGAAATTATGAGACAATTGCTGCGACTTAATAATCAAAAGAAATGGATGCAACAGCTGACACTGCACGGGTGAGCGACAGCTTTTGACGATCGCTTGGATCAATTCAGATTCGATACTTACACCGAAGTGAACAGCAGAGGAAAGCGGCCTCTCACAGCACTAAAATGTCTTTCCTCGCCGCCTGTCTCGACAGTTCAGATTCATGAATACACTTTTTTTTTTTTTCTTCTTTCCAACTTGTGGCGTGTAAATTACTGGCAGCGCTCTCTGGAGGCTCTCTAAACTGAAATGACAGAGGTGTTCTTCAGCGCGCTGAAGTTGGTTCAGCTGCTGTCCAACGTAATTGAAAGGCAGGACTTTGCAGCTGGAATTGCTGGGAAAGAAGAGGCCCCGCCCCCCCGTCTGATGCCCCTGTTGTTACCACATCGGCCTTGACATGACAAACGTCCCTCATCCTTCTCCAGGATAATTATAGCAGGTTCAAATGTGACAAGTGTCCCTGCTGAGTACAACGGGGCTATTTCACCGCATGGAAAACAAAAAAAACAACAACCGACTAACTGCGCTGCTACAAACACCCATGAAGAAAAAGTATTGGTAATCAGTTCTACTTTTATTAAGACATTTTGATAGATTAAACAAAACAAAAAAAGTATTCGATAAAAGATGTTTCATTTACAGATAGCACGGAAACAGTAAAGGACCTCAGTGCAGACAGGTGGGGGCTCCACATTGTCTTTATAAATAGCTTTTACTGTACAGCGTATCTTTCCTGCTCACACAGCTACAGCCTTGATGTGCTAAATTAGTGATCTAGGGTTAGAGACGGCCCTAAAAGACAGCATGGGATGCAGACGGAAAAAATAATCCAGTCAGATGGGAAATCACAGCTGGGTTAATACTAAGTAGAACTTGTTTAAATAAATTGGAGTACTTGGAATTTGCTGTTTGCGGGTTCCAGATGGGTGGGGGGAGGAAACCTTTGCACTTGAGTTAAACTAATGTCTTCCATTGTCCGTGTCTAGTTCAATCAATTACAAAGCCGAACTTGAAAGGAAAAACAAGGGGAAAAAAACAAACAGTTGAGCTGCCGTGTCTCTCCCCAAGTGGCTGCGTGTGAACAGGAGGAAGGCGTAGGACGAGGACATCTAGGACATGGTGATCTGCATGGACTCCAGCATCTCCTCCACCGCCTTCATGGAGCATTTGCTCTCCTTGGTGCCGCGACCGGCCAGCTGCACGACAGAGAGGGAAGGTGAAAGGCGAGAGAGACACAAGGGGGGGAGGGGGGGAGAACATCAGCTCGTTTGGTCTCTCTGCCGAACACACACTTTAAAACACATCCACAAAACATCCACCTTACACCACGCTTCAAGGAGTTCGCAAAAAATGATCAAGAGAGAGGCGACAGTGGTCTTTACATAGCATTGGTAGACAGGCCGTGCAAAGTCACATAATACCACTAATCGGTTTTTAATCAGGTTTTTCCCTCAACTGTTGCGTAAGTGCCATTTTAGATCTGTGTGTGTGTGTGTGTTCTGAAACAGGATGCCCACATGATTAGTCCACTTCCATGGCCTCCAGTACAGGAGTACGTAGCACTCCTCTCTAATCTGTGCACTGCGTCCACGGGGCTTCACAGGAAGTGCCGCGAATGATAATCCACAAGCACATCCAGGATTACTCATGCGCGCACATACAGGCACACTCTTTTTTTCTTCTTCTTCCCAATTAAACTCTGCAGCGGACGAGGCATCCCCTCAAAAAATACAGAGAGAGAGAGACAACTTCCCTAACCTTGGGCAGGGGACCAGGGTTAGACTGATGGGCCGGTCTAATTACCCTCACTTCACCCACATTTAGAGATCGACATGAATCAAGATCTTTCTAAAAATAACTCACAAATATATATTACAGTAAATGTATTAAACGATGGTATGCAGTCGAGTCAGATGCATTTTCTTTCTCAGCTTCCATCGTAGTTACTATAATGTTAAAGCTTGCGGAGCTACACTGAGATGTAAAACATAGCAACACCATTATGTATTGTTGAAGTACACACCCTGTATTTAGGCACAGCGGTTCTTAGAGCTAGATGCTAACATCAGCGTGCTTACATAAGTACAATGCTTACCATGTTCACCACCTTAACGTTCACCAATTAGCACCAATGACAGAGTACAGTTGTGGCTGAGGGCAATGCCAATAGTTTAACAGGTATTTGGTCAGAAAGCCAAAGTATTGGACAAATGACAAAGGTTATCCTGATGATGGGATCATCAAAGTTATTACAATTCATCCTGAAGGGGATCAATCATCATATAAAAGAGACGGCTACTGTGTAGAAGCATTGCAGATGTGTCAGCAACTACGACGACACATCTAACACAGCAGAGGACAAGCAGGAGGGAACAGCATTGCGGGTGTCCTTTCAATTAAATCATTATGAAAACACCATTACCCAGAGTCAAAGGCAGGCGGGGGGGGGGGGGGGGAGAGATACTGTTTCAATGCTGCCGCTGGACAACAGAGCGCATCGCTGCATGTCCTCCAAGGTGAGAGATGAGCTCCTCGAGAGTGTGTGTGTGTGTGTGTGTGTGCACACTCACTCATTGTAAACATAATCATTTCAATACTTGAGACACAAGGTTGGCTGTAGGAAGTAAAGTATTGTGCCCTCATCCTGGCTTTCTTCCAAACCCCCCCCCCCCTTTGGCCACGCTCAGGCCTTTACAAAAACAGGAACCAACTGCAGCCTGAACCGAGCCGTTACTGTATTTCCACGGCAGAGCAGCTGGCTAAAGGTGTGCAATTGGCCACGTAATTTCCCAGTGTGACTCATCCGTCTAGATGTAGGGTGTGTGTGCGCACGGTGGGGTAGCCGTAATGATCGGTGCATTTCATTGTCTCGCTGCCTAATGCGCCATTACCCCGGGCCCGGTAGTCAATTATCTCCCCCGGCCTGAGGTGAGACCACCACATTAACTCCCGCCCTGCTCTGCAAACAGTAGGAGCAGACCCGACAGCTCCACGACTATTTAGAGCTTCTGATAATAGAGTCGTGACGCAGCGGGAGCCTGTGGTCCGTGACAGAGGAGCTAATCAGAGAATCTGTGAGGAGGTTCAGGGCAGGAGGGCAGGCCGTGTAGTGCTGCTTTGAAGCCTCTCCCTCCCCCCGCACCTACGACACACACATCTCCGGGTCTTTTACACGTCAACCGACCCCACCGAGGTAATTACATTTCTTATTAAAACCCAGTCGGTGGCGACCTCTCGCTGACGTCTGCACCCACTTGCACTCACCTGCCCACCTTTTTCTCACACTGAGGTATGACAATCACCAGGTACCGGGGGCCTAATAAAAGTAGACGACTGACACGAGCAAACGCTTAAAAAAAAAAAATAAGAAAAGGGGGTCATCAATCAGCAAGCACAAGCCCACAGCAGCGGTCTGACGGAGGCCCACAGTCTCAGAAGTCACTTCACTGGAGGAGGGGAGGCAACCTCACACCTTGTCATTTAGCTTGTCTCACACGGCAACCCAAAAAACAACATCTACAAGCACACATGTGCGTGGTGCCAGGCTTGCATACACACACACTGTACGTACACACTCAACGTAAATAAATACAAGAGGATGTAGAGCAGGGCAGAAGCAGAGGGGCGGGATGAAGCTCTAGTGGGTCATAGTGATGCTCGCATCAGCTTCCCGATTTAAAAAAGGTGCAAGATCCGAGATCGGGGACATTTCTATTGCCTCTCAGCGGCTCTGAACATGTCAAAGGCGAGCCAACGGTGCCGACAGAGCTGACTGTGTTTACCTAAAGGGTGCTATGCTTCCGCGATGACGCCGATGGTTGGAACAGTGTTGTAACTGCCGCAACAGAGCGGTGCAGAGCGGTGCCCCGGGGCTAACCTTTGGGGCACGCTCACATGCACTGAAAGCACGAGAGGAAATGTGTTCCCCGTCTGTGGGTAAACCATCTGCCACACAACCTTTGCAATAAAGAAGATATTTAAGCGAGGAAAACATGTGCTACACTACCAATCATGCCGCCGTCTCATCTCTTTAACGAGTTTCAGATGATGTCCCAAAGTCATGTTACAATATGTCCGTTTCCAAACGTATTCGATGTGCTCGTATACAGCCAGGAAACTGGCAATAACGGATTCAAAACACAGTTGGAAACCAGACATTTGACCGACTGATCTGGTTCACCAAACCACCTCTACATGTTGCCATTCATCAGGGACATCTACAAACACATGACGTGTTAACGTAAACCAAACAAGCCGCACCTCTTCGGTTACAACGTTCCACTTTGAGTCAAACCTGAAGGAACAAGTCGGAGCTCTTCCACGACGCTTCTGCAAGAGCTCCCAAAGAGAACGGCCATCCACCGGGACGTCACTCACGTGCACACTTTTTTCCAATAGAGCCGTCATACTTGTGTCTGTGAGGCCGAGTGTGGTGAGACGAGCTCTTTAGAGGCTCAGCCTCTCTCAACAGGACGCACACATGCTCAGCAAGGAACCGCTTATTACATGTTTAACTGCCGCTGCTCGAATAACACACGGCAAGATTTTTTTAATTTTTTTATAAATATGCTTTTATACTTGTGTTTCTATGACAACAGCACAAACCATTTTAGTGATACCATGTGAGGAGGCTCCTCACTTTTTCCCTCTTCTTGCTTTGTGTGCATGTGCCGATACTAATACGTGGGCACACATGTACACACACACAGAGTTCCATCCCGTATCAACTTGGTACGTCCACATTCTTACACTCTATAGTAATATATCAAGTCACAACACATACCTCAAGGGTCCGTCACTATACTTACTGTCCTACACTCAAAATGGACCACAAATAGGTTCATTGGCCGCCGACGATCAGATTTAACTTCAGAGACTCCAATCTAAATGTCTACGTTGATTTCATATTAAATGTATGCTTAGTTAGGAAACGCTGTAACTGAAGAAACATCAATATCAATAATCCGGCTTGTGAATTGGCTTGGGGACCTCCTAGATTCAGGCCAAAGGCCCGTGAGGGTCATTGAACCTCGCGTTGAGAACCACTGATGTAGACAGCTCTCTGCTACAGTTTAGCGTGATTGTGGTCCTCGCAGGAGCAGCCTGTGGCTCTGCGAGAAGCTCATCGGCGAGGCCCGGGTGTGGAATAAAGTCTTTGCAGACGTTTGTGGCCTTAAATCAACACATTAACAGTAAATGTACCCAGACACGGCGAAAGACACTCCAGGTTGTTATTACAACGCTGCGAGTTCGAAAGGCATCCTCCAGGATCGCCGTGCATTCTGGGGTCATTCGGTGGCCGGGAATTCTTTTCACATACTATGCAAATGAGGGGATTTCTAGGATGTTGTGTACAAACAACCCATGAAAGCAAATAAAAAAAACACACAACAGAAGAGTCATGAGAAGTGGTTGCGTCTGGTGGAATGAAGGGGGATGTGGGGGAAAAAGTAGTTTTTCAGTAAGAGAGGGGCACAAACGATATGGAGGCAAGACGAGAGTAATGACGACAGCGGCAAGAATAACACACACAGAGGAGATGACGGTTGTTATGCGACTCACCTTATAGGCTCTATTTATTTGAGTGGCAGCCCAGCCAGCGTACTTCATGTTGTCCTTCTTCACCTTGGCACTAACTTTTGGACTGGCAGCGATGTGACTTGCGGACTAGAGGGGGAAACAAAACGGGAAGAAGTAGTGAAGGAGAGAAACCGGAGGGGGGGGGGGGGGGGGGGTTCCTTATATCAAAACTTGTTGAAACAGCAATAAAAAATTAAATGTAATTGAGATGAATGTGCAACCACTCTTACCATCTACCACTCCACCAGTCATTGTGGCAGAATGGAGAGCAAAAGCAGACCATGAC
This sequence comes from Anarhichas minor, assembly GCF_050575085.1. NCBI lineage: Eukaryota > Metazoa > Chordata > Actinopteri > Perciformes > Anarhichadidae > Anarhichas > Anarhichas minor. The sequence goes on along the minus strand of NW_027466468.1, from coordinate 1,098,239 downwards.
CTGATGACACAGGAGAAATCACTCACGGGGAGGAAAAAGTGAGTGCTTTAATGCTTCGTACGTGAACTGTCACTTAACGGGGCCTAATTCCTCCGACACCATCGATTCACTGCGATGAAAAGACCTTGTATGTCTTTTTTTTTTTTTTTTTTTAAAGAAAGAATAAAAGCGGCGCTCAGTGAGAGGACCGCTGTGTGATTCACGACCTCTGCTCGCCCCCGACAGCTCCCCTCCACAACCACACATCCCATGTCTTTCCCATGTTGCTGCCATCATCGCCACACAGCGAACCCCAGAGGGCTTTCCCTGCATGCACTTCAAAGCCCTCGCCACCAGCGCGCTGGAACTTTAACTACACACCAAATCAACCTGGCCCTGCTCCTTTCTTCTTCTATCAAACGGTTTGGCTTCTGTATTTTTTAGTAAGCATTTTCTCTATTCTTGACCCAAGAGCAACCTTAATTTAGATTTTGTCAACTCAGACAGGCTATCCCAGAACAACTGCGTGCGCCGGTTTATTTTTTATCCCCAAGCAAGTGTTGTGAGTAACTAACCCACAACCCGACTGCGGTTAGTGCTACCAGGTCTTCTGTCCGACTGAGTGGTTTGGTGACAGTTTCCTGTCCTTTCACTGAACTTCCTGCACCTGTCAAAGATGTGGACCCCCGAAACTCGCTGACGATCTGCAAAACACACACTCTCGAGACGGATCTGTGACTGATAAAGAATAAACTCCCGCTTGATAATACCCCGGGTGTCAGTGGACGACTTGTCAGGAGACCCGCACAGGGCCTGCTCTGTCTCCGGACAGAACGTGAGCGTTACCAGAAAGCCAATGTCTTGGTTCTGGCCCTGCCGTACTCCGCCTACACCTCCGAGTGCTTTCAGAGGCAATGAGCTGCTGTGAGGTGTTTGGACTACCTGAAGAATCCCAGCGCAGCACAGAGGAAAAACACTGGGGCCTCTCTGTGTTGGGCCTGCTTCCCCTCTCGACCTTTTTATTCGTTTGTGTTTTTATGTCAAGTCTCACTTACATATGATGCATTGGCACCAGCGGACAACATCCTGTTTAAAGAAATATGTAGATTAAAGGGCTGCTGGGCCGAGACTACAATCAAACTGGCACCTGGTTGGATAATTTGCCGGTGACAAAATGCTTGCAGCAGTCTTCCTGCTCTCTCTCTCTCCTGCCTCTTTTTTTACTCCGCGACTACTTTATTTATTTAAGTCATAAACATAAAAAAAAGTCAAACCAAAGGGGTGTTATTACTAAAATAAAGCACTCCAGAGGGGCAGACTTTTTTCCAATGCTGGAGTTCACCGTCTGAGTCAGCAGTGAGATGACCTGTCTGAGAGCCCCTTCTTCACTCCCCCACACACACACACACACACACACACACACACACACACACACACACACACACACACACACACACACACACACACACACACACACACACACACACACACACACACACACACACACACACACACACACACACACACACACACACACACACACACACACACACACACACACACACACACACACGTTGTGCTTGACACACTCAGTGACCAGCCTCAACCTTGACAAACCACAGAGTTACCAAAAAAAAAAAACTGTTTTTGTTTTTTCTTTCTTTCTCCTCATGCAAAGCAGTACTCACCATGTACAGACCAAACAATGCCCTCATGTTTCGGTTGTTCAGCCGCAGCGCCTGCGCAAAATACTTCCGGGACAGCTCCAGGTTTTCCAGCCCCCCCTGAGTGTACTTCACCTGTGTGAGGAGGCATTAAACACGGCCAATAAGCGGTGCTGAAGGGCGGCTCGAGCAATGACAGCATGACATCTGAATAAGCAACACGTGACAACCCCAGTGTAAACACATCTGCTTTCATGGGCCTGTACTCCCACTGACGTTAAGTACGTGTCGGTGTCTCTCTTGGTTTACAGAGAGACGCCGTTCACAGAGCGCTAACATTTATTCCACAGCTTGCCCCCCCCCCCCATGCTCGATGACGGACATCCAGGCAGAGTACCTACCTCAGCGTACTGCTCACAGTACAAGTGATTGTGAGGGTTGGACATCATCAGCTCCTCCAGACAAAACGCCGCTTTTCCATAGCTGTGCAAATGACAAGGAGAACAAGGGAGCCGATTGATACAGCTGTGCACGTGTCATCCTCGAGCCTGCTCAACTGTGAAGCACAACATCTACGCCTAATAAAGTTGCGGGTATAAATCTGAAATGGGGTACGGGTCAGTTGACACACGACAGAATTTGAGCCCGGAGATCTGTAAAGATCCACTACATGACATCATTATTTACAAGCTTAAGTCCAGACAGCAAACAAAAAGGTAAAAGCCGATCTAGCGCGGTGATGATCTTCACTCCTGAGGATCAATGCTGTCCGTCCGTGTGTGTTGTTTTTTGTCAGCCGTTAGTGTGTAGTTAACTACCTTCCTGAGGTCAGCACTACAGTAGGAGCTGGCACACTGTGCCTATACTCAGATGAGATCACTTCTCAGCAGCAGACTGCTGAGCTGTTGACCTCACACTAATCTGCCGCTACTCCACTACTCAGACAGTTTCCCCTTCACCGGCCCAGATACAGTATATCATCGGACACAGAGCCGTAAAACAGAAGCCGGTGGGGCTGCTCTGGCCGTCCATCAGCACATTTAAAGATTTTACGCGTTTTTGCGAACGATCCTTATCAGTTAAAAGAGACACCGATGGACAACTGCTCGCATCGACGGACTTATGGAAGAGGGAAATGCTGAGTAAAGAGTTTTTGCGGGAACCTAAATGGTCCAAAAATGTTGCCCGCCACATCGGCCTATTTTAAGTCAGCCATGGCAACTAGCTGACAGATTAACAGGATAGAAGGGAGAGGAAGGTGGGGACAGAGAAAGAAAGAAATAAACAGGGGGAAGGGGGTTAGTGGGGGGGGGGGGGGGGAAATCAGAGGGCTTGGAAGGTTGGGGGCTGCTTACAATTACCACTTCCTCTCCATAAAGACTTTCAGATGTTCATGCCGCGGCCTGCAACAGAGCCCGCTCCATCAGCCCCTCAACCAGAGTCTTGTACCAGAGCCAGACCCTTACCTCTTCCACTCCTCCTCTAAGCCATCTGACCCCCCCCCCCCATCACCGAGCCGCTCTCTACGGACGCTCCTGAGCTCGCTCTTCACCACAGTGCTGGAGTAAGGTTGTAGCCACCATCATGTGCGAGGCTGTGAGAATCCTATTTGTTTCTTTTGGAGGTTAGTAAAAAACCATCACCACCCCCATTTCAATACCACATTCTGAGTGCGTAGTGAGACAAACATGGATTCAGACTGGGCTAAGTACGTTTGAATAAATGATTACTATTTATCCTGTAATTCTGGATGACCAGTCCAATTCTGCAAGTCTGGCAGGGCTGGGTCAGAAGGAGAGCCGGCAGCCGGTACCGACAGTTGCTCCGTGCAGACAAAAACAGACAAAATAATCTAAACACCGCTGGCACGAGGATTGTTTTAACAGTGTCAACTCAGGGGCTATTAATTACGCTTTTAATGCGTTAACACCGATGCCTGCTGCAACCCCTAACAACGGCAGGGCAGAGACACACTGCTTTGTATATTTTTAGCTCCCAGGGTGTCGCGCAGTTAGGGGAGGAGAGTTTATTTCTCTTCCTCGCTTCTCCATCACCCTCTGTTTTCTCTGGCTGGGAGGGGTGGAGGGTGGGGGGGTAGAAAAGTGCCACCACCTTCTCCTGGGAATCTCACAGCAAGTGCTCTCTCTCTCTCTCTCTCTCTCTCTCTCTCCCTCTCTCTGGGCCCCTGCTCTATCCCTCTGGAAAAGAGCGACGATAATGCCCGGCTCTCCGGAAGAGGAGGAGGAGGGGAAACAGGGAGTTTTGTAACCCAAAATAAAGAAAACAAAGAAAAGAAATTGACACGCCTGTAGATAAGGGGCTGTGGGAGTGAATGGTGTGATATTAGAAGTGTTGGGATAAGCCGGGAGATAATCCGCTCACCCCTGGATTTCCTCTGGCTACTACAGCAATAAAGCCTCCAGGACAAAAGCACGAAATATCCAATAAGTAGCCTTCTCAGCGCGCTGCACATTCCTGCTGCCGCTGCCGTCGTACCGGAGCAACCGATCAGCCAGCGCCCCCCCCCCACACACACACACACACACACACGTACGTATAGAACCATAGTTCAAACTACAGACACCGCTTCACTTACTTCTGAGCCCCAGACAATTAAGGGGGGGGGGGGGGGGGGGGGGGAGAATAAAAGGTGACACAAACAAAATTATTTTTTTCTCCCGACAATGCTCTTGTCTGTCTGGCCATTCTCCTTGGCAACTGAGATATCAGCGGGAGGCCGGGAAGTCTTTCTGCTCTCATATGTAGGAGAGGGGGCTTAGGACCGAAATCCTATTAAACTACTCTTATGTGACAAACATGGACAGGGCTCCATTCAGACCCCTGGCTGAGTTCGGCATCTCGCCGCCTTCCATTGTGGCCCATGCAACGGCCCTCCGGAGATCAAGCCGTCAGTCTGATGGGACGGCCCGTTAAGCTGACAGATACATCTCGGACATGTGGCCGCCTTACTGGAAACAGATTACTGGTTTCCAAGGCACTTTTTTTTTTTTTTTTTTAAATGGTAAACATCTGCCATTTACACACTAAAATAAAAAACTTCACGTGCAGCAGATACACCTCATCTCTCCTCAGAACGTGTACTTTCTGCCACGCAGACAACGAAATTCACGTTCAAATGATTTGTTTTTATGAGGTCGAGCATGATGATGCCATGCCGACATATTTAACTGATGTGAGGAAAAGAACGTATGCTTGTTTTTGGAGTTTAACCATTTCTTAGGTCAAGTGAGCGTGTTTGAACAGACAATGAGCACACAGCTGGTTGAATACATCATTTCCTGTTTTGCGTCTCCTTTTATGCTTTTACCCCGTTGAGATATTTACCATTTCTACCTCGTCTTGGTTCTTTATTCAATTTGTTGTTGAGAAATCAATGCTCCGGAATACTTAGTAGCTAACCCTTGTAATAACAGGAGTTTAGTTTATCCTCCAACTGTAAGATCAAAAGGTCTGAATTGTGTTTTGGTTCAAATTGGTCATAACCACAAAGAATATGGGCTTTTGTTTCAAAGCTGTACATTGATTAGACAGGCTGAAAAGTACATGCACGTAATGGAGAAAATGAGGCCCTCCTGTTACATCTATTAAGAGTCTACTCATGAATGGATGCACGTTGTAAAGCTTGATAAAAACATTTCAATGCAAAGTTGAAAAGCAAACTTATCGAGCTTCATTTATGTGATGAATTACTTTTTCAAATAAATGTAAAGAAAAGTCACAATTGTGTTGTATGCCATTAGGAAGTGCAAAGTAAATCTGATTTCATATATAAAATATGGTGCATTAAAAAAAAGAGATGTATTTACTCGTGTTCGTTGATGTAGAGCTCTGACAACTCATGCCACGCTTCTTGATCCCCCACAAACCTGTGAACAAAAACCATGACAATAACTCCTCCTCCTCAAACACAGCACCGTGCGCGAATATTAAAACAGGGAATGCACTTGTTACATAGTAATGTAGAGATGCAAGTACAACATTCAACCGTCAAGGTAGGAGAAACAGTCTGCTGGCATTTCATGCGCTAGTCGTGCCAGCTCAATTGAAAGCAAACTTGGTTTTTAATTAAAATAAAAGCCAGGAGAGGGGAGGGGGGGAGAGGGGGGGGGGGGGGGTTGACCCTCTCGTACAAACACTCACTGCTCCAGATACTCATTGAGCTCCCGGATGGCTTCAGCGTTCTTCCCCTGGGCCTTCAGTATGGAGATCTTGCGCTTCCTTGCTGCCTGTGGAGCAGAGAGTAAACAGGATTAGGAGCTCAGCTCTCGAGTGTTTGTCTGTGAGGGAGGGGGAGGGGGGGGGGGGGGGGGTGGTGAGTGTAAGAGTTGTGAGTTTTAAGTGTGTACATTAGCTCCTTTTCAGCACACCACAATCCGGTTCCAAGTATCTCTGTGAGACTGAATCATTTCTGCGAGATGAATCAGCGTGAAAAAAAAATAAATAAAAGGGCGGCGACACATTCGACGCGAACGCCAAGTTTGTCGAGTTAATTCATTTTATCGCTGGGAATCTCAACTGAACATAAGCCTCCCGAGACGTGATTGGAAATAGTTAGTGGCGGCGTCCAACAGGAGATGGACACACATTGAGTCCACGCTTGGGGGAGCTGGAATGAGCTCAGTGGCTGCGATAAAGGGGTGAGTCATAACCTAACCAAGTGGGGAAAATGGCACACTCCCTCAAACCCCAACACTCGTCTTCCCGCCGGCACGCATCTAGAGCTCCACCAGCCCAACTGACATCAGCTGGAAATTGCTTTCCGTCCGTTTTGATGTTGGAATGACCTTAAAGTGGATTAGATTCTCATCAATCTGAATTAGAAAGTATTACTCCTGCTGCTGCGACTTTTCCAAATGTTTTACTCCTTCCCCCCCCCCTCGTCCTTTTGGTAGTAAGTGAAAACCTTAACAGGAGGCTGCCGCTCCATTAGAAGAGCACTGCCCTGCCCCAGCCCATTGTATTTATGGACTGGCACTTGATGAAGTAGGGCTTCCCCTCCTGCAGTCCTAACCAAAGCCATTGAAGGCTGTGTGTGAGTCATGTCTCGGGAGCTGTAAATTTGGGCCTCGTGACACCGCCGTCGCAAGAAATCCACTCATCCATCAAGCTGGGACGGCGACCTGCAGAGACACTGCAGCCTCAAGCTATATTTTAAGCTTCTCAAGAGAAAACACACACACAAGCAATAAGTTAACATCGTGATAAAACCAAGGATTCTAACAGGATCAAAAGTAATGACTTCTTCATACACTAAAATGTAATATTCCTACATCTTACTCGCAAAACACACCGTTCACATCAGAAGCAGTGAGTATTTCTATTATCGGGGTGGTCTAAAGGCCAATTGAGAGTAAATGATTAAAATATGTTATGAAGTTATCGAGCAACAATGACCGGTGAGAGGTCAGCCCGTCCTTTCTTCTTTTTTACATCCGCTGACGATAAAACAAAGATCACACTATTTTACACGCAGTGCACTTCACCAGAACTTGATGCTGTGTGAGATTCAGGAATGTATACTCACTTCAGACTAAATTACAAGCATGTGGGATCTTTCCTCTCACCATATCAAAAAAGGGAAGCAAAAAAAAAAAATTCAACAAACACTATATTGAGGTTCAATGGGGATTTTTTTTTTTTTGCACTTGTGCGCTCCGGCCATCACCACACCCACCCCTCTCTCTCTCCCAGATTTTTTTCTTTCCCAGATAAAGAACCACTTGGGGCTCAAAGAGAACATATGGAAGTTGGTAGCCCAGAGAGTCACACAGCACTTTATTAAATGAGAGCAATTCCAAACCACTCCTCTCTCTCTCTCCTCCTCTCTCTAACTAATGATCCAGAAAAACCTGGCAGTGGGTCTGATCCCTCTGTTGTCGTGATTCGTTTTTAATTAGCGGTCTGAGGAGGCCTCAGGAGTGAGGACTGGATTATTTACATCACCTCTGGCTCTCTGCAACCTCCCCTTATAACAACAACCATCGCGGCAAGGGTGGCACACCTAGCACTGTACATGCGCGGGATTGGACGGAAGAAAAAAAGGGGGAGGTGAAAGAGCGAAAGACGGGTCATTTATTTTATTTTTGTTACAAAACGTAATGTCAATTTTGTTTTCTGTAAGTCAAACTATTATTTCTGTCAATTTCCTTCACATTCATGTGGTCCACCAATTCTGAATGGGGGCTTTAAATTTCAGATGACGATATAATCGTGGCCGACAGTGAATCTGTAATTGATCCTGATGTAGGTCAACCTCAGTGGCTTATTTAAGAAACACGAGCTTTTTATATTGAAAAATTAGGGTGAAACGAGACCGTTTGGAATCCAGTATCAATGCAATCACTGAGTCAACTCAATGATTCAAAAAAATGTGAAATTGGTGCATCCTTGTATGCAAATGTTGTGGTTAATGCATAATCTGAAATGCTCACACGAAGATATAATAATACAACATTTAAAAAAGGTGGAAAAAAATGCATTTACGCACGCAGACAAGAATTTTGCCAGATCATTGCTGTAGGTATTGGAACATAGCAAGAAATGGAAGGGCTAAGAGTTTGAAACATTTTTTGGACGCTGCCATGGCAAAAAAAAAAATAAAAACCTTGAGCAATTTTTGTTGATTCAACAATTTTGGTTAATGGGTACCACATCTATTCCACAGCCTGTAATTACAACAGCTCAGTTTCCAATCTCTGCTTCGCATGCTGGGATGCCTCGCAAGTCTTCCTTGTGGTCGCCAATTTTCCGCCATTTCTCAGGCCCCCATCCTATGGAGCAATGCTGGAGAACATGTAGGGAGGAGATATGCCCCTCGCTCACAAGACAGGTGACCCAAACAATGCCATCCTACCAGCCGCTACACGCAAGGCATTCAGGACGAGGATTGTGGTGAAAAAAAAAAAAAAGGTTTAAAAGGTTAACATCCCAGGGACAGAAGACCTATTTGTCTGTTTTGTTCCATTCCTAGCCCCGGGGTTTGACTGACAGCCTCCGCTCGCTAGGGTGGCAGTATCCAGCATGCAGAGACCAGGAAACAGACCATTCCCTTTCCGACGATGTCACTGGAATCCCCAGAAGACCTGCGCCGTGTCGGGGAGGTGCCCTGGGATTCACTGAAGTTAAAACTCCCATTGTCTAAACAGTGGTTCAATGCGTTTTAAAGAAAACAACGTTGATTTGAGGCTTTTCTTCAATCTTGTGTTGGGACAGCAGGACTGGGATAAAACATTCTCAAAGTATTCACTGCAAACGTCACAGTGTTATATCTCCATGGCATGGATCAAGACTTGAGCATACACTGGGGAAAGTAGACCATACAAATGTTTGTGTTATTGATTCCGACAGAAATGCGACAGCTATGAGAGAGAGAGAAACTATAATTCCTTCAGCTGTCGGTTCTGTGGCATTAGTGTTAGGTAGCGTCGCCATTTTTAATAGAATCTATACTTATTAGATGCTTTCAAACTGTATCAAAACAACTTGAAATTGACTTTCTGCCCCAGACGAGGTCCTGAAGTTTTAGTACAAGTGAGGTGAGCGGCCGTGTTTTAAGCCAGGATGGTCTTGATAAAGGGAGGGTGGGAGTGAGACATGGTGGGAGGCAGCAGCAGCTGTGGCTTGATAAAGATGAGGAGGCTACAGTGGGAGCAGGCGGGCTGGGGTGTATCAGAGTGAGGTAACGATTCTTTAGCCTTCTATTTGTTTAAAGAAGATAACTGATGATGTGCAGAACTTTTCGCATGGCATCCAAAGCACAAATGCCTATGCTGTGTCTGTAGCACTCTGCCAGCTGAGAGAAAATGTTTCAAACATCTAAAAGCGTGTCGAACATCTTCGGGTCGGGAGGTGTAGCCAAAATAAATAAGGCCATGGTTTCTTTTGAAAACCCTATAAAAGATTTATTTTCTCGCATGGGCCACATGTCCTTATGGAAACAATTAACAGCAGGTACATGATGTTTCGGGTTGGTGGTTTGGGATTGGCAGAACACTGGCTGGACACGCTCCTGCAAGTCATCTCACAGAGGTGAATAGTAAATTGAGATGATAGCAAGGAGGGAGCTTCAGAGAAGTTGAATAAAGATTTATTTAGGGCTTGTCTGGTTTAACAGCAGACTTTGCACCTGAAGCTGGTAGACGGCAACGGAGAAGGTGGGACAGGAGCTCAGCCACGTTCACTCGGGGGGGGGGGGGGGGTCTGAGAGGTCCAGTAAATCACCATCTTCAAAGGCCAGACCTTTATTTACGGTTTACTTCCATCAAACATGTCTGCCACTGACTAAGACCATGAATCAGCCCCCACCCACCTAGCCCCCTTCCCTTGAACACTTTGCAGTTGTGTGGGTGAAGGGCTCATGAGCACTGTGGTTGAGGTCGGAGGGGCCAAGGGGAGTTTAACTTAGCAAACTCACACTGCTAACACCGAAGTGCCTCGGCAGATTTAAAGCCCTCCAAATATTTTTTTTTTTTTTAATTTTTTTTTTTTTTTAAAGCTGAGACCACAAAGCAGAACGCTAAACTGAGGGATTTCTCCCTTTCTTTCCCCTCCTCCTCAGTCTTACCGTGTTGGTGGGGTCGTCTTGGAGAATGGAATCGTAGTGCTTGTTGGCTTCGTCGTACCTTCAGACAGCGAGAGAGAGAGAGAAAAGGATACAAATTAGTTTTATAACCAATCCCAGTCGCGAAAAATGAGGCGGTGGGGAAACACAGTTCAAGGTAATCAAGTTTCTGTATACAACATGGCAGGTTCCTATGATTACAGTGAGGCTGTGCAGGAATCAGTGGTGATCTAAAGGGGAGAAATAAACACTGGTTTAAGTTCAGGTTGCTGGTCACACGGCCGACGATGCGAGAGGCTTATATCGCTTCACCATGATTCATGAAATCAATACAAACAAAGCACCGTTTGGAAGATTGCGTTTTGATTTGATTGTATCCAGTTTGATTCACCTTTAAACAAAATGAAATTGCTGCTTTTACGTCGGTCCAGATCCGCAGCTAAGCTGTTGTTTCAGTTATCCGTCTCTTGGCCCATGAATGATACCACAACACACACACACACACACACACACACACGCACACACACGAACCGGATCGGCAACAATATCCAACACAGAGCGCCTCAAACGGTTGGACTGAGCTCACATGACTGTTTAAAAGGGAAATTTATGAGCTGTAAATATCAAATCATACGGTAAAGAAATCTGGGAATAGGAGGTATGTGCACTTCACTTGTCATGTCAAATCATGCGCTGAAGGATGATTTTTACTCTTTTTTTTTTTCCTATTAGGGGCAATCTGCAACGCTGACGTTTTAGCAGCCAAAGGCAGGGTTCAGTGATCAGAAACTTTCCCGCCCACCGCCTGCAACAGACAGAAGCAACTCTGGTTCCCATTAGCGCTGAGAAGGCCCACTTCCAGCGCTGCTGCTTCCCTCACATTCACTTTATTACTCAGCCACACTTTGGGAGATTTCAGATGGCACCAGGCGACCACTCACGAGCCACTTTGATTTGCTTTATTTATTTAGGAACCGTGTGTGTGTGTGTGTGCGCACATGGGTGGAGGGGAAGGGCCTAGCTGTTTGAAGCTGTGTCATTCAAGTGTAGCTCTGTCTGCTGCCAATTAGATCCCAGAGTGTCGTTTATTTAATGTGACAGCACCGAAGCAATCACTCTCAATTATCACATAAACTCCGACACAACCGATAAACCAGCGATGGTGATCCGGGCGGGGAACGTGAGCGAGCTAGTAAACAGATTGGAGCACCCTCACTTAGGCTAAGAACAGACTAAAACTCCACCTGTCTATCTTTCCTGCTCTTGCTCTCCAATATGCTTACTTTATCCGCAGATTCACAAAGAAAAGCAATCATTGAAAGGGGGGGGGGGGGGGGACATGTCATTATGGACGTGGGTCTGACTAACTTGCGAAACCGAGATCAAAACTAAACAGGAAAAGAAAGCATGAAAATAGGGAGGGCAAAGAGAGAGAGGAGGGGGTAACACAATAAGGAAACGTCGGAATTGAAACCAGAGAAGATTAAGGGACCCCCAGAATAACAGTGGGATCCAGATCCAGACCACTTCCTTCCCGGGAATCCCTGACTCAGGCTTAAAAAGGGCCACAGTACTACCCAGTGCTGAACGGAATGCGGGGTGACCCAACATAAACACAACCTACCCCACACACGTACTGTACACACCCAGAACATCGTACCACTTAAGATCCGCTAACAGTTTCTTGCCCCCGAGCCTCCTTACTATAAAACAGCGAGGCTTTCTTGCCCTCCTTTTGCCTCCGGCGCTGTTGGTACCTGATGCTTACCTTTCCAAAGCTTCCAGCCTCATGCCCGATAATCGCTTCACTCTGTGGCTATCTGGAAACTGCTTCCTCAGTTCCTGTAGACAGGTCTGTAAGGATGTGGGCAGAGGAGAGAGACCAATTATAGTTGGCTGCACCTAAAGGTTATGTTACACTCTTGCTCACACACACACACACACATACCTCTACAGATAGAAACCACCCGTCTTGAAAATGTCAGATTTTGCCGGTGTTTCAGCTTAAACAAACGTAATGCACCGACTTCAAAACAGTCCGTCGAAAGGCCAATTTCACAGTCTTTGATGTGCGAACCTGCCGTTACTGCTGCGTGTGTTAACCGTTCAGCGAACACGTTTGCTACTATAAGAAGGGGGTCGAGGATGCCTCCACGTGGAGCTTGGATGGGCTTGATAAGAGCAGAGGAATTGTTGGAATCACATTCAGCATTCTCCTGAAAGAGATGAAAGAGTCTGCAGTGGGACCTGAAATGTTAACGCTATCCATCAGCTGTAGGCTGGTCCGTATGCTTTCCCTGTCTGGCAGCAGGGCTGAGAGGATCGCCAACAGGCAACTAAATCCACTGACTGAGTCCTGCCTGTTCGGTACTCGGTGAGTCATTCTGTTTTGCAGAGGGAGTTGTCACGTCCATACTGATTGGAGATCAACTATTTCAATAATCATGATCTGTCGTCTTTTTTTTTTTTAATCCCATGCAGATTTGAACATTTTCAGAGCTATGAATACTTCAAAACGTGAAGACAGAACCATCGCTTTAAGCTTTTGGATGGCAAAATAAACACTGAGGGGGAAAAATGAGTTGAACTCCATGAATGATGGCCAAGTTCAGCTAACACTTGAAGCATGCTTCTCCGCTCATTTGCTACACCCTCTAATTCCAAACTCTCAGAAAATTGTTTTTTTCCCTCAAAGTACAGACGGAGTAATGACATTTGGCCAAATAAAAAATCAGATTTTCACATTTTGGCAGAGGGGGGGGGGGGGTTGCTGCAAAGTAGGAATGGCTGTGAGAGAGTGAACGATGGCTTTTGAAGCTCTAGGGCGTGTGAGGAAGAGCGGAAAAAATAAAAATAAAAAAAAACTTACCAGAGCCAAGTCATCTCGACTGCAGTCCAGCGCTGCAATCATCACCTGCTCATAAATAATCCATACTGGGCAGAAGAGACACAGACAAAGAAGACTGTGTTAACGCCCTTTCCATTCCGCTGTCTGCTGTAACACGGCACATTACAGATCCAACCGAACACTCTACGTCGCAACTTCAGAGACCGTCCCCAACAGCTGCTCGTGGTGTTTGCTGCTCGTACAAACAAGCTTCTGTGATGCGACTCGGCTTTAAGAGTTCACTCAAAGAACTTTCCCCCCCATTTAATTTCATATGCAACGCTCCATTTACCACTTTCTGTGTATGAAATACATCGAGGATCATGTTCAAAAACCTTACATTCATTTAAAACTTGGACAGAAGTACAAGAATAATCTCTCTTTCAAGTAGACGCCCTCGTGTAAGGCTTTACAGTCATGTTACTCATTTTCCCACACTGGGTTGGTAATAAATGACAAATTCAATTTCAGGAGAAATGTTACATTTGAGGAAATGTAAAAACATTTGAACTATATACTACTATTATAGAGACACGATAAAGGGGATTTTTATACTTTCAGAAAACGTTGGGCATATAAATCAGAGCAAAGCTAAATAGCAGCATTGCTAACATTGTTAAAAACACTGCTGATGCTTTGTGAAAGCAAAGTAGCTGACCGAAGAATTCTGTTTCTCATCCCTCCCTCTGGATGGTGCGACTGTGGTTCACATTAATATTTCTTTGACACAACATTGTGACACTGTGCTGTCGAGTGGTTCCTATGAATTGTTCAAATTACAGACGTCTGCTTTGTCTATTTTCCTATCCGTGATGCTTAATGGTTGAATATTGTCAAATATATATGTTTCTCTAGTCATGCAAAACCAATCTCAAGCAAGTTTGAACATCACAGCACAATTATATTTATTATATTTGTAGAACACGGCATGTTGAGCGCCATCATTAACAGGCACAACCATTCCTTAAACATGTTGTTCACTTGGTGGTTAGCTATAAATGTTTATTCGTTCAGTCGACTGTAACATTATAACATACTGACTAATAGCCTGGCTACAGAAGCCAATTAATGGAATTAATACAACATGCTAGACGGACAGCTCTGACAAGCGAATTGGACGTGCTCAGCCAAATGAACGCCCCCCCGCTAATTGGAAAGAATAATAAAAATCCAACTCCACCCATAATCTGGCGGGTCGTGCCAAAACAAACAAATGCCTCTAGTTTTTCTTGACTTTAATGATTCCAACTCTTGTTTTGATAATTGCCATCCCATTTCACAGCCAATTTAAGAGCTGGTTTCAATAAAAACCCCATGGCATGTTAAGTGTTTATCCACCTCTTCTGAGGACCATATGAATCATAATGACCAGGGAAAAAGGGGGAGTTGTATGGGGTAATGCAGAAGGACAGTACTGTAAGGAAGACCATGACCTTTAATATGTTTATGGGAAGTAGAACTCACTCCTGCTTCAAAAAGCCAGTGCGTTATTAGGCAACAGACGATGCTTTCTATTGCACCTTTGGCACCATTACTGTCTTGTATCCCCATTTACAGTAAGTCTGGCATATATTCAATACTATTGTCTGCTTTTACTGATAATGTACTCGTTTATTTTATGAAGTTGCCTACTCATCATCTAAGACACTAAAGCAAGGTAAAGAAATTGTTAACTGTCTCCTCTCATGCTTTAAGTATCTTACCTTTACCCCTAAAATCAGCTAAGTATCTGTTTAATGGAAGTGATCTTGTACTTCTGGACTTGGCTTTTCAGCTATGACTGTTTTCTTCATCACAGGAAACCTACGATCCTGTGTAAAAATTATCCAAAAGAAAAATATATACCATAAAAAAAATAAAGAAAAGGGGGGAGCGGAATCTAGCTTGCGGAATATTGCCCACTGAGATCAATCTTATCTCACAGATGAACCCACAGTCAATAACACTAGCCTGGCTGTTTTATTACAGAGGGACCTTTGCTGGTTTTCAAAGCACAAACATTTTTTAAACTTTGAACAGACCTGCAGGCTGTCCTCATCTCTTACTTCCATTATATGGCGTGAGCACTGCCACAGGGAAAGGATGACACGCTGTCTGTTGTGTTTACCTGAACAGTAGGGTGCATGCTTGCTGAAGGATTCTTTGGAATTATGTTAAATAATTTACTCTTGACACACTTACCGTCATCTCCCAGTTTAGATGAGTGTTCACTGATCAGCTCCTCGCCAACATCCACAATTTGCTCACTATTCCTGCAGTTATCTTCTCTCCATTTACGCAGCTTGTCTCTCATCTCTGTGGACAAAATAGCACAAATGCACATTAAGCAGATTTAACGTTAGTGCAAATTAAAAGATTATCAGAGAAGCGAGTGAAACGTTTAATACCGTGTGTGCTACCAGTGCACTCGCACATGGACAGGACGGCACTGACAGAACAATTGTGTTTTGCAGAACCAGAAATGTATTGCGACGCAACTTCAGCTATACCGTTAGCTGACGTTAGCCGATGCCATGACTGTGACTGGCTAGCATGCTACAGCCGTTACCTGAAAACAGACAGACACCGCTTAACGACACCGCTTTACATTGAACGCACCTTTTAACACCACCGACAGTTACGTTACACATGACGGCTTTCACTTAGTGAGGATGTGCTGTATGGGTCTGCTGTATGGATGAACACAATACGTTAGCTAACCATGCTAACTAGCAATAGCTTACTCTTCTACACGCCGACTTGTTGGCTCGTATTTTTAAGTCCTGGACAGAACTCTCCCTCGTGCTCTTGCACAATAAAAAGAACAAAAGAAACCGCGGAATGCCCTAAAGAATGTAACAACAAGTCTCAATGTCACTTGAGGAGAATCTATATTGTCTTTTGTCTTACCTTCCCAACCCACATCGTACATTTCTGATATCGACGCCATTTTTTCTCGTTTGACAGCATACGCCGTGCCTACGTCATGGTCTCGCCAGCTGTGGGCGTGACTGACGTTGAAAATAAAATGAAATAAAATAAAATACACCTTTTTTTAAATAATAATAATAAATATAATAATAATACCGTAGAAATTATTCTAATGTTCTAATGATGTAATAATAGTTATGAGTGATGGACATAGTGTCTTGTTTTGCAATGTTTTGAGATGTGATATGATTCATTTAAAAAGCTTACATATTTACATCTACAGAATCACTTAATGTTTTGTCCTAGACTTGCAATCAGGTGAATTTGATTTTCAAGGCTAAATTGCACATGTTCTGCCTTAGGCACAGGTCAAATGTGATTCCAATATACCGTAAACCCACACTTGCACAGCCATTGCACTGTTCAGCAGTCAGCAACATCCAGCATGATGGTTAGCAAGCAAGAGCAGACCTTAACAATCCAGATGATGTCGTTCTCATGCTCCGTTTCCATTTTTATATAATTCCCTGTATTGGAGAGGACAGTCAGCTGAGTCTAGAATCTATCAGTTTCATCAGAAAATGTTAGATGTGCTTTCCAAGCACATCTACCATTTTATCCAGATTTCCCTCAGGAGCCCCTGTGGATCTCATCCTCTCGATGTGTTTGCTTGCTTACGCACTTCTCTCTTACCACATTACACACTTGTTGATGTGGACTCAGCACAAACTTGCTTACGGAGACATTTCAGAGATCTGATGTCATATCCAGTGCTGCTCACTGCACACATAGCCTACTGTTATGCACACTTTGTCGATGTTCCGTTGTGAAAGGGCAACACAGAGATTTTTTTTTTAGTCTCTCAAGGACACTGATATTGTAAAAACAGCTCAGCATCATCAGTAACGGGCAAGTGCACAAGGGGACGATGAAATGTCATCATCTCTCTGTCAGGGATGCAAATAATAACTCTGTGTACAGTTTTAGTTACGCTCATGCTTTGGCGATCTGTGCACTTGTAATTTCCAAGTCTGCACACGGCAGTCAGTCGATATATTAAAACAATCATACACTGTCCTTTGGGCTAGAGGGCTTTCCCCTGTCTGCCAAGGTGCCATTGAAGGCCAGGGCCCTCACAGTGACCTGCAGCGGGTGTGACTCTCGGGATTTCAGGACTTGACGGTAAAAGCACTCTGTGAACAAGCTGTCCATAACTTTGAGATGCAGCTGGACATGTGGTGGTGAAAAAAAATCCTTGTGACATAAGGCGCCTGTTTAACTTGGAGCAGTCCTCGTGTACTGAAATGTCACAATATGGGAGATCACTTGCAGCCATCTGAAAACCCAAATTGTACTACTTGACTGGTGCTTACGTAGGTTTCCATGCTCTCGGTGCCCCCACATATGGCACACGGGACAAGCATGTATATATATTTTCCTTTTCAGTCTCCATGTATGAAAAAAAAAAGAGAAATATTCCAGTAGAAACACTTCACAGGCGTTATATTTTGATTTCTGACAGAAGCAATCAGAGTTGGCAATCTCTAAAATGTACAGCTACGGACTAAGAATTGAGGTAAGTTTGAGGTGCTCTCTGTGGTTTCGAAATAGTTCTTGTTCCATCTAGATTTCTTTTTAGTTGGTGTTATACAGTGAGTTGCGGAAAATGAAGACAGATGCAATTAGCAACAATGTTTGGACTTAGCCTTCTGGAGCCGGCGGCACCGTGTTTACTTTGAAATCTGATTAGGTCCCCTGTCTGACCAAGTTGCTTTCACCTCACCGCGAATAACTCCGTACAGATGACTTCAGCACGCTTTGCCTCTGATGGACTCCCTCTATTGCACCTTTGACCTCACCCATATCCTGAGTGAGAGGCCCGGTGCCGGAAATTATGGCACATCACAATTAGGCTTCCTCACTCTCCTGCTCTTCTCTCTCTCTCGACTTCAGTGCCAAGAACAATATTCAGGCCCATGTCGGAGCAGCACCACGCTGGTAATTCTCGTTGCTCACACAGTACGAGGCTTCGGATGTATTGCTCCCCTGACAGCCCCGCTTGGTAGCGCGACTGCTTGTTGTGGATCGGAGTATTACCACATGTAGTATATTATGTGTCGCTAGATTGGTTTTAACAGCCAATCGTCCTTTCTCATTAAATTCGAAACTAGGTTTTAACATCCCCATGCGTGAGATTAGCTCCACAAGACTTCAGCACACGCTGCAGGTGATGGCCGCATTCATCAGAAGTGATGGTAATTTCGAAAAACTCATCCATACAAGCTTCGGAGACCATTTCCACGTGAACGCATTTCTGCCCTCCTCCTGGAATTTATTACAGTTAAAAAAAAAATCATATTGGAGGACTCCACATTTGAGCCTCATCTTACATAACCATCATGCAGTCTCATTAAAGAGAAAGTTTGATCTCGAAGAGAGTATTTGGGAGCGACGTGACAATTTTGACACATCCCAGCCAAAAAATGTTTTCCTCTCTTGTGTTCAACAGTCACATCATCTCCATCCTAAAATGTGGCGGCTGGTGAAGTTCATTCATTCAAGCCTTGTTTCTTTTTTTTGTACGGTTCCAACTTGAAATACAAAGCACCTCGACAACCTCTGAGAGGGTCTGAGTTGAGGTTTGAAAATTCACAGTCATTCTAGTCATGGTTACTGTTCATTGATCTTCCTTTCTTTTAATTGTTTCAAGAAGTGGTTTTCATTCAGAGGCCTCCACTTAGCTACATAAATACACACAATAGCAATTATTGCAGAAATCTAAAATCCGCAAGAAGCGGAATATTCAAATCCCATCCCCCCCGTGCAGTGGAAGCCTGTAAATAAACAGCATAATCTGGAGTTATCAGATTTCACTTTTCGTTCCTGGTAAGAATGTTCATGACCGCAAATTTGGAGATAGCTCCATGTTCTCCGTAATGCCGTGCGTTTAGAGAAAATTGCAGAGGAAAAGTGAAGTTATGCATAACAAGAGGAGCGGAGCCTGGGAGCAGAGCTTGTTGAGGAAGGATTAGAGGGTCCAAAATATTGATCGACTGTGCTGCATGTCGCTGATGTGTGTGAGTGCAAGTCACTCCTTGTTTTGTGCCGCAGACATGTGTTGCGCAGATGTTTGGTGCCACCGGGTGCTCGCTGGAAATTTGTATTGTTTTCTGGCCCGTGTGAGCCTGGTCGATCACCTTCACCCCGTCGCCATTGAGTGTGACAGTGCTGAAGTCGGCACTGGGCTCCGAAACAGGAGCGTGGGCCCGCTGATTTATAACCTGCCATGCACTCTGAGTGAGGTGATGCATAGCTAAAAAGTTTACAGAAGAATCATTGAAATTCATATGAGATGCTGGAATTCGGATTCAGAGCAGGGACGCTTGGCCGCGCAACATCCAGCGGCGAGTCATTCGTCTTCAGGACTCATTGATTTACACTTTTGACAGATATTAGACGGAGGCCAGCAGTGGGTGTCTTTGGCAGTGTCATCGCCGCTCCCCCTCTCTTGGATCCATTTGTTGACCAAGAAAGCTTTCAGGGAACTGGAGAGTTGAGGTTTTTCGTGGAATATTTAGCCCATCACTCCAGCACCCTTTGTATTTATCACATTAAGGCCGAGGAGCATTTTCTGCAAGACAAACATGTAGAATGATGGATAACTGTTGTGCGTGCTGAAATGTGTCGGTGCTCCTGATAGCGTCCCTGTATCATGCGTGGCCAAACACATCACTGCCTGCAACCGATCACCCTTCAAAAAACACACGCATGCTTTGATTTACAGAGACAGAAATTGGTGGACGACTGTTCATATTTACTCCACTTTTACGGACTTTGTGTTTTGATAGGCGCTTAGCCCAAAGCTTTTCATTCAATAGCCTGGCTGAGTGCTGCGGGAGTTGCTGGGAGCAAACCATTAGTTACATTCACCCTGTTGGTTGGGTTGACTGAGAAGCGCATTGGCAGGAGGGGATTACAGAGATGCAATAAACATGGCCAAGTCATAGTTATTTTAGCGAGCAGACCACCATGAACTGAATCCACACAGAGGTTGGATTTGACAAACAACAATCAGTTTGCAGTAACTGTGCACAATAGCACACTGGCCTTAACGGGAAGGCGTTTCGGGAAGAACGCATAATTTGCTTTCTTGCCGAGAGTCTGATGGAAAGATCAAATCTGCTCTCATATCTGTAAGCTAGCAACAGCAAGCAGCTGTTTAGCTTAGCATGAAGTCTGTAGACAGGGGGGAAACGCTAGCATGGCATGACTGAAGGTAACAAAATCCACCTACCAGCACCTGAAAAAATTCACAAACATGTTATATCTTGTTTGCAGTGGTTACATTGGGATTTGTGAGGAGGGGGAGCCGTTGTCCTATGAGGTTGGAAGTTGGGTAAAGTGTTGACAGTGAGGTCTGTGGGTGCAGATTGTCCAGAGTAGGAATGGCTCTGTGTCTGGAAAGAGATGTTGTAATAAATATATACAGTATATATACTGTATATATACTTTTAAAATGCTTTACCACAAACTAATTATATTCACCTCCCTTGTATTGTGTTGGATTACAGAGACATCGCACATTTTCAACTTTATTTGATCAGCTGGGACCAGTCTTGCTGTTGTTCGGTCGGTCCACAAAATTGTCCCCATCCATTGGCGACCACAATTTTCGTCCCTAAGAGGCTGAATTTAACATAGAGGTCATAGAAGTGTGTGGGTGCGAAGCATAGACTATAAGAAGTGGACGTAGTCACAGTGACGTCACCCGTTGGTTTGTGGACTGCTGCTTTGAAACCTCTAGTTTGACATTTTGGCCATCGCCATCTTAGTTTTCACGAAGATTCACTTTTTGCAACCAGAAGTGACATGAGAGGGTAGAGATAAGTACAACCGAAAGCTGAACAAGACCTTTTTAGGCAATCAATCTTCCACATTCATGAGCCCATAGAGCATGCACACTTGTTCCTTTAACCCCACCTCCCAGCCCTCGGTGCAGCCCCGTTCTGGGGCTCATTCGCATGAACGGAGGAAGGAAAATAACTCTGGATTGGGCTAATAATGCATTTTCTAACTTGTAGGACCTAATGATTTAGATAAGTGATTTTCAAGTGTTTGTACATGGGAAGTTGATTCACATCATTAAAATCCTCCACTGATTTACAGACGTCTCAATGTAAGTCAATCAGAAAAAGTATTTTTCACGTGAGGGACCCAGATGTTGTTTTTCCACAGTTTGGCCACTATCTAAAATTTGCTTTAAAGTGTTGCGCTATACCTGCAAATTTCTGCAAATTTTTGCTAAATTGGTAAGTTGGGTGGAGCCACCCTTTTAATTAATTTGAGGGAAGTTGACCTCTGTGAAGCACTGTGATGTTCCAAAAGAATATAATACAACACCCATGTAGATAGGTCTAAAGTGAAATACTGCCAGTGGCAGAATAGTTATTATTTATTTTTTTAGCACTGAATTTATGGTTTACAAAACACTAAAATCCCTGTCCCAGCTTAAAAACAGGCATCTTAGCACAGAGACAATGTCACTATAATTTATAGGCTGACTGCAACAACTTCACTTTTCATTATCAGACCTACAAACGGTTGCCCTATTTTGTATTTGCTTAAGTGGTTAGATGAGGAGTATGCTGCTAATGCCACTAAAGCAAACATTATTACATTCATGCAGCAAAACCTGAAATCTCCTAGTGATAATTCACTTGACACACCAGGGAAAAAAAAACTATTGCGATTTTCCAGAGAAAACAATGGACTTTTGCTGAGAGTAAAAATGTACCGACTGCTTTGATGATGCTGGACTCCTGTTCCCAGTGATTTCACTGCATAAACTTGACATTTAGGTCGATAAAACTACCATAAGATCACAATGCCACATCAGCAGAAGTTGCCACTGCTGTGCCACGAGTCAATTGCACACGGTCGCTCTCTCAGTTCGGATACATGCATATATTGATCCTGCTGCTGTGTGATGGCCACAGCTATTTAATGAAGTTAAAGAAAAATAGCATATATTTGTTTGGCCAGCATGAGAAAATGTCTGAAAGTATCATATGATTAATGTAGCTGATACCCAAGATATTACTGAGTGTCCAGCAGGAAATTGCCTCAATCCACCTCCCTGAACTGCTTTATTGTTTGTTTCAATCACCCCTTGCCCATTTTCCCAAATCTCTGCAAATCATTGGTTTTGCTTTGTTTTTCTCTAAGGGGATGGATGAGCAACCTGGCACTGGACCTTTTAAAAAGCACGGGCTGCACATAGTTCAGGCCTTAATAGTGCTCAGTGGCTAGGATTGTTGGGTTTGCAAATTTCATCATGCACTCCTCACACGCTCCTGCATATCTGAGACTTCTTTTTGCAAATGTAAAAACTGATCAGGGGTTGTTTTGAATGGAAAGATGATTGCACATGATGTAACATGTTTTTGTGTGTTCAGTGTCAGTGTGTTATTAGCAGAATTACATTAGTGTTGTGTCAGGAAAGAAACTGAAGAACCTAAAGAAATTAGAAGTTGAAATGCTTTTCCAAAATACTATACTCCCACCATTTTTTTATATGAAGATTGGCCGGTTGGAACAAGACAAAGCAAAGCAATTTGGCCTTCACATCAGTGTTTAAAACACACGCTTTCTTGTCCTTTTGGATTTGGATCTGAGAATGCTTATTGGCTTTGCCTGGACCGGTAAAGATTCCTCCCGCTGCTTTCAATATTGTGTAATAGCAAGTATTATTGCCCTGCACATAAAATCCAGCTCAAATTACACTGAAAATGGAGGATATAGTGCATGTGTTTATGTTACACAGAGGAGCAATTATTGGGTTATGATCATTTTGCACTAAAGTGAGGTTGGAAGGACACACAGATGTTTTCCTGCTTGGTAAGGGACCATACACGTTATTAGTACATGATCGGGGTTGAACCATTGTAGAACAATGAGGCCGTCCCCAGGGCTATTGATGTTTTCTCTGAACCCTCCTAGACTTGTGATAACATGCCAGAATTATATATTTTATATTTTAAAACAACAGTGTTGAACAAAAAAACCTTTATATCTTTATATAATTACTGGTAGGTATTACATGATTATTAGAAATTCCAACATGTAGCACGAATGTACACATTAAAAAACCCACTTAGAGCCAGAACTGTTATCCTCTGTATATGGCAAAGTACATCTTTATGAACCGTGGTGCATAAAGTTTTGATTTAACTCTAAACTATGTTTCAAAGGAAGGCCGAAATAATATTTAGATTTTTAGGACTAATAATAAAATAAACTACAGATAATCTTGCGATGGGATCACACCACCCGCAACGCCGAATCGTGCCAGCAGCGTAAAGCGGAGGAGCCAATGGCTTCCTTCCCCCTTTACTTCTGGCGCCCCTCCTCGGACCACACCCATCTTCAAACTCAACCTTCACTGTGATCTCAACGACACACTTGTAAAGTTTCGTGACTGCATCAAACACGGTTGTGACGCTATCGCGTTGACAAAATCTGCGCACAGACAGAAATATAATCATCTGGCAAAGTACTCAAACCTGTTTCTGTGGTAGTTCCCGCTACACTCGGTGTCTCCAGGACCACATTTTGCCATTATGACATACACACAGACTCACAAGGCGGAAAACAACACCAGCCGCACGCCGTCACAGCTGGTAAGGACCCTCCCCTGACCTCAGGCCTTCAGAAAAAAAAAAAAATACAAAACCTCCCTATTTTTTGTGACCCCTCTCAGACTCTAATAATTTCCTCTCAGTCCCTAACCATACAACATTGTCAAGAAAGGTATATATGCACTGTAAGTGTGGTTCCTGGTGGAAAATAGGAGGTTCAAAGAACAAATATCACGATTACACAAACAATTTTAACACAATGAATCTTTTAAATGCTTCAAGAAAATACTGAGCCAGAATGCACAAGTTAAATAATTACACAACACACACAGCAAGAAGACATTATCATGAAGCAATACATTGTATGTATAGTAAAACTGTGGTAAATAAGCTTAACAGAGAAAGTATTTCATTGTGACCTAAAGCCAACTTAGCGGGAGCCAAACTGGCAGAATTTTTAATTATTAGAATTAAATATGTATAATAGAGACAAATTCCCAAATGATACTTGACAAACTGACCAAATGGTTGTATTGGTGAGTCTTTTTTACTGGCAAACCTTTCCTGAAATGAAGCAGACGACACAAAGGAGGCTTCAGCAGAGTAAACGCTGGGTTTTCTCTTCTTTTTTTTTCCAATTAAAGCAAGCTGCCACTGAACCAGAGCTGACTGTGTCAGGAGCACCCAGTAAAACAACAACTGGCCATGCTGAGAGGTGTCTGTTTATGACTCATTTCTACCTGCCATCGGGCAGCATGGGAGAGGGGGGAGTGGAAGAGAGAGAGAGTCCAGTGGTAACAAGGGGAGAATTGTGTGAGGATATAAGACAGTGCCGTGTGGCTGTCAAGAAAACAAGGTCGTGAAACCTATTAGAAATGGACCATTTAGTAGCTAATATTGGCTCTTGTCAGCCGGGTGTATGGTCGACACATGGGCACCTTTATGAGGCAGCTGCTGAAGTAAAGGAAAAGAAAGGAGGATGGTTCAGATGCACAGTGAAGACATTCTTACCTTGTGGGAAAGTCAATTGATTGGAAATGATCTGGTTGTTTTCTTTCAAATTTAGCAGGCTCGTGAGTGGGGTTCATCATGACTGTATTTTCCCTCAAATGTTTTTTAGTTCTATGAGGAAGTCATTCATAGTCACAGACAAGCTTTTAAAAACAAATATTGGTGGTGTCTGGAGGAAAGCCTATGTTTTCAAATTCAACAAAACATTCACTTGTATTCCTCTTTATAAATGAAATGTTTCACTGTATCAACACCACAAGGAAATTATTGGAATTTTGAAAGATTTACAAGTCACAGTTGTGCGTCCTTTTGAGAAACCAATGAAGCAACAAAAAAAAATGCACATTTCCATTCATGTGCAAGAGTGAAAGGGTAAAATGTTACATTTGTTATTATATATATTATATTATATTTTTACACTTTTTAATGTATTTGTTTATAAGAGTGGTATAGGAACTCTTTTACCACTCTGCACATCCTCCTTTCAATATATTTATTTCTAATATGCTTAAACTGTTACGTTTCTATTATTATTATTAATATATATATATATGTGGGTTTCATTAACATTAGTGTACATGTTAGAATTTCTAATAAGATGTTAAATACAAAAGTATAATTATGTAATACCTACCAGTAATATATACTTTTTTTTTTGTTTAACACTGTTGTTTTAAAATATAAAATACATACATAAATATATAATTCTGGCATGTTATCACAAGTCTATAGGAGGGTTCAGAGAAAACATCAATAGCCCTGGGGACGGCCTTATTGTTCTACAATGGTTCAACCCCGATCATGCACTAACAACGTGTATGGTCCCTTACCAAGCAGGAAAACCTCTGTGACCTTCCAACCTCACTTTAGTGCAAAATGATCATAACCCAATAATTGCTCCTCTGTGTAACATAAACACATGCACTATATCCTGGTTCAACGTATTTATATTCATAAAATGATATATAATGAAATATGTATATAATAATAATAATAATAATAATGCATTTTATTTGTAACGCACTTTTCATTTAAAAAATCTCAGAGTGCCACAGAGCCAGTAGCCTACATAGTAAAAACATAGTAAAAAATACATAGTTAAAACATAGTTAAAATCAAACTATAATAAAAGAAGTAGTAAGCATAAAAAAACAGAAACACAAAAGAAATAACTGAATTTATGTGTGAGTAGTAGGACTTTGTAGTCAATCCGGAATGAGACAGGGAGCCAGTGTAGTGAGTGCAGAATGGGTGTTATGTGCTCATACTTCCGGACTCTCATCAGGATCCTGGCAGCGCTGTTTTGAATGTATTGCAGCTTCTGGATGTTCTTGGCAGTGATCCCAGTGAAGACTGAGTTACAGTAGTCCAGTCTTGAGGAGATAAAGGCGTGGACGAGCTTCTCTGCATCTGACAGGGTTAAAGTGGGGCGGAGTTTGGAGATGTTTTTGAGGTGATAAAACGAGGTTTTGCACAGGTGTTTTATATGGTCATTAAAGGTGAGGTATGGGTCAAACCTAACTCCCAGATTAGTGACTGTGGAGGAGAGGGGAATGACCTGACCGTCGAAGGTGAGATGAGTTATGGAGGATGACTGAACCTGTGGAGTGCCAACAAGGAGGGCTTCGGTTTTGCTACTGTTTAACTGGAGAAAGTTGTTGCTCATCCACGCCTTTATCTCCCCAAGACAGGCGGTGAGACATGACATGGCTGCAGAGGGGCTTGGGGCAGCCTTGATGTAGAGCTGTGTATCGTCGGCATAACAGTGGAAAGACATCCTATGTCTGCTGATGACACGACCGAGGGGGAGCATGTAAATAATGAAGAGGATGGGGCCGAGGACCGACCCTTGCGGAACACCACAGGAGACAGGGAGCAGTCTGGACTTGCATCTTCCCAGTGAGACATATTCAGTTCTGCCTGAAAGGTAGGACTGAAACCACTTGAGTGCAGAGTCTGATAGTCCAATGGTGGTGTGGAGGCGCTCTAGGAGGATAGTGTGATCCACTGTGTCAAATGCAGCAGTCAGGTCCAGGAGGATGAGGAGTGAGGGTGATCCTGCATCGGCTGTCATCAACAGGTCATTCGTCACCCTGAGTAAAGCTGTTTAAGTGCTGTGGGCTGAATGAAATCCTGACTGTATATATATATATATATATATATATATATATATATATATATATATATATATATTATGAATGCCTGCACATTGCAAAAGCATGACTAGAACCAGAAAGTAATATAATAATAATAATCATAGAAACGTAACAGTTCAAGCATATCAGAAATAAATATATTGAAAGGAGTGTACAGTGGTATAAGAGTGCATAGTTAAACAAATAAATAAATAAAGTGCAAAAAAACTATCAGTCTATCTATCATAGATAGATAGATAGATAGACACCTTGGAGGTTGAGGATGTTGAGCATGTCGCTGATTGGTCAGTCCCTCTTTACACAGCTGCATCACACTTCCGGTTTCCTTTCCCCGGAGCAAAGATGGCGGAATACGACCTCACCACCAAAATTGCTCACTTTTTAGACCGTCATCTCGTTTTTCCTCTGCTGGAGTTCCTGTCTGTAAAAGAGGTATGAAATATATAAACACGTAAACATTTCGTTACATTTTTTCGTTGTTTCAAAAAGCTATATACGGCTTTATAACCGTTTTAAAAGCTGTGTGCGCGTTAAGGAGTTGGTCACATTTTCTGTAGCTGTGTAAAGTAAACGCATTCAACCAGAGTGGAGCCGGATATATACCTCCCTGCCTTCAAAATAAAAGCGAAAAATATGTCACCTTTGAAAAACGGAACGAGAAACTGTTGTGGAGAACAGAACAAAAGAAATAGCAGAACAACGTGTCAGTGATCAGATCAACACATGTAGAGAAAATACAATTTGATATTTCGGAATAATAGTTATATGTTATGTTACACACCGTATTACCACACATTACTTGATTTTTACATTGAAAATATAGTACCGGAAGTCATGCTTTGATTTCGACTAACTTTACAATGGTTGAGCCAACCACGCGCTGTTTCAGATTCAGATGATTGTTGGAGAGCGCCTTATCACTAAACTCGTTATCAGTAGCTGGGTTGAACGCAGTCTATGGTTGTAACGTTACACAGTTGTTCTGTGGTGCCTTTCATAGACTGCAGGTCAGCCCAGATGCCGCCCAGTACCTTATATACTGGGAAATGAACCAGTCATACCCAGGCTAGCACAGGCTATGCTAACCCTTGGAAGCTAAAAAAAGCAGTAATAACATAACGGGACACATATTTAGGTTACTGTTGTGACGTAT
Organism: Anarhichas minor; assembly: GCF_050575085.1. Lineage (NCBI taxonomy): Eukaryota > Metazoa > Chordata > Actinopteri > Perciformes > Anarhichadidae > Anarhichas > Anarhichas minor. The sequence goes on along the minus strand of NW_027466468.1, from coordinate 1,070,261 downwards.
TGCTCAACAGCTGGAAGATATGTACCGTTATTAACGATGTTAACTATTAGCAGACACCCGCCATGTTCACTTATAGTAACGTAAGGGTGGCCTAGCTAACCTTTAACGTAAATTGCTAAGCTAATAACAAGCTAACCTTTAGCCAGTATGCCATGCAGTGGTGGGTAACGCTAATGAAAATACTCAATTAACGTTAAAAGCACGATAACTCCGATTATAATTGCTCAAGTAAAATTAAAAATGACCATTTGACATGAAATTACTCAAAGCACAAGTAACTTTATGTTTTGATATTGTTTAGTGTGTACGGGCCAAAGATATTAACATTAAGTTATTTTATGCAAGTCCCAGTCAAGTTTCACTTTAGGTCAAGTCTCTTTTGTTACAGTGGATCAATTAAGTAATAGTCACTGTGCAACATGGTTATTTCCTGGAACGCACTTTGCGTTGTATGTTGATAATCTCTAATTTAGCTATTTCTGTTTTAATACAATTATTTTACTTATTGTTTTTTAATCTACATGAAGGTTTCAAGGAGATCACTTGAAAATAGTTGCCTAGCCTAACTATTGTGGCCTGTATCTGTTGTTTTCTTGATGTGGACACGTAGCCAATTAAACCACTTTATTGAATTATGAAGGCCCCTGCATAGGATTCACCTTCTCCAATAGCACAGGCGACCGATACAATGGGATTCATCCTGAAGCATCTATGAACGCCTTTACAACGTAAAGACTTGATGTGGCAATAATACAGGAGCAGCCCGTTGCTGAAAGAAGTAGCGTTACGCTACATCTCCACCCAATCCAGTGAGTGCGCTAGAGGACTTACTGCCAATTAAATTGTCCCCTTCATGAATAAGTGTATACTCCCTCTGGTGACATTGCCTATTGTGGAATGCACCTGATTGGTCCCTGGTTCTCTACTCGCCCTTTCAAACAGGAAACAACATGGCGGCCTCCTCATACAATTTATTATTCTGTCTCAACAATCCACCAAAATCGGCTCAACGAGAGGATTCTGTTAATCTATCAGAAACAATCCAACATGGCCACCAGTGTGCAGTCACGGGATTTGAGTTACATTCGTAGAACAAGCAAACCTTTAAATTGAAAAATGAATCAGATTTTCTCAATTCTTGGAATTGCCTAGCACATAACAATATCTTAATCTTAATATCTGTCACAAGCGCATGTCTCTTAGTACCACGAGGAAGACCTGTTAAAGTTCTCCTGCATGACTGCACCCCCACAGCTTGGATGGCAGCTCATTTTGGGTCATGTTGCAAAAAAATGCATCGTAGAAAACAACTAGTTGTAACAAAGGCATTAATGGAAAATATAGTGAAGATAATAGAAAATTACTGTTGGTGTCATAGTTGATTTCATATCTCTTTTCATATCTCTAACATATATATCACAATATATATATATATATATATATATATATATATATATATATATATATATATATATATATATATATATATATAGCATGTTTCTGGTAATTCAATAAATATATAGTTTATATGTAATTACCACTTGGGTTTTCTAAATTCTTGACAAATGAAAAGTGACTATTTTCTCATTTAATTAATAACTTTAGTGCAAAATAATCATATTTTCTGAGAAATTTGACTTAGTATGTGCGTTTTATCAATATAGACGTCGTAATCATTCCTTAATATGATTTCATCACGATATGATTCCATTGAAAGACAATACATTATCGTGTATAATTAGGCTTTCTCTCAGCCCTCGCTACTCTCCACCCCTGCTTGTCTGGGGGGTTCTTTATAACTTCATCAGAACCTAATGAAGATAATAACATTGTACAAAAACACCACACTCACCTCTGTCTTCCATCCTTGTCCCTGTGTCTCAGATCTACAATGAGCAGGAGCTGCTTCATGGAAAACTGGACCTCCTCAGTGACACTAACATGGTGGACTTCGCCATGGACGTGTACAGAAGCCTTTATTTAGACAAGGAAATTCCCCAGAGTAAGTGATGACGCCTGGTGGATACACACTCCTCATCCCCATTACTAAAAATAAAAAACCCAAGGAAGATGTTAATGTTGCTTTATGGAAATCGTAAAGGGGCACTGCACTACACCACAGCACTCCATTCCGAATTGATTTAGCAGTAAACTTTGATAGTGTTTTCAGTGCTCGGGGTAGCAGGCCGTGTACAATGTCGGTTTATGGTGCTGCTGGAGCTCATGACTGTCTTCATCCGCTCTGTGTCAGCTCTCAGGGAGAAGAGGACGGAGGTCGTGGCCCAGCTGAAGCAGCTGCAGTCCGAGACGGAGCCCATTGTGAAAATGTTCGAGGACCCAGAGACAACGAGGCAGATGCAGTCCACCAGGTAAAGCCCGTTTCCTTTGCTAAATAGAGAGTAGTAGCATTTCTCTGTTTAACCATTATCCTAAAATAGATTTTTGATAAGCCTCAGTGAGGTCGTGGAGTTTATTCCCGGTCTTACTTGCCGTGATTCCGGGATCAGTAGAACGGGTTATTTGAAACGGTAGACGGCACAGCAGCACCAAGGAAGGATTCTGTGGAGTCCATGCAACGGCCCGCTTTGAATGAAAAATGCATTCAGCCTTACAGCAAATACAGACGTAAAAAGTAAGGGACGCAAGATGTTGCGGTTAACTTTATTAAGACTGTTTTGTCGTACGCCGTGATTAAAATAGTTTGGTCACATTCGGTCTTTATCCTCTCCTTTTTGTTTCTTGTCGGGAGTGTGTACAGTTAATCAAAAGCATTTTCCATTTCCCTCTCTCTTTAGCTTATACCGTTTTGTTATATTGTTTCAGTTGGGCTGCAGACATTTGTTTATTTAAGATGCGGCTTTGTAGGAACTGCTATGTGAGATTGGAAGCCCGATAATGGCAACATTGACTTAGCACATGTCTGTGCTATCGTTAGGTTGCTGTCAGGACGAAGTAAGGAGGAAATCGTCCTTTTTGTTTTGGATGAGGGCTCACATGTCTGTCTTAAGTTATGCATTGCTTTTTTTCTTCAAACCATTGGGTTCGTAAAACAATAGGAAACTCATCTGGGGTCAATGAAGAATTCTCTCTCTCGAGCCAACGGACATGCAAAAAGTTTTACTCCATCATTATGACCCAAGTTACGCTCCATGCAGTTGCTTGTTTTTAACATTATTTCTGCATTAGAGGATCATCCAGAGCTGGAAACCAGGAACAGTTTAATATTTGAATCCTGTCCTTTGGGGTTTACACGTGCGGATCCACAAAGCATTTTAATGGCTAATAGAACCTAATGGTCTAAGTACTTTCATTGAACAGTTAGCTAATAGGCCTACACGCCTTACCAGGCTTTATTTGGACAACTGCTGAAGCCAGAAACCGAGCCCAGCTATTATAATAAATCATGTTAGTACCATATCTATAAACAATCTGTCATTATAAGACGCACTCCGTGGATTAGGATCACCATTAGGGTGAACTTTGATGCATGTTCTCATTTGTTTGGACTTGTTAAAGCAGCGAGAAACACTTTTGGTGTTTTTTTGAGTCGACACGCTGCCGATGGCCCCTTGACTTTTTTTGGCGCTGAAGATGGCGGCACAATGCCGTGCATACTTTTCCACCAACAGTTGCCACTTGTCGGACAGCTCGGCAGCTGACTCTCATCTAAATCCCATAACAAGTGCAACGCACAATATTACATATTTTGTATCCGCGTCAACACGTCCTGGGCTGAGGCCGTGAAGAATTCTGCCTCGGCCTAAATGAGCTTCACGTAACACACAGTCACACTGTAGAAGTGAGCGTACTCTGGAAGCACACAATGTTTAAATGTGGTGTCCACATTTTAGGTTACGGGCGATACGACAGCTTAGAGGAGCCAGTTTTGACGAAGCCATGGAGACTTAAAAGCTGTGCTGAGAAATAAGATATAATTTGTTAGACATGGCTTGGATAAACAGCCGATCGCACAGTTTTAAGAGTGGTCTTCATTCACGTACGGCTGTTGACCAGAAGTGGAAAAATATACCTGAACTGGACTCCGAAACCCCAGGATGTCAGCCAAACGGCGACTCAAGTTAAATGGCCTCTAACTACAGGAACTGTCTCTCTTTTTTCTTCTTTTGCAGAGATGGACGAATGCTCTTTGACTACTTGGCAGAAAAGCATAACGTAAGTTGGCCCGATCTGCTGACATCTCACTTCTGCGCTGCATTTCCCATGGCTCCTGTGTGAACCCACGGTTGTTTTAGGGGGCGAAGTGGGAGGGGCGGGCCGAGCAGGGAACTGCAGAACTACTTCCCAAAAACCCTTAACTCATTTTCGGGGTTTGTATGGCTTGCACAAATCCTGCGGACATTTGCATTCTGCGGTGACGTGTTAAGAATAAATGCTCGCGGACTCGTGGAAAGAGCCGCAAGAATGCCGGAGGTTCTATATTTACCGGGACGTTTGGCTCCTCGCCCTCCCCCTCCGTCGGTCCCCTCCCAATCCGGTGTCCCGCTGACCTGCTCGCTGTCCTCAGGGCCCCTCAGCACGCTGTGGGAAAGGAGCACCCACGGCCCGTCACAGTTCTACTGGATCTCAGTGGATGGCCTGACGTCAGTGCACTGCTGTGAGATACTGGACAGCAGGAAGGATGGTTAAATATAGGAAGACGAGCAGGCTTGATAGGATAGCCCTATATATATGTGTATATATATATATATATATATATATATATATGTATATATATATATATAGGGCTATGATTAAAATATTTAATCGCATGGATTTTTTGCGATTAATCGCATTGTTATGACAAAGTTCAATAATGAATTCAAAGGTAGTGTATTGCGCACTTTTATTTTAAAAGTACTGCTATATGAACAAAAGGGCAATAACATTTGGTTTGCAAACACTTATTAAAACAAATAAGGTGCTTTTTAACAGCAGTATTCTCTTTACACAGTAGCGATCATATATCTTATATTATATCATTCTTATATCATATGTATATTTTCCTTTTAACTCACGAGATGCAGGTAGCATGTTTTATACTTAATGTGAATATAATTCATACATTGTTGGCATCTTATTCTGAAAACCGGATGTTCGTCTGAAGAAACCGGATGTTGTCGCACGCTAATCTATTTGTTAACTTTCAAAGTCCTTCGCTTGCTCCCGACCTGTGCCGTTTGAATGCGTTTACCGTGAATTTCAGCATATCGGTGCACTAAAATGTAAGTGTCTGCTGACTTTACCGCAGCGATGTCCAGTAGTCTCCAGGCAGAGCAACAGCTGGTGCATGTTGTAACGCTGCTTGTCTTGCTTTTGTTTATCTAAACATCTCCCACAAGCTGCATCAACGTAGTCTGCTGATGACTTCCTCCACGGACTTTCAAAATAAAAAAATGCGTTAACGTGCTATAAAATAATTGTCGGCGTCAATTAATGAATGCGTTAACGCGTTAACTTGCCCAGCACTAATAAATAAATATATATATATATATATATATAGTGAAATATCTCGCTGCTCATGGCAGAATACCACCGATATGCTATCTATTCATTTAGCAGCGGTGTGCCACCAAATGATGTTACTGCTACAAATAAATATGCAATTAAATAATTTGATGTGCAATTTAGTTCATATATTTCGCTGCAGCCCAGATGTTTGAGAAGTAATATTTGATGACTCGCCCTCACCCTGAAACACCCAATATATATGACAAAAAACGGGGGATTTCCTTCGGCGCCACAGCTGCATGACATTACAGAGCGAGCACAATGTTTGATTTCAAAATATGTGTTGTTTTGACTCGGTCCGGCAACGGTTCACATTTTCTCCGTTTGTGATATTGATACTTTCTTCGTCTTCCTTTTTGAAGTTCCGTCAGGAGTACTTGGACACGCTGTACAGATATGCCAAGTTCCAGTACGAGTGCGGGAACTACTCCGGAGCTGCAGAATACCTCTACTTCTTCCGCGTCTTGGTAAGTTTTTTTTAATTTTTTTTTTTCAGCGTCATTGACACCAGTTAAGGTTTATTAGTGATGTTTGCTGATCACTGCACGCCTTACCTCACTTAACAGAGTGTCTGGACTATTTTACCGTCCCCATTCATATACTGGCTTAAGGCATCTCTGACATTGAACATCACATTATGTTTGCCGGATTGCTTTAATTCCTCATAAGGCCAACGCTCGCATAGGAGAGGAAATGAACACTTAGAAGTAATTGAATATGAAAAGCTGATGTCACTGCCTGTTCAATTCCACGCACGTCTTTAGTATTGGGGGAGGGGGGGGCTGCTGCACTAAGACTGGAGTAGGATCTCTTACGGGGGCCAAGTGATCAGTGGTGGACCGGACTGCATAATCTGTCTGTAGTCTGCTTCAGCAGACAGCTTATTGATTTGAGTGCTGTGGCCAGAGAGTCCCTAGTCACGACTTCTTGAGCTTACGATGGGCTTAAGTTATGCGAGGCATGTCTGAGTTAGCAGGGAGGGCTGCGCACCTGTGACGTCTTTTCATTAGGCTGTGATTTCAAATCATACAATCCAAAGGTAGATAAATGTTTATACAAAAATCAAATAATGCCAAAGTATGTTACGCAAAAGATGATAATTATAGTTCACAGAGAGTATTCGCAGTATTCTCGTCAATGAATTTGAACTGTTCAGCTTTATCTTCTGGACCGGGCTTTTCTTCCATCACAAAAGAAGAGGTATACAGGTAGCTGCATTGTTGCAGTGATCGGCATTCTTAGTGAAGTGGAAGTTTCCGGAGTTCGGGGTATGTGAAGAAAAAAGCTTGTGGTTAGATTCAAGGTAACTTCACAATAGAAGTTTTTAGCAGGCGCTGATCTGCTGTTGACTAGATCCCATGGCACATTAACAGTGAAGGAGGGCTGTCAAAATTGACCACAAAACGATGTTCCATATTAGATGACGAGATTCAGGGAACTTCCAGAGGTACGTAGAAACGCTGAAATTGACTTTGAAAATTCAAGGAACAGCAAGCGACTTGGTTGTTTATGTTTATTAAATTACGAGACCGCTACGTGATTTCAGTTTTTTTTAAGTCACGGACCTGATTCTCCGGACATTGTCCAGAGTTCACATGAGAAACACAACAGGTGTCCAGCTTGTGTATTATTAAATGTAAGAGAGTGAGCTGGAGGAAACAACACCAAGTGGAGGTTGTGTTGCGCCGGTCATAACACAAATTTTTATGATAAAAAGTAAACTTTTTTTCCCCTTACCAATGGAACCAGGAATTGGGGCGAGAAATCAGGCACCTAGACTTTGCACTCATTGACTATCTCAACCATAGAGTTCTCTACTGTGAAGTTACCGAGTGGTGTGAACTGTACAGCAGCTCTGAGGTCTGCGTCCAAGGTGATTACATCATTAACTATGCAAGCAGCTGCGCCTGGCTGGCGTCAGTTGTTGCCTTCGCTGAAGCTGCCTTCAAGGTCACATGTCGGGCATCCTCAGCCTAGTAGCTCCCCTTTGTTGACTTAGATTATTGTTCCAGTTGTAATAACACCACAGTTCCAGCAGAAATTCAGCTCTCTTCGATGTTATCTCGCATCAAGTGTTTGTAAATCCAACCCAACTGAACGTCCCATAATGACCAGTTGAACCGACCCGCGTAGCCAGTGGTTTTCCAAGTGTCACTCACTTGTCCTCCTGCTTTTGTTTGTCTTTGGTTCGGCATTTAGCTCTGCGGTAAACCAGGGACTCGCGCCAAAATCAGCCCCTGAAAGAATGGGCAAGAATAAGTTCAACATTTTGTCTATTCATTACAGCGAAAGACATTCAGACCGTCTTTTTGTTCCTCTCCTAATTGGCATTTGATACTGCACCGCGTCGCCCCTTGTCTTTTGGGATGTCAGTGACTCTGGCTAGTCGTGCACACGTCACTATGCTGGAAAGACTTGGCAGTGGCTCCGAGCGATGATGAACCCGCATCGCTACAAGCAACCCGAAGCAGTCGGGCACTTCATTTGATGGGTTTTTCTACTGATCTGCTCAAATCTGTAGAAGGACGAGTAACATCCGAGACAAGATGACTGGTAATTCACCCGAGGTTTCCACTTCCACTCCCGACCAAAAAAAGAAAGCATTTAAGAAAGGTCTTCAAAAGCTTGCAATGGATATGTCCCACTGTTCCAACAACAGTTGTTTATGGCTTTGCAACTCAGTCTAAATAAACCAAAATTGCTCTAATTGAGGTATGTTGTTCGAAGTCCAGCACTGATTGTTTTTTTTGTTTTACCCCTAAAACATTTTGAGTTCCAAGCAGATCAGGCTCTGGAACTAGATATCTGTTGCTTACTCTTGACAACGCGAGAGGCTTTTCAGACGTGGAAAAGGTGGAAATGGATTTCATTAGTGTGAGTCTGTATACCCCCCCCCCCCCCCTCTCTTTTCGGTGTTTTGTGGACCTCCCATCCTCACAGGCCCCTTGTCCGTCTCTCCCTCCCCCGCATGGGAGAGGTGAGGCTCCATAAAGTCATTTAACGTGGGAAACCCAGTCAATTAAACGAAGGAAGCCAGCCTTGCAAAATCCATGCCTCAGGTCCAGTTACAGCGTGGCCTAGCCCGAAAAGAGCAACTTATTCATATCATCACTTAATGCAGGGATTGAATGTTAAGAATAAAGATTAAGTATCCCGACGGATCACCAACACAGTCCATTTATTGTTGCTGGTCAGTCAACGAAAATGTGCCCGTTTCACAAACCAATGGAAACTTAAGGTAACTGCTGGAAAAACCCAGGTACTGAAACTTTTCTAGCGTGGCCACTAGTGAAAGCCAGACTGTGTGTGAGTGTGTGTAGAAAGTTGCCATAATGACCTGAAGGTCAGCCAAACGTAGCAGGCAGGGACTTCCAGGAGAGGGAAAAAAAATAACAAACACAACACTTTCAACAGATGAGACGCTGACCTTTCTACTGGCAGTGGAGCTATTTTTTTTTTTCCTCACTGTTACAATGCTGATCTTTCTTTGGACTTCTACACTTTAAAAAACATTTATAATGGACCCTAGTTGTGGTGTGTGATCAAAGAACGTCTGTTGTACCGGATAGATGGGCACAGGAGACTTTCTAAATGTTACCATGTCATTATAGCAGCTCGTTGACATGTTATCAGAGATTAAATGGTATTTGCCAAGTTAAAAAAAAAAGAAATCCTCTATATCCGGATAATCTTCACCAATTTGTGGGGTTCCTGCGGAAGCCTGCTCTTTTTTTAGTGTTTCCTCTGCTTGCACGTCTGTCGTGTCTCACAGTCCACTTCAGCGGCTGTCCGACGGCGGACGGGGGTGTGTGGTTAGGATCTCGGTTTCTCCGGCCGCTCAGCAGACACCCACCCTGACTTCCTGCTTGACTCATGTCACTGCGTCTGGTGTTTGGTGTTATCGTGAACCACCGCGGCGCAGAGTTTCCCATGAGCCCCGGGGTGCAGTCCAGTGTCCTACTACAGAGTGATTGCCTCGCTGAGGTTCAGAGGCATTCTCAACCTGTGCTTCATTACCTGACTCTTTGTTTTTTTCTGTTTGTTTCTAGTCTGTTCTGGAAATCAGAAACAGTAGCCTCTGACATTTTTGTGTGAGTGATTATCCTCACAAAGATGTGTCTTGTTAGTGTCGGTTCATATTTCAGCCTAATTACCTCGTGATAACAACGGAGTTGTCCAGAGTTACTGAGGGAAAGGGGGGGGGGGGTTATTGCAATTATCATTCTCAAGACTGAAGTAGAGTAAAACAAAATGTTAAAAAACGCAAAAAATGTATAGTCATGTTTAAGTGCACAGGATATGTCTTTGCGATTGTTATTTCTTAGGTTTTCAGTCTCATCACTAAAGCTGCCGTTAGTTATATTAATCATCAATGGATACATTGAATATTTTTTTCTTTCATAAGAAAAACAAAATATAAATTGACCAAAGCCCGTCACAACTTACCAGATCTCAAAGTGGTTTCTTGAGATTTGAACTTAAGATTCTTTACTTAGTCTCCTCCTCCATCTGTCCTCGTAGAGTGGACGTCGGTGTAGTGTCAACTATAAAGCAACACAACGCGCCCTTGGGCAGGGATGTCGTTTTTCTTTTAATCCTAGCTTGTACAACCTGTATAATTGTTTCACCCAACAGCATTGTGCAGTAACTAAAACATTATCATAAGGAATATCTTTTGGCTGTGTGTGCCCCACCCGTCTAATTGCTTGTTAGTCTTTCAGGTTGGTGGTCGCTCATTTTTCATTTAATTGAAGTTAATAGCACAATTTTGGATTTTTCAGGTGTGGAGTGTAGATGGACCCATATTTTAGTTTTATACTTTTTGTTGGTGATATAAATAGAAAATGCTTGCTGTAAATAAGGCCCTCTAATAACCTACGATGCAGGTATTGATTCCAAGTCTGTCATTGCTGATTGGCCGTTAGGTTTGAGGACCTTCAGCCTTTCCCGATCAAGTAAACTGCACTGCAACCAACATGCTTTAGTTCTAGCAAACTATTCAGACAGCGTAATGGCACACATGCTCCAAATAGGCCTTCACTTAATGTGGTAATCTAGCGATCAAACTCTATGGTCAACTGCAATGCAGTGGTTGTAGTATCTAAAAGTGCAGAAAATTTGGTTTCATTTAAAGCTAAACAGCCTTTCGTGATCCGTGTCTCTTTTTCTGTCGAGTTTCATTCCCTGAGGATGACATCATTTAATACATTCATCCAGTACAAATAAGAGAAGAGGCCACTAAAGCCTGGCAAGTCGTGGCCCCAGTCTCACTGTGTATGAAATCTGTTGTTTTGCATGTTGCAGCGGTGTGCGCGTCGGGTTTTTAACAGTCACCGTGTCTCTTCCCAAGGTCCCGGCTACAGACAGGAATGCCCTGAACTCTCTGTGGGGCAAGCTGGCCTCTGAGATCCTGATGCAGAACTGGGAGGCTGCCATGGAGGACCTCACCCGCCTGAGGGAGACTATCGATAACAACGTAAATGCCCCACTTCTCTGAATTTGATACCACATTTCGATTCCCTTACATGGACTCTCATATTGACGTTTCACTTTCAGTCGAGCTCTGCTGTGGCATCTTAGTCCACACACACACACACGCACACACACACACACACACACACTCGTTTGACTACTTAAGAACTTGGATTCGAGTATGAAGTGGTTGTATGCTTGATGATTATTGTTACCCGTCATCTTCTTCACCTTCCTCCCTTGCCTGTATTTCTGTCTTTGTCCAGACGGTCACCTCCCCTCTCCAAGCTCTCCAGCAGAGGACATGGCTCATTCACTGGTCTCTCTTTGTCTTCTTCAACCACCCCAAGGGCAGAGACAACATCATTGAGCTCTTTCTGTACCAGCCACAGTAAGTAACATTATTTAGTTTCTCGCTCTAACCCCTGCTTTTACGTCCAGGAAGTTGCGAAACGTTGACAAGAATACCCGGAAGTAGTTGTAAAGATAAGATCCATCTCCACAAAACAAGGGCAACAGGAAGTTGCCAAAGTTCTGTAGCTTGGGTGAACCTTGTGTCTTGTCGGCTCATTAAGGTACAATGAGATGCAAACCAGTTTGAACTAAAACATACACAGAATAGTCACTAATGTAAGCCGTTTTAAATAGCAGAGCTATGAAAGTAGTATTGTAGCCTCAAGGTAATTCTGGAGCCAAAGAGGATTTGGAGAAAAGGTAATTGAAGGTGATTCTATAACATTAACTTGACTTGAAGAAAACCATTTGCTTCAATAACACATTTTTGGGTGGTGGGCTTCTTCATGAACCCCGCTGGTATTTTTAAAGTGCTTTCAGAAGTGTGTGTTTTCGTGTGGTCTGTTTACTCTCCAAGTCGAGAACGAGGCCATGTGCATCGCAGATCGGAAACTTTATACACTGCGTTAAAATTTGCACACCGCCTATTTTGATGTCGTTGCCCCCCCCTCCCCCTGTTCTGATTGCAGGCTTGCATAATTGTGCAGATGATTGGCCGCCACAGAGAGTATGACAGGCGACCACAACACAGCACACTCAAATGTCTGGTTCCCCGGATTTTACTTGGTTTTTAATTTTATTGTGGACGATTAAGGAGGCCTGCCCAATAATTACTCCTGAAAAGCTCACCCAGCCATCTGTGTGGACAAACTGAGGTAGTTTTGTGTGCTTTGCAGTTTCACAGCGGGGAAACCTCATGTTTTCCCCGCTGAGGCTTGGCTCTCGTTTTCCCATCTTCTGATGGTCAGTACTTCCTTTGGCAGAAGTCGGTGACCATCGGCTGGCCTTCGGCTCCACATTTGACCTCCCTCACCCCTGCAGTCAGCAGATGTTGGTCCAAAGCCGTGTTTGTGTACTATTGACGGACCGCACCGACTTCAGGGGGAAACGGTGCTCAGTAACCAAGTATGATACAGGTGCAAACTGGGCAAACACCACCGCCGTGATACACCGCGAGTCACTCGATTGTCTATATCACTCGTTCCAATTGTTCCACATGAGTTTCTGTTCCAGACGAGCCGTGAAACGTGACCCCGTTACCGTGTCCCTCTTCTGTGTTCTCCCACAGTCCCCCTTGAACAGAGCAAATTTGAACTCGTACTCGATTTCTTGGCTGCATGCTCAGTAGCGTCCTCAGCAAACCAGAGCAGCGACGCTTGTTGCCTCCAAACTAAAGAAAAGAAAAAAAGATGAAGTCCCCCGAGTGGAGTGGGGTGAATGCCCCCCCCACCCCAGATATGGTATGATGACTCATGCAAGATTGCTTGCTATTGGAGCCCCCCCCCCCACCCCCCTCGGAGAGTGAGTAGGTGTAAGTTAATCAGGAACACAGTGCGGAGCGTTGCGGTCTTCCACGGGAGTCGAGCAACTACAAAGGGTGGGAGAGCCCTCCATAAACCAGAATGGCCGCTGCTGTTTTTAGACTCGACATCACTACTGCCACAGGTCCCCTGTCCCTTTAATTGTTCCAGCTAATTAAACTGTTCTCTGAACACCATGTGTTCCTTTAGCTATTGAAGACCCGAGGGGGCCCACTCCACTTCCTCTTTTCAGATTGAATTTTGGTCAATTTGGGGTTGAGTGGAGGGTGAAGTTCAAAGATAGACATTTAGAAACCAATAAGGAGTTTTGGTTATACAGTTAATGGTCGATTGACTGCCATCTTGACAAGGAAAGTGGTGCTTGTGTGTGTGTGCCAGCAGACCTTGCGCGTTGTTTTTACAGAACCCTGTCTCCAGAGTTGGTGTGGGATTAGAATCAGCCTGTAACAGCGTCCTGTCTCTTGTGTTCAGCCCTCAGCCAGTTGACCTGTGGTTGAAACATCAGTCCCTGATGGATCGGGTTTCGGCTACTGGGCAGGTCCCTGCTCACTGATCTATATCTTCTCGCCAGGGTTTCCTTTTCCACCTCCCTCTCATAGGACACTAATGAAAGAGATGGCTTAATGCTGGGTCCACGTCCAGGAGCGAGGGTCCGGTACGGACATATCTGTATCTGTTTTAGCCGCAAAGGCCTCGCCTCTGTTCTAAATGCCAGGAGCCCGATGGGCAGCCAAAATGTTCTATTATGTGTCCTTGTAAAGATCATGTCTTTGCTTACATCAGTCCGATCATCTTTATCCTTCCTCATTCCAGATACCTCAATGCTATCCAGACGATGTGCCCACACATCTTGCGTTACCTGACCACAGCGATCATTACCAACAAGGACGTCCGCAAGCGTCGGCAGGTCCTGAAGGATTTGGTGAAGGTCATTCAGCAGGTACCGCACTTTTTATTTCTGTTGTTGTTGTTTTATTCAAACCCTCTGTGTTTATAAAGTGCACACAGTTATCAGCTCAATGCTCATCGGCCACACCGGCTTTGGAGGATGAGTAACTGAATGTAACCCAATAGCTCCGCTAACGCTTCCTTTTAAGCTCAGTGAGTGGATGTGGGTTCAGGTCCAAGCTGGCAAAGCCTTGAACTCGTTACTTCTGGTGAATGTGTACTCTAGCGACGCCTTCTCCACCCAATGACAGTAGCTACGGCAGAGGTCTGAGCGGTGGGTCGTTGGTCTTAATCACTAAAACGTGTGCCCAGCGCTCTCTACTCTGCGGCCTCGGGTCAGCTTGGGTCTCTGACTCGAAGCATGACTTAGACCGCCTCAGAGTTCACAATGTGCTTTCACTCAAGCCCTAGAAAAGTGTTGTTTATTTAACTATTGTGCCCTGCAGGTTGTTATTTTGACTACACAGTCATTATTGTCACCGTCTTAAAACAACCTAGGATTTATGATTTTTGATTTCTACTTGATGGCAAAAAGAAACGGGTACATTTTATGGTGTTTATGTCTGCTTTATTCTAGTCATCGTAATATAGCTAAACATTGACTTCATTAAAAAAACGTAAGCTAAAGCAGCTATGATCCATAATCACATTGATGTCTTTCGGGCCTGCTGATTGATTTTATTCTATCCTAATTTATTTTCCAGGAATCTTACACCTACAAAGATCCAATCACAGAGTTTGTGGAGTGCCTGTACGTGAACTTTGACTTCGACAGTGCTCAGAAGAAACTCAGGGAGTGTGAGTCGGTGAGTAACGGCTTCAGTAACCCTCGCCAAAATTCATTTCAACCCTTTTGTTCCCAAAGTAGCAGTTGGTTCTTGGTTTATTGTGCCTCTCCGTGACTAAACAGAGGTCTTCTGAGGACCTCCGTTGTGCAGGTCACACTCCTGAACTGTCCGCACAGCATGGCAGTCAACATCGTTAGTAATCACATGATCTCTGTCCGACCTTCTCCCCGATCACTCAGTGTTTCTATCTGCTGCACTTCTGCCTGGGTCTGGTTCAGACAGAGCAGTTATATGGAGGTCCTCTTTGACACTGCATGACTCAGGCTGCAGTCACATTTTACTATGGCCTGTAATTGACCCATCAGGCTGGTAGTTAACAGTAAAAGCTTTATAAGCAGAAGTCTCTGCGGAGGCGTGCAGACACTCGTTTTAAGAGGGAGATCTGTCATAGCCCGGCCATTTGGAGCATTTATTTCAATTTTGGTTTGTAATGGCTGCATGTAAGTAGTAGTTCTTGATGCGGGAATAGAATGAGTAAACTCTAAAAGTCCTCTTTGTGTGTTTGCTACTAAGCTGAACACTCGGTGATCAATGTGATTTGATAAGTTACTATGACCTCAAATGAGGAAGTAGAATTTTATTAAATTTTTTCTTTAACATTCAGAGCATTAATATAGCAGCAAACCACTGTTTGCTGAATAAAGGCGTAGTGAAGCAACGTCTAGTGCCCGCCCTCCAGTTCCCCCTTCAGGTAAACATTGTTAGCTCTGTTAGCAATGTCCCCATTGTTTGAACTGTTAGCACCATTAACTATGAGCCGCTGGCTCGCCTTCTCCATGTTGAGAGGCAATAGAAATGCTCCAAAAAAAAGAAGCAGTGCTGATTTCCTCCATTCTCCATAGAGAGAGCATCCACTGGCTACTTTGTAGTACTTTGCTTTAGAAACAAGCAGCCCTTACAGTACATGTGTTAAGAAGAGCCTGTGCATCATTATGATAAATGATGTGTAGCATTGATGGCAGTCGTCCAGCAGACCCTGTTATGAGGAGCTGGTCAGATTCTGTGGGACACGTCCAGGGAACAGTAACCAGTTTAGAGAGAGAGCAGGTGTCCTAACTGGTGTTGTCCTGTATGTGTATTTTGGTAACTTGATCACGTAGTTCATTCTCTGCGTACACGCTGTAATTTGGTTTCCCCTACGGACTCGATAATTTGGACCTGCAGAGGAATAAAAGGCAAAAGTCTGGCTTATTTGGCCCCTTTTTCATCTTCTGCCTCTTGACGATAAGCCTCCAAAATGAAAAACATCTGGCCCGATCAAATGGCTCCTTCCCAGGGGTAGATATGTATAAATCATGTCAGCGGTTTACTGGCGGTTCCGTTTCGTTTTAACTTATTTTCAAGCTAATACAAAGAGTCTTCAACTTCCTAATTTGACTATTTAACAAATGAAGTTATCATCAAACTCACTGGGGATGATTTGTTTTTTCTTAGCTATACCCTCAAAAAAACCCAATTCAAAGCATGTTTTAAGAGATTTTCAACACTATTAGAGTTGTATCCTATTTCAGCGAAGACATGACACACGCCCTTGTTCAACACTTTTTAGGAAGTCGGTCTTGACCTCGCCTCACGGGGTTCTGTTTGCAGAGACTCTACTGTGGTTTAAACAGTTGCTCAAAAACAAACTAGCTCTCAGGTCAGAGCCCAAGTTATTGCAGGTGCCTTTTAACGCCGGCCTGCCCGTCGGCCTTATCAGAGCATGTCCAGTAGGCACAAAAGCCCTCTATTGACCTCCGTTCAGTTCACAGGCAGGTCTAGCGAGGTGGGTGGTTCCAAAAAAAATTGTTAAACGGCACCTTTAATGCATTACCTGTGATGGTCTGCAAACATTTTTCCCCCAAATGGTCTTGTTTGAAGTCAGCAATGCAGTTTTTTTCTCTCTCTCTGCAGAAATTCACACGCAAGCTTTTAAAACGTGCATTATGTCCGAGTTGAAGGGAGGTTTCACAGACTGGAGGGGTTGAGGTAAACTGATACCCCGTTGGGATGGGCTCTCGTCTTGATGAGCATTTGTAATGCATCAATTTTGAGCCATTGAGAAGAGTGGCAGCCATCTATTAACTGATTGCTGTAATAGCAAGATATGGGTATTGTTTTCAGCTCTCCTGTCTTTGGTTCAGTGTTCCCTGTATAATGGTTTGAGCCAAGTGCTTATAAATGGGTTTAGCTTGGTTTAAATTGTCCTCCTCGGACTGTACAGTTTTCTTTTTTTCTTTCTTTCCCACTCCACCCCAATCTGGAATCACTGTCAGATGTTAGACGCTTGCACGTCAAAGAATGAAAAGTATAGGTCTACCTATAGTCAGGCCCTCAGATTGGGCATAAAAGGGCTCTTCAAGCCCCTTCTCAGAATGAGCTGAAGCTCCGTGGTCTGAATCCCAGATGACAGTAATTGGGGCACTTAACTGTTCAAAGTTCATCAGCCTTTAGATAAGCGCTGTCGTAGCTGAAACGCGCGTTGCCCGATAGCGCCATGCAGTTGGGATTCATTCAAGCGCAGCTCTGCGCAGTTAGCAGCTTTTTCTGAGCTTAATCAAACAAAGAGCGGGCAAATCTTGGGAGAACTTTTTTTTTTTAAAGATGGAGGCCTGCGATGTGAAACAGCGCTCAACGAAGAGTCGGAATGCGGCAAAGCAGTGAGAAATGGGAGCGTTTCTCACACACGCACACAGCGGTACCTCTGGGGCCACAGCCGGGTCACGAGCAGTTACAGCAGATGAATTGGCCATATGCGGCGGTGTCAAAGTGTCCAAAGCGAGGCCGTAACAAGCCACAGGTGATGCAGACGGCTGAGGAGACTTGCTCTCATCTGTGAGTTTATTTGGACTGGTGGCTGCTACGGTTGTTGGCCGACTGTAGCCGAGGCATTCGGCGATCCTGCATAGTGGAGTTGACTCTACCAGCAGACCAGATGACTGGTGATAAGTCACAGGCGGTGTGGTCACCTCTGTGGTAGGCTCTGCTATTCCTGCACCGTCCTGTGAGGCGGTTGAATTTGAAATGTTTGATTTGAAGCACCTTGCCCGGCCCGGGATTACTACCTTGCACAGGGAACTCGATAAAACCTTTTTGACAACGTAAATGTAGCCAGTATGGTCCTCCCTTCACTGTTTACTCCAAACCTTTTGTATACAATGTATTGGATTTGGTTTCGGTTAATAGATTATTTTTCTTTAGTTGAATCAGACATGAATGCCCGGAGACAGACTGATTGAAACAAGTAATGCTGCACTCGTGACTCTCCATTGCTGTTCAATGTCTTATTTAACAGTTTGGCCTTACTCAGACCGTACACAGCTGTAAGACCGACTTGGAGGGCAGACCTATAAACAGGCAGAAATAACTCTGCATCGTATTCACACTTGCTCTTATGTAACGATGCTCTCTGTCTCTCTAGGTTCTTGTGAATGACTTCTTCCTGGTCGCCTGCCTGGAGGACTTCATTGAGAATGCCCGCCTCTTCATCTTTGAGACCTTCTGCCGAATTCACCAGTGCATTAGCATCAAGTGAGTCCCGCAACACTTCTGCTTCTAGGAGACACGACACTCGCCGTGTTGCAGCGCACAGACGTACATCCCTTTAAGACTAACAGGAAGTCCTACGTGCTATCACTAGCCTTTGTGAGCACTCTGTAAACAGGAAGTAAGAGCACGGGGCTTTGTGATAAGTGGAATTTCTCCTTACAGATAAGTGTTTATTGCCCCCTTCCGACACACAGCCAATGCTGACCCCCCCCACACATCTTGAGGATTAGGTATTGTGAGGTTTAACTGCTTCCAGGTCTCCACAGGTTGCTCTGCGCACTCAACTTTTAAGACCACCTGTCCGAAGCCAATTCCCGGAGCGTTTTCTCCCAGGGAGAGGTCAGGGTTTAGGCGGCTTTAGACGTTCCCAGCTGCTGCGACGGGCAGGAATCTTTCAGCTCATTTTCTTTGGGTAAACGGGGGTCAGCGGGTTCTGTCGGTCTCTATTGATTCCTAGTTCAAAATCCAATTTAGTTACATTAAAATAAAATTGACCTTGGATGCTTCCCCAAAACCAAGAAATTTAGTCAATGCTAATTATAGTGAGCATAAAAAAAGATTATAGTAATTGTCCGCCATTACCAGAGATTATGGGATTTGGCTGTTTCTTAACATCAATTTTAGAAAGTGTGTAAGATAACGACAGAGCATTCGCACTTCTCTGCCATTATTCCCCATCTTCGTAACGGTGGATTTCTAACCTCTGACACCAGGTAACGCACGTCACATATTTACCGCCGCCCTCAGAAGCTACAGTCGCAGTGAACGTGGAAGATTCCAAGGAAGCTCTGCGCTTCAAATACGGTCCACAAACGCACGGTGTTCCTCGGCAAGAGGGAGCGAATTACTTCTGTTGACACGAAGATGATGACGCTGACTGTTACATAGAGTCGCCGAGGTCTGTAGTCAAGGTTGAACCGTGGAACACGATCGGGCCCTGTCGAAATCTCCAGTTGCAGATTGTCTGGAATTGATTAGGAGTCCGGGTTCTTTTTGGCAGACTTACTGCAATTGGATCCATTTACTTGTTAAGGACCACAAAGGTTAGTAGTAACACTGAAAGAGGAAGTTAAACGGCGATTTTTCTACTTTTCACCTTTTTTTCTTCCTTTCTTATGCTTTTGTTTTTAAAAGCAGGAACACCAATTTCGGGTCATATTCAGGGATCTCTGTTTTTATTCTCGGTGGCGTTATGACGATGGACAGAGCGCTGTCTATTTCTGAAAGACACCCAAATTCCAAGTCATTAGTCCTCTACCCAGAAGCCCTCTGTGCCCAAGGGTGGACTCAAATGAATTTGATGGCTGTTTTTTTTAATGAGGACATTTGTACAGCCGCTGGCCGTGATGGTTTCACAGATATTTAGCTCGCCTTTTGACCACAGCTTGGGACACAAAAGTAGACCAGAAGTTGGCGTAATTGAGTTATTTTATGCAATAAAGGCTTCTGTAGAATGTACTGTAGGCAGTCGAACTGTGAGTCCGCATGCACTCGGAATTGCACACACACACACACACACACACACACACACACATCCTTTTGTCTAGACTTCTCAGTGTCCTGAGTGTGTTTCCAATTTGGCTTTGTTTTCCTTGTTTGATTTACAGGGTTTATTTCCTCAGTCCTCCCATGAACGTCTCAGTGGCGAGACCCTGCGTTGACCCTAAATGCACAGTCGTCCTTTGACATTTGGAGTAAACGCTGTAGACACATGATCATTTGGGCAGTGTGTGTTTTTTTTTTTTTTCGTTTCCGCCGTCATCACCAGATTGCATTTGTACACAACAGCCCACTGGTAGTTGGACGCAGTGTCTCGTGTATTTGGATGCAACACTGAGGATCTTTCCACCTCACAATTGAGTCATTAAAAAGACCACATGATCATTTCGGTTTCCCCGAAAAAAATCAATTTCAACCCCAAGTCGAAAGGCAAGGTTTCTCCGAATGGCTTGGAGTCTCCCAAACAACACTATCATATGTTAGCGTTTAACAACGCATTCAGGCGTGTGAAGGAGGCTCTCCTTTTGAGAAAGATCCCCCCCCCATCGTCCTCTAACGGAGTTAGACCCCCAAGCCCGACCCCTCTCTTTAAGTGTGAGGTTGAGACCCAAAGGACCCCCCACCCCCCACTAGCCTAAAGTCGAAAGCTCAGGAGCCAGAGTGAGTAAATGGTCGAAATGAAAGTGATCCCCTCTCCCCCGACGAACGGGATCATGGTTGTGTAAAATAAAACCGGTCGTGGAGGCTGTCTGCTTGGCTTAAGGGCCAAAGGATGTCAATATTATGGGTTGTATGAGTCTGACCCGTTCCCTGCTGCTTCTCACATCTCCATCCTCTCTTTCTTCTCTCCCCCCTTCACCCTGAGGTTTGAGTCGGGGGAGCTGCCGTACACCTCTCAGAGAGACAATGAGATAAAGTGACCCTGCTCTGATATAGAAATGTCCTTCCTGGGCGGAAAACATTGCCAGACTTTCTTTTATAAATTGAATTAGAGGGCTTTCGGCTGGTACGGGCCGAGGCCCTCGGGGGGGCGGCACCCTTGTGTTCCTGTGTTATGTAGCACGGATCACGTTCAGAGAGGTCAGGGGTTAGCTCAACTCCCCCGGCGAGCAAACCAGATCGTGTTTGTTTTGATCGTCGTATCTGACCTGGACTTGACTGACATGCGCCCCCACTTTACTGGATTGCCAAACAAAACACCCAGCACCCCTGCACAGCAATCACTTAATCACACGGGTAAAATGGGAACCAATAACAAATTTCATTCAAATTTGCCTGGGATTACTCGATTGTCAGTGAGTGTTGACTATTGTTTTTGTAGCTTTACACCGTTGAACATCCTATATCCGTGAGGCTTATTTGCCAGTATTTGTTGACTGTGTCCGGCAGGCGTTGATTCAACTCGATAGTTATTTTTTGGTATTTTAAGTTTTCGATTGCATCATGTTGCATTACATTATATATTATTTACATTATATATTATATTGCATTATAATCCAAATGACACCAACTCAAATCAAAATGCTTTATTGACTGAGCCGTCAGCTATAACCATCGGTAAATGTGCTGTTTACTCTCCATTAGCAACCTTCAGGCCTGCAGACTCAAATCTGTGATGTCCATGGTGTGTGTCTGTGATCACAGGCATGTGTTATCCATCACCACCTAAACGCGCCGTCATGAGACAGCTGACACTTTTCCAAACTTGTTAGGCTCCCAATAACGATCCATAGGAGCAATTTGGTTGTCAAGCATCATTCTCAACAGGTTCTGAGGACCCGGCGTGTAATCAGTTGTCCAGCAGAGCTGTGTTGGTAGTTTGTCGGCGTGAGTGACGGGTTGATCAGTCTCTCTGTGTCCGTTTTCCCTCCTCCGGGCTGCTGGGACGCACACGAATCAACTCGCAGCCGGTGCTTTTCTATCTCGTCGTCCACATCCTCCATCACTCCACCGCGGTGAGAGTGTTGAGAGAAATGCGCTGTCACTGGGCGACCAAACCCTGTTTGGCTCATTATGTCGAGGGAACGCTTTTATTTGTTGTTTATGCTTTTAATGCCTCATCCAGACACTGACATCATCTCCTCCCCCTTCTGTATGTGGCTTTGCCACCATTTTGCCAACTGCCATGGGTTAGAAAGTGGTTGTCTTGGTGAGCCTTGAGGTAAGAAAGACATTATCACAAATCCCAAGGATTACTTTCCACCAAAAGAATGTCTTAAATAAGTCCGACTCTGAGAGCGACAGTTGGAATCAGTATTTCTGGTAGTGGGGATCTGAGTTTGCGGGGCCGTGGCGTGAGAAGTGGTGTGGACGGGCAGATCGTTGCTTACTCACCGAACGGGTCTCACAAAATGTGATGACTGGACCAGGAAGTGATAATTAGTAGAGTGAACTGCTTTATTATAGGCCTTATTACTCCTATACACAATTACAAAGTGTGTGTGTGTGTAATAGGTTGTTTTTTTTTCAGCGGGGGGAGGGGTCTCCTGCTTTTTGAGATGAGAGGTATGGTTGCTGTAGTAAGTGTGGGCAGTACACAGAGATTTGCAGTGGTATTTATTGGGGCCCTTATATGAAATGCGGTAGGCGTGGAGGGTGGTGGGGGTCAGACAGGAGGAAGGAGGGCAGGAAACGTAGGGGGGGTGGGGGGGTATCGAGAGGGGGTCTAGTTATTTTGAAAGCCACAAGGGAAGCCAGCTGCACTGGGGAAAGCTCTGGATCAAAGAATGCCAGCCCCCCCCCACCCTCTGCTGTGACACATCCACGTCCCGCTGTATCAAAGAGCGGGCCGCTCTCACTGTGAGGGGACAGTCACTGTGGGACCAGTGTGTCACGACGAGTGTCAGCAGCCAGGTGGGGAGAGAAGAAGAAAAAAGAAGGATAAGTAACTGCAGTGGCTCGCAGCATGGGGTAGTCCCAGCATGTCTAATTGAGTTATTCTTACAGGTCTGTAAATCAAGCCTCCATTAGTAGAGGGCCATTAGGAGTGTTTTCGGGGTGGCTTTCGTGTCGTACACTTTTCTTGCCTGAACACAATGTGTCGGCCATTTATTAGCACTGTCGAATGAAAAATAATGACGAGTCACTTTGCACATAATGTGCAACATCCATCATGATGTAGTGCAGCGCTTGCCTGAGAGTTATGTGGTGTTATGACATATTTCCTATATGCATCAGCACCTTCAGACAGCAGCCCGGGGTAAATGAAGTCGCTGTTTGCAAAGGAGGGATCTGTAACAGCAGAGATTTGAACAAGACATATTATTCTACTCAGCTGTAGTCATTTCACTTTATTTATATTATGAAATGGCGTTTTTGTTTTGTTGACATTTTTCTTTTGAACAAGAACTGCTAGCGGCTCTGTGAGGCTCGACTCGGACACAGCAGCACTTTGAGCTTAATGCTTGTGTCAGCACACAGCTGAGGCTGATTAGTTTCTCAAGTATTTGGTCATAAACCAAAGTGTAATACTAACTGATATTTTAAATCTGAGCGAACATTGCCATCCGTAGCGCTGTGCTGCTAGCGTGGCTAAAACAGATTAGACAATTTGGTGGAATCTGAAATGTAAGGTTTTAATGCAGGGTCAGTGCAAACTTTAGGTTTTGATGTGCTAAATTGGTATATCACCAGTGATGGTGGTGAATTTCATAATCCTTCAAAACATAATTCTGAGGGGATAATTCCCTAATTCTATGAGGTCCTCATATGGTACCAGTAGTCCCAGGCCAGCATAGACTGGGCCCTTAGTCAGGGTCAGCATAGACTGGGCCCTTAGTCAGGGTCAGCATCCTTGGGTATTCTCTTCATTTTCAGGACAATCTGCCCTGAGACAGGCCTTCCTTCCTTTTCTGTTGCCTTACGGCCAGGTTAGAGCTTTAAGTCTCTGTTTCCTCAACAGCATGCTGGCGGACAAACTGAACATGACCCCCGAGGACGCCGAGAGATGGATCGTCAATCTTATCCGCAACGCCCGGCTGGATGCAAAGATAGACTCCAAACTGGTGAGACCTTCCGTCTTCTTCCTCAATCGGTCGCCTCGCCACTTAACTAATTAATCAAAGCTTTTTAAGCAGCCCTTTGCAAAGGGGGGGGGGGGGGGGAGTGGTACATCCAGCCCTTTTTAGATGCTCTTCCTGTGTGACTTGAAAGGGATAAGGAGACATTATTTATCTCCTGATTTTGTAATTGAAAGGTGCACCGTAAAGACATTGTAACCATGATATCTCACCCTTGTTGGGTCCCCTTTGTGAGGCTCCGAACCTGCATGTTTTGCCATAGACATCACAACGGTTCTCTGTAATCAACAAATCATAGCCCAGTCCTCCAGAATGACATAGAATTATCTAGATGTGCCTACAGTAGATGTGAATTGGGACCTAAGCGGCCTCTGGTTGGCGTTTGTGGCGTGGTGTGTCTGCAAGAGCGAATGTGATTGGCTTATCGGCTGCTGAATCTGTTGTCCGTTTTTTGTCCGTGTTTGCAGGGCCATGTGGTCATGGGGAACAACGCCATATCGCCTTACCAGCAGGTGATTGAGAAGACCAAGAGCCTCTCGTTCCGCAGCCAAATGTTGGCCATGAACATTGAGAAAAAGCAGGCCCAGAGCACCAAGACCGAGGCGAGTAAAGCACACACTGTACAAACGAAATGCACACAAACCACCATTCCCAGCTCGTCGCCCGCCCCGTAGCCGGTCAGATTGCTTGAAAGGTCAACATGAAACTCGGGGGGCGGGGGGGAGGGGGGGCAGTCCAAAGTGCCTCAAATGTTCAGCTCAAAAGAACAAGGCTGAAGAATGTTGATGAGCAACCATCAACAAAAGCTCTCTTTACACGAAAATAAGCCAGTAAGAGCAAGTTTAACAGAGCCAACGCTTTCATCCCTCCATTGCCCTTCAAAGGC
The DNA here is from genome assembly GCF_050575085.1 of Anarhichas minor. Taxonomy (NCBI): domain Eukaryota; kingdom Metazoa; phylum Chordata; class Actinopteri; order Perciformes; family Anarhichadidae; genus Anarhichas; species Anarhichas minor. The sequence continues at coordinate 1,045,717 of NW_027466468.1, read as the reverse complement.
CTAATGACAAGGTAGATTCCAAACAACCATAAAATGATGGCTGAGCTCTGTGACTCAGCCCAGCAACGTAAATAAGGTGGACCCTCGCACTAGCTTTTGGTGAACATCACTTAGAGCCTGGAGTTCCCTGCACTTAGGACCTGTTGCAGATGTCTGGCTCGGGGTCCCGTCAGCCCATTTAAGTGTGTTTTTGATGTTGACCGTGTGCACCTTTTTAGTGGCATGTAGACTTTTCAAGCACTACAACTACACAGAATGTCACAATCACGCACATAACTCCGAACCGGCGCTGCAAGCCGTCGCTTCACACGACTCCCCCCGCTCCTCAAAAGACGCGCGCCCTCGTCAAATCGGATCGATGGGAACCGGCACCTGGCGGCACCAAGGCCACGGAGTTGCGACAGACATGTTAAAATGTTACCCTTTTGTTTTGGGCCATCTTTTGATGTGTCAATTACCCTCCTCCCTATTGTTTGCATATCTGCTGCCATAACCCTGTCCTGTAGAAGAAAAAAAAAAAAAAAAGGAGCAAAGGGGCCCCCCCCCCACACATTATAGAAATTTTGTAATTAGACAAAAGAGGCTGCAAACAACTCGTAGAGCGCCATTACGTCCTGCTGTCCTCTAGGCTACAAATCACTTGCATACAGTGAACGTGTACTGCCTACCATCTGGGACGGCGGCTTCGGGTCCCTGTCAGCCCCTCACAGCACAACGTCAGCACTTAACTGCTTACATATGTACGGAACTTTTTCACATTTCCCACAGCGAAATTTTGTTGTGATCGGCCTCAAATGTTCTACAAACAGTCTAATTTTGCGTTTTTTCTTTTTCTTTGCAGACACCAAACTGGGCCGGTACTGAAACTGGATTTTAGCCACATAGCGAAGACGGATCCATCCCAGTCATTGAGTTGCATCTTTTTATTCCACACTTGTATCTCAAAGAGCACAGTGCTGTTATTTTTTTTTGCACTTTGTCATCACCAGTTCAATAAAAGTGACCAACGAAAACCGGTTTCACCCATGACTGCCTTATTTCTGGACAGCACAAGCGGCGGTTGAGGTTTGAGTGGTCAGACCTTCTTTCTGTGTCGGTAATACCCGACGAAGTTTTAATGCGCGCATTGAGTCACCGAGCGGGACAGCTCATGTGTGCGCAGTAATGATGAATGGCTGTTTAGTCTGTTGGTTTTATGGTGTTTTCAGTGGTCCGCTTCACCGTGGCAGGCAGTCAGCTGGAGGGTGGGGGGGGGCAAACTGAGGTGATGTGCAGAGAGACCGGCGGTCGCGTTCTCTGCCAGTCATCCTGCCCCTCTGAGGACATGAGAGGGCCGTAAAGAACCATTAGCCAGACGGACACAATCTTTTTAATGTCCCACCCCACCCCCGCTGCTCTCTGCTTCAGACCTCCTCATAACTCAGCCCTCTGCTGCTCAGCCTCCCTCTTTATCACAGCTGCTCACAAACAGGCTTTCCTTCCTTCACTTGCCTTTCATTTCTTTCTTCTTACATATACTTTAAATTCTCAGTGTTTTATGTAGAAATACACCTGTTTTATTAGACTAACTCCAAAGGCTGAATAAGTGCGAAGAGCGTCTCATCACTAAATGAAGCGATGTGTCGGACTACTCTGTTCAGAGAGAACAGTCAGAGGGTTGAAATGCATTGCCTCTGTATACTTTTGAGATGCAATGAAGCAACAGACTACATGATGACTCGCGGCCATCGAAAAAGTACCAAAACTGTGTCCATTTCGGGAATGAACCACTTCTTGATTAAAAAAAAAACATTACTCATAGCGATAGTTAATTATTACTCAAAGTTTAAGTTCAGGAAAAGAACAGCAGGAGTTGGCAGTGCAATACTTAAATTAACAATTTAAGTAGAGTGCCCTCCGTGTCGTGATATTTGTTTTGCTTTTTAGGATTCCGCACCCATCTACACATGCCGGGGTTGAGTGTGTTGATTCGTTATCTTAAGCCGCGTTTCCACCTGGAGGTTCCTGGTTATTTTAGTGCCGGGACGACTTTTCAAGGAATTTGAAGCTGTGAGTGTTTGACCAATCAGCGACGGTCATCCCTGCAAACCCCACCCTGAAAGTTCCTGGACTTTCATAAAGTACTACCGCCCTCCCGACCGGGGGCCTTTTTGGGGGCGTAAAACATCTCTAGAACCTAATATAGACCCGGGTCCAAGTTCTCAAAACCCAATGAGTTCCTCAAAAGGTTCCTTAGTCCTGGAAAATAGTCAAAAAGGTATTTTCCTGCTTGGTTTAAATATATTCAATGTTCAAATTTAGCTAAATCCTGACTGGTGCACTGAAGTTTGTGACATCACCTTCAACCACAAATTAAAAACCGAAATCTCTCCGATGAAACAACCAAAACTTAGGCGGGAATGTTTCATGTAGGACCAGGCGGCTTCTGGGAGAAGCCGATTGAGAACATTTCAATTTGAAGGAGGTTCAGACTTCAAAATCTTTAATATGTTATGATTAATTATTGGATTTATGAATTGATCATTCTTGATCCTGCATAGGCAAAACAATCTCAATTGAAGGTCCATTTAGTATGATTTTTTTTTTGGAGCTTTTGACCATAATCACATGATCTTCTTGGACATGTCTTGGACTTGTAGATGTTTTAAATGTCCATATATATATTTTTTTTCTTCCGTTTCACGCTCCAGAGCAGTGGCTAAATGGACCATTTAGTGTGAGACACAAGTAGATTCATGGAGACAATAAAATAGTGTATTTACGTGAGAGCTGTAATGTGTCCGCTTTATGAATGTCATGTTAAATTATTTCTGGACATTGAATTGTTTTGCCTCGTTCCATTTTGGAGCCACAAACGTGGAACGTTGCTAAGTATAACTTGAACTTTCCCAGTTTGCCACACTCTCTTCCTCTCCTCGACATTTTTCGAGATTCAAGATGACCACTGTGGCCTGGCACTTTTTTTTTTTTTCTTCTTTTACCTTGTAAGCTGTGACAGGAACCTACGCTGCAGACCGTCCGGTCTGGATCCCTGATGGACGGGGTGCGTATAGCAGCTCCCCCTCATTGGCGTTATGGCACCGAGGGCTCCGAGCCAGACCATCCAAATGCTGACGTCACCCCCACTTATGTGCAACTGCAACGAAAAGGGAGGGAGGAAAGGAAAGGAGAGAGGAGGGATGGAGAGAATAAAGTGATTGGTTTACCGGCCCCCTTCTCCATGACACATCATGAAAATAAAAGTGCTGGAGGCCTAAATTATCACGTTCACCTTAACCGTGCACTCTCTGATGTTGTTTTAGAGAGGAGTCCAAACCGAAGGCACTGCCTGCGGCTAACAGCCCTCCTGACCACAATGTCTGTCACTGCTCTCTGGATAAATAATAAACAAAGTCAGGACAAAGGTCACTATAGGTTTTGGCAGGGAAACCACCACCATCCTTCCTTTTTTCTTTACATGCTGTTCGAGGTTTTCCCCCCGCATATTTTTTTCAATCAGTTCCAGTGACGAAATGGAAACTTGAACTTGTGTGTTTGAGTGATTGTATGTTTTACTGCCTGAGGGTAGAAATCTTTTCTTTTTTTTTACTGGTTTCTCTGGTGTTTAAAGTGTAAAACCAGCGTGTAAAATGACATTTTGTAATCTTAAGTGGGGAGGTCTGTAAAATCTCTGGGATACCACCAGACTTGAGGTTAAAACACTGATCATTATGCATCACATAATTATATTATGCTGAATGAAAGGCTATTCTTTACTCCACACTGGTTGGTGAGGAACAACTGACATGGACAATATAACTCACATGTATATCATTTCCTGAAATAAACAAAAGATTAAGTGCCACACCTAGTGGCTGAAGGGGGTAGAGCATTCACAACGTGTATTCTAACTAGGATGAGGAGCAGTTGCTGATAAATACTACTATAAATAATAATAATAGTTTATATTTATTTATAAATGACTGTCCTAGGAGCCTCTGTCACTAACTTCCATAAAACACAGCTCATCTCTTGAGTTGTGATCGACGAGCAGCCGGCGCTTGAATGTCACTGAGGGAGGGGAGGGAGCCAGCCCTCTCGCGTCCTTCCCCCGCGAGGTAAGTTGGTTCTGACCGAAGGACGGTATCCGCCACCGTTGAGCGTCTCCGTCACATGTCTCCTTCTGACGAGGTCGCACGGGTCAGTCAGTGTGAGAGACCTTACTTGTATTTTATTCACGTCCCAGCAATTAGAGCCTCTCCACCGATTATCATTCATTTCAGAGGAGGAGGGGGAGTAGGCTAGTAGTCCTGGGTGCGCGATAGAAGAGGCGTGACGGGGTGGTTGACTTGCGGGCCCACATCATTACGCGCATTATGTAGATAATTGCCTTTATGTCGAACCTCTAATTATTCAATCGGGCTATCGTCATCAGTACAGAGCTGAACCAGATAGTTAGATTGACTGCTTCGCAATTACTCACTTCAATCATTTAAAAATGTTTTCGATGTGAATTGAGATGGGATTCGGCACTTTAATTTAAAATGCATATTAGCCATCCATAAAGAAAGACAAAGACAACAGTGTACTTTTTCTGAATTGGAATCCCCTTTTAAAAATTAAAGGAATATTCCGGATGTTGAAATAGCCTACAATAAAGTGACGAAAAGCTTCAATCCCATATCCCCTAAAAAAAAAATAAAAAAAAAACTTTTTTTCCTCTGGGATGATTCCAGCTTTTTTCGCACACTAGGACCCAGAGGCGACCTCGCACCGGCCAGTGCGCGGAGGGAGGGAGGTGGGGTGGGGGGGTTTGAGGTGGGGGGAGACTACACTAAATGTCATCCTCAACATCTTAAATACGAAGACGGTCTCCAAAACCAGAGGTCTCCACACGTGACGGCGGCGCGGCTCTATATGAGGAGAAAAGGCAGCAAGCATCAGGACCAGTCGGGAGTCAAGTCACCGCTCAGCCTCAGCGGACTCACCCACCGGCTCGCGCTCTAAGCTCAAAAAAAAAGAAGAAAGCACGCGACACATGTGAGTTTGTTTTTCCGCCGCACCGCATACGGGACACGGACCAGACCGAGCTCGAGTGAGAGAAACGCAGGTAAATCGGAATCTAAGCTTTTTACAGAGAGGAAGAAAGGACCCCCCCCCTTTCACCGCGACCACCTTTTTTTGCCTCCTCCTCGGACCTCTGTTCTCTTCTGGAGACACAAGTTTCTCACACCAGCGAGGGATGCTGCATGTTGCTGAGCCGCACTTGCACTCAGAGGGAACCTAAAAGTGGACCGGAGCGGATTTTTACACTTCATCTGATGCAAGGTACACACCGACACGTTATCTTACGGAGCGTCTATTACGCACGGCTGCGCTTATTTCATTTATTCTTTTTTTGGGGGGAAAGGGGCGTTTGAGCCGCGCGCATTGCCTTTGCATCTGTGATTGTTCCATCACATTAACACACAGAATATCTATTCTTTTTGTACCCCCCCCCCCCCCCCCCCCCCCCTTGCTTATCACCTCACGCATCACTGTTTAGGAAGGTGTTGATTTCATTACACTGTGATCACAGTAACCTCCTTTGTCATTCTCCCCGCAGCGCACCAAAGCGGACACTTTTATTGACTGGAGGATCGGCGCGCTTCATAAAATGATCCCAATCGGCGGCCAGATAACATGTCGCACCTCGTCTGATGTTTGACACATTCGAGGATCGACTCGAGAAACTGGAGGACATTACAAAAGTCAGAGAATCCAACCCCGAGCCCCGCCGGCACCTTCTCTTTTCTTTTCTATATATATATTTTTTTTTGACTGGAGTCCGAACAAACAGATCGCCGTCCAGATGCAGTTTCGATTCTTCTCATTTGCCCTGATCGTATTGAACTGTATGGAGTACAGCAACTGTCAGGCTCCGTCGCACCGCTGGAGGAGAAACAAAAGAGGTAAGACGGGGTTGTAGCCCGCAGATCTTAGAGCAGCATCCATCCAGGGAGGGGGGGGCGGACTTTAACACATGGCTTTGGAAGAGTTTGTGCGGGTCACGGGAGGCAGTCGCAACAGTCCTGAAAAAAGGTTGCTCACGCATCCTGTTAAACGCCCGCGTGCGCACAGTGCGACCAGAGCGGGTGGAAAGCCTGGAAACAATTACATCAAATATTGATGAACATCTCAGTTTGATTTTCTTTATTTTAAAACCTCACAGGTGAGAGTTGCCGATCCAACACAGATTGTAATCCGGGAACATTCCAGAAATTCGCACTGCTAGAGCTATTTAAATTTTTTTTTTTTTTTTACTGTAAGCCACTATGTAGTCTCGCAGCATCTGATATGATTTATTAACCTCTTAAAGACACGATTTCAGAGCCCGGTAGCTAATGCGTAAAATGTGCGCAAAATTGGCCACGCGTGTGGCTCTCCAAAAGTGAATATGAAAACACGTTGCGTCATTGGATCGGCTAATTGTATTTTCAACCGCGTTGCCAGACGTGCCATTAACGCTACTTCCCGAAGTTGTGCCCCCCCCCCAACAAAGGGCTCCCTATATTATTTACATGTGAAAGTGCTAAAAAAGCTGCTGGTGCGGATCGGTCTATAGAGAGCGGGCGGCTTATGGGAGGGGAAAGGGAAGGGGGGGTTCGTATTGTCGGAGTTATTTAGTGAATAGATACGGAACCCCCTTCCTCTGACTTATGAATCGCACACATCCCCTAAGCTGGTTTTAATTGATCTCATAACCACTTTGAACAGTTGGTAGGAAACCCGCATAACAATCGCGCAGCGGAGGCGCGGGAGTTGAGGAGGGGGATCAGCCCCTTTGCAAATACTACTAGCATGCTCCGAATGAATGAGGAGACAGTGGGATTAGCAAAGTGGCCCCCGCCGAGCCATCGACACATACGCACACACACACACACACACACACACACACACACACACACACCGGTGACATAACACACGGCCAAAATCCGCAGGGGTGACCGTGAGAGGGGTCACAATTGCGCACACGCGGACCACGTCGCTGACTTTTTTTTAACGGGAGGGGGGGGTCAGTACAGTAGAAGCACTCATTTAAAGTCAGCGAGAGAGGGGTCCGGGGGGGGGGGGGGGGGGGGGGACTCGTAAATTGTGAGGCAATCACAGATTTAATCATATGCGCTGCGTGCCAGGGGGAACCTCCACACTCTGCAAGCCCTCCACTGCCCATCTGCAAATAATCAGGCAATCACTGCGGGGTACTGGCACACACACGTTTTTCAGCTGCTCCGTGTGTTTCTCTCTCGGAGGACTGTGTGATCTTAGACAGTATATACGAGGTGGGTTGTAATTTTTCCGAGTAGGGTCAGTCTTTATATTGGGGGGTGGGGTGGGGTTGGGGTACTGGTTAAATCTGGAGGGTGTTTTGGATGGTCAAGCAGCAACATTTGTCTTAAGGTGCCCTTTTTTATTCGTGTGGTGTGTGTGGGAAAGAAAGGGGTGGAGAGGGGGGGGGGGGGGGGGGGGGCTAACCAATGGGGATGAGATCAAGAGGTTGCACATTTGACCTCAAGAACAGCTTTAGGCTGAGCACTATAAGCTACACATTGTTATCCCCCCCCTCCAGCTCTCAGAGCGGATGTTACACTTGTCAAACTAATCCCATGCAAATATGTACAGGTTTTGCCCTTACAGTGTTGTTGGAGGTGTGTGTGTGCATGCGTGCATGTGTGTTTGGGGTGGGTGGGGGGGCAAACAGCACTTTGGGCCAAAAGTGCCATTCGAAGCGGTGGCAGCCGGCCAAGTTTTCGGTATTTGCTTCCTTCCTTTATTTATCACGGTTATATTGAAAGGAGCATGTGTAAGAGATCATTGTCCAATATAGGCCCAGAAATGCTTGAATATTTCCGAGGTTCCTGCGACAGCTTTATACACAACCCCCGTCTGGCACGCACGGGGAGCTATCCAAAAACCGCTCAGGAGTGCTGAGACCCAGGCACGTTAAGAAAAAATACTCAATTTGGCCACATTGTGCTTCCCCTTTTTATGGGTGACAAAACACACCCTGCATAATTTAACAAATGTCTTCATTTTTACATGCATGTAAGAGTTTTTGCCATTGATATACTTAATATATTGCACGCGTGCAGCCACACGAGCGAGTGAGGTACATGGGATGGAGGTGCCGTTATGATTAGGGCATGTCGAGGAGAAAAACAGTCATTGCGTACGACTCGGGGCCCGAAGAAAAGTGTGAGTAGAGGCAAGATTGGGATCTTTGTGTGGTTTCTGGGCTGATCTTGTCTTGCTCACTCACTGCATGGCATGACACAACCTCCTATTTGGCTGAGGTAACTGTACATACATATACATTTTCTTTTTCTACTTCCCCCATGTAAAACAGATGACAAAACATATTAAATTTACACCTCCTTACCCCCCGTCCTGCCCACTAGAAGCGGAGGAAATGCTGCCAATGAGCCCTTCTATGATATCATAGCTAGACACAAGGGTATTACTTTTCATTTTTATTCTCTGGCTAATGATGCCACCTGCTGACTACATAAAATCAGGCTCGACTACCAATGCATGCCCGGAGGAACAGAGACGCACACAGTGGGGCCCTAAGACGTTTAAACAGGTAATGAATAGGTAATAGCTGTCGAGAGGGGTGAAAAAAGTTGCCATGTGATTCCGTTAACCCTTCCACATCCGCCCAGAAATCCCCCAAAATTTTTAATTCCCGGCATGTTTCAGATCATATTCAACTGTGTATTCAACTGTTCAACTGTTACTTTGACGGCGTTCCCAGATGTTTTGAAGGACGGAGGCGATTAGATGGAACTGATGCAGCCGAGCAGGGTGGAGGGAGGTGAGGTCAAAGACGCGGGACACTTTGTACCGCTGATGGCAGTCTGCAGCGAGGGAGTGTGTGGTGGCTCTTTTAACGCCAAAACACACAGAAAACTGTTGGGATTTGATGCTGAATATGCCCGTCTTTCAACAAAGAATCCCAAAGAAAAAAAAGAGAGTGTGGAAAATTGATACTCTTTAACACTTGTGAAGTGACTTTGTGGTTTGTTGGTATTACAGCAAAAACGATCGGATGATTTGGAAATTCTGATGTCAATTGCATCGTTTGGGCTGCGTGAGTTCGAAAAAAATGACAGCATCGTTGGATGCAGACAAGTCATTCGAACACAGTGGCCTCTCTTTCTGAGCTCTGGAAATCCGGCCTCGGCGTGCCGAACGCTCGCACAGAGTCCCAGGTTTGTGGTGTAAGTGTTAATGTTGGAACGCGGCACTTTCGGCGCGATGTAATGCACTGATTAGGTGTCTGACGGGGGAGGAGGCCGCCTTTTCAAACCAGCCTTGCCACCCTTGCCTTCGGAAAAAGTCACGCGGGTGATACGTCTGTTAAGGCTCTCTCACATGATGGCAGTCTTAATCCAGGTGATGGGAGCACTTTTTTCTTCTTTTTTCATTCCATTAAACAGGAGTTCGTTTATTTCTCCACATCGCTTAAAGGAAACGCTGGTCTGAGACAGCGGGGGAGGAGGTGGCGCTGGTTGAGGAGAGAGGTGTGGGGGAGGGGGGGGGGGGCTTTTTAGGGGATGAGGAAGGCATATTCAAGCAGATCAGCTGGAAAACGGCTGAATGTGAACAGCATCACCTGAGAGGGATTACAGCGAGCCCAGTCTTGACCTGAGCCTGAGCTCCGGCGTCAAGGAACAGAGCTCTGTCTTTGCTCTCCCAGGCCCCATCAGCCAAGCCTCCGTGAGTGTAAATCTGTGTGTGTGTATGTGTGTCTGTGTGAGAGTGTGTGTGAGAAAAAGAGCACAGGGAGATACGCGGACACCCTGCAGGTGCATGTTCCTGATGCTCCAATCAAGACATCAAGTCCAGAACAAACCCGCACACCCCCCCTTGAAACCCCTCGACCAATCCCGTCCACGCTCTGTCTCGGGGATTATCATGGCCATTAAGGACAATGATTCGCTTATGCGCCGTATTGATAAATCACATTAGTCTGACCCGGCCTCCGAACTCTGTCGAAAGACTAGCTCCTTGTTTGACCTACTAACCCATGCATGTCGATCCCGGCCTGTAGCGCGGCTCCAGCTCCGAGTCACAGCGGTATCAGATGAAGCCGGTGAAAGGCTCCTCAGTGCGCCTCATGCCATGCTACACTGCCGGAAAAAAAAACCAACAGAGGAAGAAAAAAACATGCAGTGGCATGAACTTTCTACTGGAGAGAGAGAGAGAGAGAGAGAGAGAGAGAGAGAGAGAGAGAGAGAGAGAGAGAGAGACAGAGAGGGATTCTTTCGGGCACCACGTGACGAAGCGGAGGATGATCTGCTTCCCTTTTTCTTTGTTTTACCCCTTAGAAAAAAAGATAAATATGTTCTCCGGTTTTACCTGTATCTGAAAATAATCAATTAATCCTAATGAATTGAGCTGGCTAAAAGGTCCTCTATCACACGTTTTTACGCTAGCAGGTTTGTGAATTGGACAAGGCAAGGAGGCTGGACACGGGACTCATCTATCATCACTTTAGGTGTTGCTATATGTTTCAGTGTTCCATGTGGATTAGAAAGCATGTTTTGTAACCCTTTTGCACATCCGTCACATCCCAGCGGAGGAACATTCACTGCGAGCAGATTCGATCCCTCTTTTCTTTCTGATTCAGTCATTGTCATCAGAGGATCCCATGTGCTGGCGAAGCTCAATGCCAAACAGATGGTCTTATTTCAGGCTACATTTTTAACCACACTGTAAAAACTTCATTTTTACTTTCGGAAATGTGAAATAAAATGAAGTTATTAAATAGAATCTTATAATACGCTCCACATTTCCTCACGGTGATCGGAAACTCCCGAGCAGCAGACAAAAAACGACAGTGTCCCTCCAGAGCGCGATGGCTCACCCATGCTCTGTTGCCTCAATTGCTCACTCCCCCCCGAAGCCATTAGCCTACACCTTAAAACGTTTCCTTATAAAGCTACTAAATATGACCAGCCAATTTGGTCCAATTCTCTCAAGGTTATTGGGCTGTAAAAAAAAAAAATCCAATGTGGGAATCATTTTTAAGTGCCACACATAAAACAACAACACAAAAGGAACATTTAAAAAAAAAAAAATGACTCATGCAAGGGCTTCACAGGTAGGAGAGCTGCCCAGAGCCGGAGATGGAGCCCCTCAGGCTTACACTCAAATGCACTTCCAGACTACTTAGCTCTCACATTACTAATACACACCTCTAAACAAATTCAGTGAAGAGCTGTTTAGAGGTAATGACGTGGGCACAATAGGCATCCATTGTGTTTTTCCCCACGGGAATTGTTAAAATTGACCAATTTCCTCTTTGCTGTTTACAAAATAAAGTAGCTAAATCAAAATCAGCTTTAGACTTTTTTGGACATACAAATTTTTGTCGAGTGAGAGACGAGGAGATCGCTAACTACTCTCCATCTGTGGCGTAAATATGCAGCTGGATAGCTTAGCTTAGCATAAAGACGGAAAGCAAGGGGGAAACGGCTAACCTGGCCCTGTCCAAAGTTAATGAAATCAACCTACTTGCGCCTCTGAAGCTCACTAATGAACTGTTGTATCCTGTTTGTTTAACACACAAGTCTTACTCGTCTTATTTCTAGGGGAGGAATAGTTGCCAGGCATCCAGTAAAAAATTCCAAGAAGTTGCTGTTACCCGCCAAGAAATAGTCCAGCACGTAAAACTACAAATAGCTGTTTTTTTACACTGTGGTTGTTGTACAAATTAAGCAAATGTGTTCATTCTTGAACTATATAGAGGTGTTGGTAGCATGAAGCTAGGCTAGCTGTTTCCCCCTTTTCCAGTCTTTATGCTTAGCTAAGCTAACCGGCTGCTAGCGGTAGCTTTAATTTTACCCTACAGACGCGAGTATTGATCTTATCATTTAACTCTCGGCAAGAAGGTAAATAGTGTGCTTCCTTTAAACTACTCTTTTACATGCAACTTGGTAACTGAGCTTATTTGATATAGGCCATCAATTTGATTTCTCACCTGCCCTAAATTCTGTAGAAGAGCTGGTCAGATGTACGGGACCATGAGCCCTTGTTGGGATGCTTAGTGTCTCATGGTTCTGGAAAAGGCCACACTCTGTATCTGCTCTTGTTTGCCATGTCAGTGTGTGTGCGTGCCGCCTAGTACCTATTTTGCATCGATCTGCAAGGCCTGGAAATCTGAAACTCAAGGAGGCCCCTTGAGAGAATGCACCGGCGTGTGCAGAAAACAAAACACACACACACCGGCTCTAGCTTTGCGCTAAAGGCTGTTCGCATCGATGCCTGTTCGAATGGCTGCCGCTCGCTCTAACAACAGCGAGGCATAGGTCTCCGATCGCTATACCCCCCGTGCCCACCCTATAACACTCGACAGATGGACACGACTCCCCCCCTCTCCCTGCTTTTATGGGACCTCTAATTATGCTTACACGCCACATCAAAATAAAGCTCAGCATGCAATGCCTTTGGTATGAAGAGGAAGTGGGCTGGTCAGATGCAATAAACAGTCTCTCTGCGGGGCTCGCCTGTAATTTGGCGGCCCAAGTATGGACGCGGAGAGGTAAAGGTAAAGGTGCAGCCGCCCCCGCTGTTGCACGCTGACTTTCTGACGTGTCCGTCTGTGGAGGTGCAGCAAAATTGATATGCTTCAGTACTTGAATCTTGATAACATAAGGACCCTGGCTTATTATTACAATTTTCCGCCAATGTGATGACGAAGTAGTGTGAAAGATAAACCCAACACACTTTAGAAGACGTGCAAATATATGACAGGATAGTTTAGCCCCGCCCCTGATGTATCGGAGCCAGGTTTTGTTTTTGTTTTGTGTTGATTTTGGCTGATGTTGGGGTTAATGATGGTAATTGGGCACCCTTAGACTAAATGAAGACTTGCCCGTGGAATTAGGCTTGGACAAGAGCTTTGACTGCTACAGTGAGTAAGGCTTACACTGGTTTGTTTTGTTTTCTTGGGTGTGGAGCTGTGTTGAGGCTGGCTCGTTCCTCTATCTCCCAGCTCTCAGGCCCTGTAGTGTGAGGAGGGGAAGGCCTTAATGGCTGCCTGCGGAGTGCAGAAGCACCCGGTGTGTTTTTAATCAGGAACGAGGCTGGGAGTCATTACTGGGCCCCGCTGTTGAGCTCATTGTCTCTCCGACTCCCTCTGTGGAGAGAGAGTAAGGCTGAGATTGAGGGGGTGGGGTGGGTGTCTTTAAGGGTCATACCCTCAAGATTTATGTGGTCGGGATAGAACGAGCAGGATGGAGGAGAGGATGCACAGAGCGGTGGAGCTGTGACATACATGTGTCTGTTATCAGAGCAAAGCAATGACTAAAGCTACAGTGCAAAATATTTTGCCTCAAGGCAGCAAAGTGCATCGCTTGTCCCGCCAGAGTTGTTCAAGCTCACAGCACAATAAGTGACGCTCGTCTTGATGAGCTGTGTCTTTGATAACTGAGCACCTCTGTCTGTCTTTACACAACTTCTAGCTAACTTGCTAGCATCCCAGATATCAAACTCTTAGCCCTGCGCCACGTTAACAGTGCTTTATTATATACAATAGACGGTTAAACCCCTATCAATTTCTTGGCCACTTGGGGGCAGCAGAAACAAACTGAACACAACGTTGACATATTATCATCTAAGGAAGTTGATATGGCTAACTTGTTAGCAAGCAGTTTCCTTTTATTTCCTTTTTTTTTTTTAACGAATTCAGCAGATACAGAGCAACGTTAGCGTTCATGTAGTGTTGTGGTTCTGGCCAAGAGGCTAATCTAAGTCCAATATTTACTGGAATAGCTGTGGTCTGGTCTCCACAAACTCTCGGAGGATATGTGGCACTTTAGCTGTTAATGTTGAACTATGTTCACCTGCTAATCACGAACGTTGTTTGTATTTTGGTGCTGGAAAAGTAGCGTTCCACAATGTGTTTCTTTTCACATCTCGCTGTGAATGTACGACGGTAATGCTATCGTTGAGACTGAACTAAAACAGTGAAGTTGCTGGTCTTAAAACCAAAACAATGAGCTGAAAAAATGCTAACAAGCGCACTAAAGCTCAGCAGAACGGCAAAGGAGTTGGGTTTGACACGAGTAGACTACGAGCGGCACCTTACATACTACACATAGTCATTGGATCCATTGATAATTGTTAAATTGGAACATCTTTAAGGTCGGGATTGTCTCTGTTCGGCTCTGCAAAGTCTACCAAAGGAAGTTGGATTTCGACAGTCTGAGTACAGCCAGATTGAACGGCGACCTCGCTCTGACGATCAGCCTCTTGTGGGTTTTGTCAATCCAATTTCAACTTGCAGTTTCGCTTCCATGGTTGTTGCCGTTGGGCTGCATGAGTGAAATACAGCTGGGTGACAAATTAAAGGAAAAATCTGAATAAAATGGGTGGAAATTCAATAAATGCGGATGCTTCCACTCAGGGTGAAAGGTTTGATGGAGAAGGAGGCCACCATGACAATCCTGCACATTGGACGATGCTTCCAGGTCTCCTGTCACTGAATACGTTCGGGTTGTAACGAGAGGTTTCTCCACCACCGGGCCCGATACCCACCAGAACCGGCCCCCGGCCCTGTTCGCCGTAACGCAGTGCCTGTCTGAGCCAGTTGTCGTGCGGTTGTGGTCGTTGTTTGTCTTGTTGTTGTCTGTGTTGACTTAAGCCCATGTATGTTTTTTTGTGCTCGGCTCCGGCCGCACGCCACGCACATAGTGTAAGAAGAGAGAGCGGCAGTCTGTTTGTTTTGATTTTTAAGGCAGCACATTTTTTATGTTGCGCTCTGTCAAAAAAGGACGTCAATTGTGGTGTGCTGCTTTTGACTTTTCTCTCTCCACCGGGGCTTCTCACTAATCTTGTTTTAGGGTCCAGACAATACAACAAGGCTGCGGTAGAGACGAATACTAGAACAAAATGTGTAAAGCTTTGAAAGAATAAGAAAGCAATTAACATTTTCCAGATTCCTCCACTCTTTCCCCCCCTCCTCTAGTTATGCACTTGTATTACATCTTGGCTGACTTCACTGGATATTATTTTATTTGGACGGGGGCCAGGTCTCAGGAGCAGCAGCCTTAGCTGTGTAAACAGCTGTCACCGGCAGGAGTCGTAACTAATAGGTATCTGTAGACAGGGGTCACATGTAGTTTACATGTTTACCAGCTAATGGCTTTAGAGATGGTACTGCCTTGGTGCAGTAATGGGCAGTAGTGAAGTGTAATGGACAACGCGGGGGCTGGTTATCATCATCGGAGAGCACACGGGGGGGGCGCATATGCATATGAGCAGTATATTCTTAAAAAGAGCTCACATAACTTTAAAGGTCGAAGGGTAATTTTCGCAGAATAAGAGATCGCATTTAAGATTTTGTTTCCCTGACTGTTTAGAGAAGAGGCGTACGTGACAAAGGAATTTGCTGCTTATTTTTTCGCAGTAAACACTGTGGCGTGTAAGCACAAGACAGGTACAGCTCCATGCAGCCGTCGCTCGCATGTCATGATACACTTAGTGACCTCGTGCCACCCAGAGATTTTGGATGCAGGTCTCTGTTTCTTCATCCAAAAAAAAAAGAAAAAGAAAATCCTTTTATCGCAGCATCTTTCACCTCCGTTAGATTCTAGCTCACCTGAATACCAGAGCTCACTTTCTTTTCCTTTTTTCCCCCTTTTTTTTGTTTGTGGCAACCGACGACATTTCCACACCCAGCAGCACAGGCTGTACTTTTACTGAGAGGAAATTATCTTTGCGCCACAGTCGTCGTTTTCATTTCGCTTTATGTGCTCCATTTTGGCCCGTGGAGGCCACTCATACTTTATGAAAGCATTTATTCCAAGTCTCCCTCAAAGGGCACTGTAGAAAAGAAACGTGTACTCCTGAGGTTGGAGTGTGGCCTTTTAGAGCCAACACAATCCGGTTTCTGTTAAGAATGCCGGGCAGTGCCAGCCCTTTTCGGGTGCAGTTTTGTGGTGGTGTGAGAACATGAAGCCAGATGTTATCCAGACACCTGCTGGAGCAGAAGGTGGCTGCTCTCGTCTGGATGCAACAAACTATATATCATAGGCATGTAAAAACACCTCAGATGAACCTCTCTCTAAAGTCTTTGTGTGCCTGTACTTAGTTATTTATCAAGACATGGTCACAATTAAAGACAACTGGAACAACATATTGGCTGGCGACTGCATGAATATCAGCATATGTCTAATATTTAACCCTCTAACCACCACAATAATCTAGTAATAATGTGGCCTTTAGTAAGAAACAGGCTTCGGTTAGGTGAGAAAACAAGCAACGTTGTCTTCTTTTCCTGTGAGAGATCTAAAGTAGATATTGGATCCAGCCCAGTCTTTTTTTGGTGGGGGGGGGGGGGGGGACATCAGGCTTTGATGTTTAGGGTTTTTGTTGTTTTCTTGTGGCAGGCACCATGTGTGAAAGTGAGACCATTTCTGTCCCCTGTGGTGCACTCCACTTTTGACCCTGGTGCTCACCTCACATCTCCCTTTTGTGCTCGGCAGCAGAGGAGTGGTGTGAGCTTGTGTCTTGTTAAAGGGTTAATGAGGTAGAACTTTGCAGCAGACGTCCTGCTTGAGATCGGTATGAAGGGAGATGGAGGCAGTTAGTCAGCTATCAGCTGTTTTTGGTAGCAAGTTTTGTTTTCCCCCCCCACGTTTTTATAGTTTCATCTCATCTTTAATGCTAATGCTGCGTTCACACCAAACGTGAAGAGAATTTTTGCATCGTGTTACTCGCGGGATCATTTGTGTTTATTTGCACCATTCGTGCTGGACGTGCCGGAGAGGAGGAGTGGCTTATCGCTATGGAAACCGCCATTTATTTCCGCCATTAACCATGGAAGAAATAACCACTATTTCTGATTAGTACTTGTTGTGGAAGTCCCAGATATCCCCGGAAACTAAACGCCATTTTGTCTGGGTTCATAACATCATCCGGAGGAGTTCTGTGGATTTCATCGAGGTGTGTCTAGTAAGCCACACGTTGGCTGGTTTACTACAGCTGTATGAACCCAAAATAAACAATTTAGCTGTGATTTAATTGCAATAAACGGACAAAAAGGCGATGCACATATCAGGTATCGTAGAGCTCTGGGTGCCCACCTACGACTACAATATTCTTTTCCTCGATAGTTTCTGATTCAACAACGGCAGGACATCAGTGATGACAGGAGGAGAATCTTAACGCTGATAGGCTTTCGCGACACAGCAAAGCGCGGAATTAGCATTTACGCGCGTTCATTCACGTCTTTGCATTGACTTTGTAATCTACTCGTGTGAAAGATTCGCATTGCGTTTGGTGTGAACACAACATACGATAATTTAATTTCCCGTATAGATCATATGTCTGTCAAACAGTATGTGACGTCTTCTTCCCATTCTGTTGATGGAACTCGCTATTTTGCTCGTGCTAACCACCTGGTTCTTCTATTTATTTCCAACAAACAACACATGTAGAGCTCAGCACTTCTTGTGTGTCAAAGGATTATTTTTTGTTGTCCTCATGAAAGAATCATCAAATAGCAAATGTGAAAGCTCAATAGATCAGAGAATATGAGGAAGAGCCGCAGGGACTCCCGAGGGTCCGGGATGAGTTGGAGAAAGGGTCAAATAATAAGAGCACTCTTCAAAAAGACCCCTTCCAAACTCATAGTGTGGTTACACCAAGTGGCGAAGAAGACTTTTCACGCCACACGATTACTAACAAAGTCAATGCAAAGACGCGAAAAGTCAACTCAAGCGAGAAATTCACATGACGCTGTGTCACGCGAGCTTATCTGTGTTAAGGTTCTCCTCCTGTCGTCTCTGAACTCCAGACTTTGTTGATTCAGAAATGGAGGACAACATGCCGTCTGTTGGCACCCAGAGCTCTACGACAGTACCTCATATTTGTGCAGAGACCAGAGGCAACTCTTTGTATATAAATGTATGTGTGTGAACCATAGACTGTCTATGGTGTAAACAGTAACGTCGCGTCTAGTTAACGTAATGTTTAGTTGACCTCATTTTGAGTGTGTTCATGGAGCAGCTACAATCTCAGCGTTAGCCTAGCACTGATCGATCCAAACTCTTTTACGAAAACAAACATTTAAAAAAGTTGCTTGCTTGTCGTCTTGCGGACAAACTCGACAAAGCATAAATTCTGAATCAAAACAAAATCTGCATCATTATTTCAACATCCTTTTTATCCGTCTATTGCAATTAAATCACATTAAAATCGGGTTATTTTTAGCTCGTACTATGGTAGTAAACCAGCCGACGCGTGGCTTTGATAGATACAGGGAATACAGCTCGATGGCATTCAGCGAGCACCTCCGGAGGATGTTATGAACTGCCTTCAAGTTTTTCAATGTATCTGGGACTTCCACAACATGTACAACACAGCAATAGGGGTTATTTTGGCCGTGCTTGATGAAACGTTGCTGGTATCTACAATGGTTGATAAGCCTCTACCTCTCCAGCGCATCGAGATCAAACTTACACTCCACGATAGCATCTAGGAGCAGAAGGTGAACAGCTGTAGAATCTGGACTGCTTGTGCAAATGTAAAGTCACCTCCTGCTGGTCTTTATGATCCCACCCCGCAGCATCAGTGTTTCACCTCTTAATGATCCCTCCAGCTTTTTGTAATTACCCTTAAACGAATGATTTGGTTTCTTTTTCCAGCACTGTCAATCAGTGACAGGAAGTAATAAAACCCTGTTGTTGTTGTTTTTTTTACACCAACAATTTGATAGTCTTTAAGTTTACAATCTGTTTTTCAGTGTGACACTTCAACAAAACATATCTATCGCTCATCTGGCTTTGCAGCTACAGTATGTTGCGCCTTCTGCCAAGTATGAAAAGTCCGCATCCAGCTCTTCTGTTTCTCAGATGTGTGAGCTGGAAGTCGGGATGAGTTTAGTCAAGGTGATGACAAATGGGGAAGGGGGAGGGAACTGGGGTTTGGGTGGGAGAGACAGAGCAATGCTACATGGGGTGCAAATATGCCAAGCATGCCCGCTAACTTCCACTGATCCTCATTCTCCTCCAGCACCGAGGGGAAACCCCACGGCCGGGTCCCACTCAGCAGCATGTGTGTGTGTGTGTGTGTATGTGTGGGAGGTGTGGGCGTCTGTGTGTGAGTGAGCGAGTGAATTACTAGACTTCCAGCACGTTGAGCTACAGGTGTGAAAATTAGGTGTGAGGTTTATGTGTGATAAATTACCAACATGTGGGCTAATCGGAGCCACTCCACCTTTTTTCCGACACCCACCTCTTGCTCTTTTCCCTTTTTCTTCTCACTGTTGGGGGAAAACACATTTCTCCCACAGCTTGAGTGGATTTGAGTGAGTGTAAATATTGAAATACTCCAAAGGTCCAAACTTTTCCCTTTCTTTTGGGGCTCATTTCTTACTTTGCACCCCTTAGGCTTAGTTTGTATTTCATTTGGTTTCTGTCAAAGACTTTGGCGAAAAAAATAGGCAGTTTCTTGGAACTGAGCAGATTTATATGAGGTATAACGAAGATTCTTTACATCCACCTGTGTTGTCTTTTCTCTGTCCTCTAAAGTGAGGCACAGGATTTCTTTGGATGGAAGGCTTGGGAATATTCAGTTATTTCACAATAAAGTAAAATGCTTCAGCTAAATTTCCCAGATCATCATTAACACTGCCTCCGTACCTCGTTTGCAAGTCCTACTTTTAATAATTTATCGGCTTTCCTGCTATAATATTTACTGAGGTCCTTTCATTTTAATGCCTGGTCAATGCAAATCCATCAGTTGTAAGTAGTTCTAAGTAGTATTTTGCAAACTACTTCCCAGACAGTTGAGATAATAACTTCCAAATGTGGCATGCATCATCCCTGGCCTCTCACGGCTAAAGACTAGTATTTGTGATACTCCTTATGATTTTGCAGCTAAACGCCAATGTGTTTTTGGCAAAAAAACTGACAAAGAGGCCATGATATATCAAGTCCAATCTTTAGAAATTCTACAGATGTCATCATTTTGTCATCTTACTTCTTTAGACATAGTTATCAAGTTTCATATTGACAAAATAAGTCTAAGTGCTTAGTTTATCCATAGTTGCTATGGGGCTTGGAATCCACCAATTTCCATCTGCAGCTGTATTTAAATGTTAAATACAGATCTCAGATCATGTTGCATTCGTGGAACAACACTTAGGCATGGTGCGAGTTGCTGAGAAACGGCGGAGATGAGTCGAAAAATGACTGGGGCATTTCGCAAGAACATCGTCCTTTTTCTTCGAAAGAATAAATAATTGACGGGCAAAAGAGAGGGAGAGCTGGCAAGAAACGTAAACCACATGCTCGTCTTCCAGCGCCTGCCCAGAGAGAGAGAGATAAAGTCCATCCCCGTGAGTCATCCATGAACTCCCACAGCGCTTCCATTCCGAGTGTCGTAAAGTCCTTTTTGCACCTGCGCTGACCAACCGTGGCGTATGAAGCGAGTATCACCGCCAAGAGAATCAAAGGCAGATGCCGAGTGATGACCTGTGCCACTCAGCAGGAAGTGCCAGGTTTATTTCTTTTTAAGAAGGAATCAAATAAAAACGGTGATAAGAGAGACACGCTTTTGGTTTTAGTCTTTTAGCATGCGTAGAGGTTCAGGGACGATCCCACGACACGTGTGATGTTTCATGCATGATACTGTGATGAAGTGTTGCAATCTACGCAATGTTTGTTGTTGTAACCACTTCATAGCTGTCCCGTTAATATATCAAGTCCACCACCAAAAATAAAGCCGACCTATAAATGCAGCATCACCAGTGGTTATTTTTAAAAAGTGTTAAAAACTGTCTTTTACAATGGATTTTTCCTTCACTGGAAGAAACGTTTAAGCCAATTGGAGGTTTGCATTGTTACGGCGCATTGTTTAAGCTATGTTGCCTCGACTGCGAACAAATATTCCGTTGTTTTTCGATGCCCGACTGAACCGTAAAACATTTTATGGGACCGCGACTCACAGTGAAGAGGCGAAGCTGTTACTTGACCGCCACATCAAGGTTATTCTCTCATGTTTTTCCCTCCTGTGTGACCATGGAGCTTTCCACGGCGGTCACGTGTCTGCTATGGTCAAAGGCGCGAGTGTCAAGTGTGCATCCAATGTGGCAGAAAGACTGCAGCACATACTGTGAGATTAGGTCAGCGAGGTCACCTTTTATTTCTAATTTTCCTCAAACAAGAATTATGAGGTCTCTTCCACATCAGGGGATCCAGATGTGGGTTTTGACCCAGGACATGGGATTTAAGTCATAATCCATCATAAAGAAGTTAATAAGGAAGTGAACTAAGCGAGGGTCTTCATGTAGAGTTGGAGAGAGTGCAGGGGTGAGAGCCAGGATGAGTTCAGCTGGACAGATGGGAGAAAGGTGCAGAGAGCGTTTCCAGATTGACTCAGAAACACTGTCAGTGTCTCAATCTGACTGGCTGCAGGTTCAGAAATTATAGCACAGAGAGTATCAATGCACACTGCACAGGTTACATTTTCTGGATAGCTAATAAAGATTCATCAACTAAGACTGAATTGGTGGCAACTTTGACCCTACACCAGCAAAATCATCCACTTAAAGGAAGACCATCTACCTTTTGAGAGAAGAAACAACACTTTTTCCTCTTACACATTAGCAGTTGAGTTTATAAGCAGTAAAACGCACCATTTTCTCATTTCAATACATTTAAGGGTTCTGCTGTCACAGCCTTACTTGGTCTGGCATGAACAGTAGTTTATGGTGGCTAATGGTAGCTAATGTTAGCAAGCTTTGGGTTGATCGCTGTCTAACAAACACTATTGTGTCAGTTCTCTGACTCTCTGACTTTGGATACTGTTATCATAGTTTTGCATTTTAGTATGTGACGGCAGTCACATTTCAAAGATAGTAAGACATTTTGGGAAACATACTTATTCAATTTCTTGCTGAGAGTTAGGTATAAAGATTTGATACCACTCTCACATCTGTATGGAAAACATGTAGCTGGAGTCCGCGCATTAGCTTATCATAGCATAAAGACTGGAAACGGGATACGGGTAAGCGTACAAAAACCTACGTTTAAAAAAATTACAGCTCGCTGTTTTACCAGCAGGGACTCCAGGAAGTTACTGCTTTCGAAAAATGGTCTTGATCTTCTCATTGAATTCTAACGGAGCATGAAAGAAAATTTGAGTGTTTCCCAAAATGTCAAAGTAACAACGGGCGCTTTGTGTGACGCCGATGTGGTCATCCAACTCAGTCAAATGCAGTTTTCTCACCTGCATGTGTCTCAACCTGTTGAATCACACCAAAGTAAATTACCTTGAGCTTCTGTTTTATTGTGCAGTAAAAAGTGCAGCTTTAAATTGGCCCCCATTTTCCAGTTGCCTGTTTGAACCGCAGCTGCCTGTTTTACCCATTCGCTATATAAACCGCCACCCTTTCAAGTGAGGGTTCAAATCCTTGCACTGCCCGCCTCGCCCGGTGGATCTGTGTCACAGGAACACTCTGGCCGAGCTAATATGTCTGACAGCAAATGTGCTTGCTCAATCTCCTGCTGCAAAATCATTATAAGCAGCAAGACTGTCCTAGATTATAAACATGTGCTTACAGTACGATCTGTTAAAGTAAACTGAGGGGAAAAAAAACGTGGATCCTAAAAACCTGACTATTTCCAGCTGGAAAGGAGTCAGAGGCAAGTCCAACATATTTTCTGCTAAATTGGAACAGAAATGTGCCTTCAGTGCTGCCCAATGTACCCCCCCCCCCCCCCCCCCCCACCCTTGCCCCTTCTGTTTTTTCTCAAAAAGGTTTTAGCTAAGTGCAACTTCCAGTTCCATGACAAATAAAGTCACGGGCCTGAGAAGCGGGCGGTTTGATGTCATTTTTCCATGTACCAGCTTTTTAACGAGCTTGAACAATGTTGAGACGCTACAACGCCTGGTGAACTCTGAGTGCGAGGGGCTGACACTGTCGGCTCTCCTGCCTTTTACTGCCACACAGTGTGAGCCTATATGGTTAGTCGGTTTGAACAGAGAGAAAGCGCCTGTTCGCCTCTCACCGTTTGTGGCTGCAGTGCCGCTCTGTCCCGTATCTGCCCTTTTCTCTCTCCCAAGCTTTCCCTTTTTGCCTCTAAAGTGGAGCAGCAGTAAGCTTACACCGCCATTTAGGAGTGAACAAGGGAGGTGGACAATAAACAATAATTGTCTCAGTGCCACGAGGAAAGCGTATAATTCTGTTGGTGGATGTGATGCTTTCCACATGAGAGCACAAATCTTCTTGACCTGCTGCAGCTATGCGACTCCAAAACTTGAGGTTTGCAAGCGCTGCCTCTCCACCATATGACATTTATAGTTAGTGTAGATGTAGCGGATAAACAGTTTTGTCGTGTTACTTGATGAACTTTCTCATATAGACTGTACTGTAAGTGCCTTTTCCAAACAATGGGCAGTGTGGCTGCTGGTTAGTTGCATTCAGGGGCTGTATTGTTAGATTTACATACCAGGGGCCCTTGGAGAAATGGAGGAGAACTGTGAGAATAGAAACAGTTGTGTTTTAATATAAACTCTTGTCCCCCCCTTTGCTGGGTTTGGAATTCAGTGCTGTGTTATGATATTCCCTGAAGTCTGCTGCATTTCCAGATCAACTTCAAGACACAGTGTTTTATCCAGTTTGTATCCTGTGCTATCATTTTCCCTTTAGGGTTGTGTTGAAATGATACGTGAAGAAGATACACTATGGTCCAATTAGAACATCTGTCTCACAAGCCTCTGTTATTACTCTGTGCCCAATATCATCAACTACTAATGGTGATACATTTCAGTTTATGTCTAATAACTGTAGGTGACTAACTGCACTCTTTGGGATTTTACAGGGGAAAGAAATCAATAATCCTTGTGAAAGTAGTGGTAGCAGGTTAAAGAAATATCCTCTTTGCTCACTGGAGCTGTTCAAAACCAGCCTGGGATTGAAGTGAGCAGCT
This sequence comes from Anarhichas minor, assembly GCF_050575085.1. Classification (NCBI taxonomy): domain Eukaryota; kingdom Metazoa; phylum Chordata; class Actinopteri; order Perciformes; family Anarhichadidae; genus Anarhichas; species Anarhichas minor. The sequence goes on along the minus strand of NW_027466468.1, from coordinate 1,021,754 downwards.
AAAAGATGAGAAAGAGGCGCGTAACCCTTTCTTAAAACATATATGGCAGACCACAAAAAAAATCCTACTTCTGAAAGCAACATGTTTTGACATTATTTAATCCCATTTTGTCCATAAAACATTAAACATAAGGAAATATTACTAAACTTGTGTTAAACGGTCCAGTCTGCATTTTCCACTTCTGACACGATGGCTACATAAAGTATGTTTATATTTTAATATATTTCTCACACTATAATGCATTTTCTTCATGTTATTATTTAACATAATAATAAAATTGTCAAATTTAAAGGGGTAAAAATGGTTCCAAAGTATCAGTTTTTAGCAGCGCCGACTCTAAAATGTTTTTACCAAAGACAGCTTACAAGAGCCCACGTCTGTGAAACCCAACGTAAGAATGTCTTCTTGTTCTCAATGATAAGTTCGGAGCTTTAAAAGAAACACAAAAATTATGTGCAATTTGCCTTGTTAGGGTTTCGGGTTGCAGAAAGTTGGAATGGGTCAATGTGAATGATTTCATGGGTAACAGTAGGTGAGTGGAAGGCAGGAAGTGAGCCGGCCGTGGGTGGAACCCCCTGTATATGCGGAGGTTGTTGGCAGCCTCGAGCACAGCCTGTCACGCTTGCTTTGGACTCATAAAAACGTACCTGAGACAGAGTTTGGGTTTCTGCTGGATCTCACCGCGGCCCTAATTGCTCTTGAGCTGTTTCAGAGCAAACCTCCCAGCAAGCCTATACAGCTGTAGAATGAAAGTGCTACGCCCCAAACATGCCGTCATTCTTCATGTTGACTGTTTCGCATGAATGAAGGACCAAAACGTCACCTGAACATCGTAGATGCTTATCAATGAATATCTGCACAGCCATTTCACCATGTAATGGTGTAATGGTCTAAATTGTGATTTAATTTTTTTAATTATCTTATATGTCGGACGTTTTAGTTTCAAATTTTATGATGACCGAACATAAAAAAAGATTGGTGGGGAAGTACACTTCGCTTCTTTGCCGAGAGTTTGATGGAAACTAGCAGCCGGTTAGCTTAGCTTGGCATAAAAACTAGAAATGGGGAAAGAGCTAGCTTGGTTCTGTTTAAGACAACAACATCTGCCTAGCGTCTCTAAAGCTAACTCAATAACACATTTGATATAATTTGTTTAAAGTTAAAACTTTTTGTACAAAGCCGGGCTTGTTGTGTTTCTAGATTTTTTGCTAACAGGCTGCTAAAATGTTGAGGGGACAAGTTAGCAAGCTAATGTTAGATATGTGATAGCACGCTACTGAGTTAGCTCAGGCATTTTACTCCATTTCATTCCAGTGTCATGCCACCATAACACAAGTTGCGTATTGTCAAAATGTTTTAGCTTTACTTACAGAGCTTTAGTTCTAAAACGGACATTTGGTACAAATGCTAACTGCACATAACGTTAGGCATCATGAGTTAGTTTTCTTATTCTTCCTGCTGATGCATCACTTAGTTGTGGGTTCTTTAACCTGTCATAGTGCATCCCAGTAGACGCTGGGATGCCCATCCTAGCAGGGGAACGTTACAGGCACCGTAACAAAATACAAAGTCAATGGGAAGCAATTAATTGTTTGGGCGGGACTAAAACATTCTCTGTCTCTTTAAGAGTGGTAAATATTCTCGGCAAGAAAGCGAATTAGCTTATCTTCCAAAATGTTTAAATCGTCTTTTAAAACATACACATTAGTTCAACTTATGAATGCAAATTAATACCGTGATCCCCTCATGATTTTAAATGCATTTTGTGTGTCACACAAAATCATCTTCAGTCTAACTGTCACAATATAATGTGTTGATGTATATATATCCTTCATGTGGTTCAGCTTTGTAGCGTCCCTCTGCCTTGTAGACATGACACAATGATGCACTTATTAAGTCTTTGTGTTATAAAGTTCGTGCAGAGGCTTCTCCAGTAATGTTCATTTGGACCTTGGCTTTTGTAAATACAATACTTGAGGCTTAGAGCGATCTTCAGTTAGATGTCAGAAGTGGGAACTGCGGATTTGTTTTGCTACACGTAGTATGTATTCTGTGGTTGAAACCGTAAACGGCATCAGGCCTGTCGTGCGCAGGGAGTGGCACAATGGCGTGCACGTTCCTCTTCTGTTTTAAAAAAAAAAAACACATGTATTTTCACAATGATCACTTTCTGTGCGGCTGGGTCGCTTCGGGTTCGACGTGATTGACAGAAGAAACGCTAGACGAGCCGAGGCATTACATGATTTGTGGGGAAAGAAGAAGCCATAGAAGGCAGTCGAGCATGTGTCAAAACACGGTTATCATTTGGATGGACCGGGCTTGAATGTGTCTTCTCTTTGAGAGCAGGAGAAAGGCACGATGTGCAAAAACAAAAACCACATCCATAACTCAGAACACATCCCCCAGCACACGAAACATTACCAGTGCCAAATTAGGTTAAGCTCCAATGATCTGTGGAGACTTCAGAACTAACACTTAACCCATTTCCCTTTGATTTTCTCTTCTTTTAGTGCCACTTAAAAGCATGGCAAACACTTTTCAGTTTTCATGCCAATGAAGCGCGCTGAGGTAAAGATTTTTACCCACAAGGCTCTTCCAAATACTTTTTTTTCAACAACTTTGTCGTAAAAAGGGAGCCACTCTCATATTTCTTCTCGTCTCAAAAATCAGATTCATATGAATGAGTGTTTTCTTTAAGAATGGCTGAAACTTGTGGCAGTCGACAGATTGATGTAAAGTGCGCTAGACATTATGCCGGTAGTGTAGGACGAGAGTTGGAAGGCGCTGCTCCAGACACTGTGAATTGTGGCCTCCTTCCTGACATACCTGTGGCCTGAACTTCCAAACCTTTCCATAGACACACACACCATCTAATCTCCCAAGATCAGCACCAAAAGAGTTCCTCTGCACCGTATACAGCCTTTTCCTTTCGCCCTCCTTTTTTTTTTTCCCCAGTCGTACGCTAATTCCAGGATGTGGGATCTGCTGCATTCAAACGCCGTGTGATCATGTTGTCCTCAATCAGCGTGCGTAGTGAGATTAGTAACCAGCAAAACAAATGTTTGACAACAAAGTGTGTGCATGATTTTTAAGTCGTGTCATGAAGAACCTTTTCAGCGGCTATAATTTCTCCGCTGACTGACTGGCCAGTGATCTAAGATGACCACATGCCTTGGTTCAATTTTTCTATTATTGTTGGGATTGTATTGTTAGTGCTCTGTCAATACTTCTAGGCTCTTTACGGGTGGGAGAAATAAGCTTTCCAGCTTTCACAGTCCTTTACTTTTGCCAAGTTGGCTTTCCCTTCCTGTCAGTGTTGTGTTCAAGTTTGGCGAGGGCAGTGGGAGTAAATGTGACCAAGTTAATGTGTGTGTCAGTTTCCTGTAAACACATCCATACTGTCTATCCTACAGAAATATATGGTTAAGTATGAGGTTCGGTCTAATGGTGCAGTCTAGTTTTACTGAATGGGAGAATGTTGGAAGAATGGTGTTACGTGAAACACTTTTATTACAGCTGCAACAGCATTAAAAAAAAAATCAAAAGTAACATTGATTGGTTTCAATAGCCGGTGTGTGCGATGAACGGGCTTGGAGCGCTGCTGTGATCGATGGGGTGTCGCTGTAAACCTCATCCCTAAAGACCGTCAGAGACACATTCAGATTAGCACTCAATCTTACTTCCATCCACCCCGACTTCAGGAGAATGAGTGTGGTTTGACCGTCTCCCAGCACACCAACAAAAGAAATGAAAAAAAAAGATTGTAAGTCTGACATTCGGCGACTGGTTTTCACATGATTACAAACTGATGCTTGCACTGGGCCCACTTAGCGCTCCCTTTCGTCTGGGCGAATCTGTTTCGGTGGGGGGGGGCGGGTGGAATCTAATATGCGCATCCACGGCCAGTAACGCCGGCATGCTCTGCTCTGCCTCTCAGGGTTTGTCCAGTTTGCTGCACAGTGTTTTATGAAGCATTGTGGTGGGTCGCTCCGATTGAGCGGCGCTGTTACCCGGTCCCTGCTTGTGATATTTAAGATTCGGCTTAGATCAACTGAAGTGTCTCTCGTTTGGAGAAATTGTATTCGCCCAAGGACATTTTCCTGTAAACGGGATGCTAAGGAGTCTACGCTGAGAGTCACTTATAGTGGAATGGAACTGTCTTGTTACTGGCTCCTTTGTCTTTCACAGGCAACCTGAGCCCAGGCCAGAACCAATGCGGTTTTTGGGGGCTTTCATCGGCTGTCTCAACACAATCGTTCAGGAGGCCAGCTCTGACCAGAATTAATGCAATATTCACATTCATAACCAATCAGCATTCGAGTATCGAGAGGGGAGCCAGAGTTTGCATGAATGACAAATTGTTGAATTGGACATTTTTTACTATGAATTAGAGTATATCCTGCTGATATATCTATCATGGTTGTTTTGGTTTTAGCCTTGTACTCGGCTTGTATTCTGATGGTCAGCCCTCCCACAGTTGAGTCTGTTGCCTCCAGTTCACCCTGTCCTTGTCATCGGGTGAAGTCAGGGTCGTCCACACATGAGGGATGATACTCCGGGCTAAAAGAACTCGGATTTTCTTTTCAAGTGCAGAATAAACAGCCTTCTGAACCACCATGTTAGCATCTTCCAATGCGACTGTAGCACAAACTAACAGTAGCTCTGACCTAATATTTAAACATTGCTACATTCTCGTATGCCCCTAACTCTCAACTGTCACTGGGTTTATGTCACCTTCATGCACCAGCTAGCAGGAAACTGCCAGGGAAGTTAAATAAAACATATGAGCCGAGCAAAGCCTGCTTTTGAATTATGTATTTAACTTTGATAAACATTCTCATCCTTTTTGGCAATCACTGGTCATTTTTATGTAACATCACGGACGCCGGTCATCTCACTGGTTACTCATTGAAAGGTCACTGTTTTGGTCATGGTCCAGTTTTGGAGCCGGGTAGCTTGTAAAATGTAGTTGTAGGGCAACTTGTCCCTTTTGTTGTCAAAGCCTCTGAACACCCACACAGGTGTTTTCAGTTAATGTGGCTGATTAGACCTCTTCTCAGGACTGTGTGGGCGTGTATGGACTAATTGACCGGCATCTTCCTAAATCTCCTGTTAGCTCTGTTGCACGGGACAAATATCACACCGTCCTCATTCTTATTGGTAGATGATGATGCGTGACCCGATAAATTCCCATCGAAGCGCACCTGCGAGGCTATTCAGAGGCTTTAATGCTCAGGCTCAAGGCTGGAGTATGCTTGAACTGAACAAGTATGTGTCTGAAACAACCACATTCGAAAGGGGGGGGGGGGGATCCTGCTGTCATAGAAAGGTGATGATGAAGGTGATGATTCAAATTCAGATAGTTGCATTCAGTTTTAAACAATCTTTCCTGAAATTGCACTTGTTTGTACTAAATCGATCCACGAAGCCAGCGAGCAGAAAAGGTACAAATATTGTTAGACGAAGCCCCACTTCATCAGACATCAGTAACGTGCATGTGGGGGAGGGGGTTTTGGTTACTGTTTGACTCTTCAACAAGCCCTTCGATTACAGCATGCCCACACCTTTACGTGTTTACTTCCGTCTTATTCATCACCTTTGGCTGTTTACTCTGTGTTTGTCCAGCAGCTACCTATGGAGCGTACCCCATCTGTAAAGGCTGCTCGGTGTGCTCCCGGGACAACGGCTGTGTGAACTGCCAGCCCAAGCTCTTCCTGTTTTTGCGGAGGGAGAGGATGAGGCAGTACGGGGAGTGTCTTCACGACTGCCCGGCCGGATACTACGGCATGCGCAGCCCCGAACTCAACATGTGCTCCAGTGAGTACCCTCGACTTTAACCCACCCTGCCTCCCCCTAACCCTTCCATCTCCCACACCGCTGACTTTCCCCTCCTTCTCCCAGCACCCCATCATCCTCAGACACGAACACACACACACACACACCTTCAGCTTCCCTCTTTTTCCCCACAACACATGATTTATTGTCAATTATCCAGAGGAGACACACATACCTCACAATTTGAACGGCTCATCTGTTCACACAGGTGGATGTGAGCAGTGAAGCATCGTCTTAGCAGCGTCTCCCTCGGGAATTGACCGCGAACTCCAGCTAGGATGTTTCTCATGTCTCTTTAACAATCCCTTCACAGCTACAATACCAAACATCCTACACGGTCACGAGGATGTTTGAAGGCTGGAAATCCAGATGCAAACGTGAGGTTAGGAAGCGCTGAAGACTCTGCCAAACCTACTCTTTTTATCGTCACATTGAAAACAACATGTAAAAACCAGCCCTTTTGGCCATGTCATTCAATATCATCTGAACTACAAAGATGATTATATATTCGCATTCGGGCATGAAACTAACTTCTTTTGGCTGGTGCATTGAGACTTTCACCAGACAGTGTCATTTCTTGGCAGCCAGAGTATTTTTTTTACTTTGAACAGAAAGCCAGTCACAATTGAAGAGTCCAGATCCTCCACCGAGAACCGTGCGTTCATTGAAGTTTGATAAGAAAAAAAACAAAGCATTAAGAGCGGCAAAGCATTAATCCTTAGGATTAGTAGTGTATCCGCGAGGAAGGGAAACTTGGCTCACTTTTAATTATTGTTTCAGCTATAAAGACAATGTTAGATATTGTGCTAATAGTCTCATAACAGTCTCATTGTTACACATGTTACTCTTGCGGCTTGCACTAAAAGAAGTAAATGTTGTTTTTCACCACATATCTTTGGTTTAAAATACTGTTTTGGTTTAATAACTTGAGACAGACCACGCCTTCGGTCTCACACACTCTAAATTATGTTTTACTATTTTAAAAAACTCCAAATAATAACAGCGAAACACTGACATGCTCTCATGATTCTCGTGAAAGAAATAACTGTAAAATTCAATTAATGAAATGTCTCCCTCTCCTCCTCATGTAGCACCCCGATCTCATAACCTTATTTTAACATGGAATCTGCTCGAAGAGAGAGCCTTTGTAGCTTTACACGGAGCCCGAGGTGTTGGCTGAGTGTTTCATATGAAAGAAAACAGAAAGGAACTTGAACTCATTTGCTTCCCAGAGCCAAACTCCTGACAGAGGCAAGCCCCGGAGAAGGGCGTCCGGACCTTTTGGCCCAATAATGCGAGCATTCATCAACCGCAGGAAGAAGAAAAAAAAAACCCTGCTACATTCTGCTCACCCAATCGCTGTCGACCAAGATGCAAGTACCTCCGCTGGCATGTTAAAGCTGCACCAGCCAATGCTGTATGTTGGGAGCTTGGATGGTTGAGGAAATTGCGACTTCAGTACCCAGAAATCTGGCAGTTTGACGTCAGAGCTTGTTCACATTTAGCTGGGCAGGAACAGATGGCACTGGAAGATGCATCTAACAAGGGTTTATATCCTCTTTGTTTGTTAAGTTGGCGCTAGCTAGCAGTTGTGAGGATGTAGTTAGCCGAAAAAATGCGCTAAAGTTGTCTTATTTACATGCTGTGGTAGTCAAATCAATTTTATCTGTATAGCCAAATATTTAAAAAAACAAAACACAAATTTGCCTCGGGGGGTTTTACAGTCTGTACAGCATATGACATCTTCTGTCCTGTTCTACCCTCGCTCAGGATAAGGAAAAAACAAACCCCTTTAACGTGGAAAAAAATCTAAATATCCTTTCAAATATTATGTTGGTCTACACACTATTGCATATCTATTGTAAATCTGCTCTTTATAACCAGTACCAGTCGTGTCACCCAATTTTCATGACTCAGAGAATTGGAAGAGAAAGACATCTTGTTCTCTTTTTTTTTTTTTTTTTACGTAAACCCTGCTAGCCTAACCGCTGTATCCCCATGCTATGTGAATTTTAATCTTAATTGATCCTGATGTGTGCGGAAAGTTAATCTGAATTCCTCTCTGTACAAACTGCTCATAGAGCAACATCTTGCATTGTCACGTAGCATCAGATCTCAGAGCGAGACCTACTTTGATGTGATCACTGCCTCAGTCATGACTCTCTAATCCAGTTCCCTATTTGACCCTCATTCTCAGCTGCGCTCCGCATGTCATTTTCACTAAACCGTTCACGTGAGCGGATATTTTGTTGGGTTGGAAGCAAAGTGTTGGGTCAGTAAATATTATTTGTGAGTTGACGCAAGAGTTCAAAGGCACAGTGGAGAAATGATGGTGAGGGGGTTCTCCAGCTGCCGGGTGCTCCTGGCTTCCAAAAGAGGGCCCTGGAACGTGGCATTAGGTCTCATGTTATCATGATCTTTTCAAACACAGTCTCTGAAATCACTTGGGGAGCAGCTGCTTATTATTACACCGGAGTTTGTCTGTGTGATCTTATCTCATTCAAGAATTTTTTTTTGTCGACTGCCTGGGTAAAAGAAAACAAGAGTGAGACAAGCAAGAGGCTTGTACGCTGGCCGAAACCTCACTTTCAGTTTTTCTGAAAGGCCTCCCGAGGCGTGTGACAGAGAGAGGCATGGGAGGAGAGAAGAGATAAATGCACTTCTTACTCTGTGAGCTAGCAATATGACGCAGTGTGATGCAAGGAGAGGATAGTTTTACCGATAAAGGTCAGCGCAATACTGCTAGGTAGTATCTCCGCCAGAAGGATCATGCGATCTGTCGCGCGTGCCTGCGCTCAGTGAGTGAGTGTGCACCTCCATGTCTGTCCACGGCTAATCTCGCATTCTGCTGCAGCAAACTGCACAACATTTTTTGGGTGGCCAGTTATGGCTGCAGGCTCAAGGACCTCTGCAGGTGACTCACACTTTCTCATAACGCCTTGTATTGGCTGTTTTACGCTGCCGTTGACTTCCTGCTGACTCCTCGCTCACTCCTGACTGGTAGGGGCCGCTAGTGATAACACAGCTGGGTGTATCACCGACCCCCCCCCCCCCAACCGTTACTCTGCGTCTATAGTGGGGGGGTTGTTTGGTTAACAGCTAACGCAATGGACGGTTTGTTTGGCTAAAACATCATCAGCTGTGTGATGTATTCACCATCTACCGTTTTTGCCAGTTGTTCACATGGGTTTGAGTAAAATGTCACAGTTCAGACTGTAATATAAGTCAACGTCCTGGTCGTACCGTTATGACTTTGTGAGTTAAGGATTGTACCAGGTTTGCACCAGGTTTATCCGTGAGGGTAGACAATCTCCTTTGGGGAGGAGGAGCAGGCTCAGCGTGGCCTTCTGGTCCTTTTTTTAAAAGACCCACATTATCGGCCTCATCCTTTAGGAGGTACACGGCCTCTGAATTGGAACACAGGTATGGGTATCACAGTCTCACATTGAAACAATTGATTGTAGACTTTGTACTTCACTTGTCCCTTAATGTCTTTGGTCTTCAAATTCGGAAAATACACACTAACAGCAGTCTCTCAATATCTCCCAATGTTACAATATTCACATAAGTAAAAAAGAAAATTTTATAAAAAAGGGAAACTGTAGGCTGTACCTATATTCAATCACAGAAAATTATGTAATAGTGTACTTTATCATAATGAAGACGTACAAAAGAAATTTGAAAAATACGAATATTTTCAGTAATGCAATTTGCAATGAAAAAAAGCATTTGTTCCTGGTTTTAGAAATTCAAGTTCCTGAAGTTTAGTAATTTATAGCCCTTACCACAACAGTACTAATTTCTCATGACTACTTGAGAAACTGTGCCTCACTTGATGAATTTAAAATTAAAGGCTGTCTGTTCTGGTGTCACTTCCCCACATCAAAAATAACCCCATAGCCAACAGCAGTGGGAACTATACTTTCCGCAACATAACATAACTGAAAGCCCATTTACAGCCACACTTCAGTTGAACTCCAAAGAGGCCCGATACACGGGAGCCACAATATTAACTCCTGAGATGTAGCCGGTTGGTTAGCAGTGCCTTTTTTGTTTTATTATTATGTTGCATTGGGTCTCTGCTCTGCAAGAACTCCTTTCAGCAGCCAATGGACTGATATGAGCCATAAACCATGTGCAGTAACGCCAGCGTTATCCACAGGGGTTCTTATCAGCTGCCCAGAAGAGGCCCCACGCTAGTGTCTGTGGGTGTCAACCCGCCGCTCCGCGCCGAAGATTTGTAGCAACGTTCACACAGTGTGCCGCTTTATGTACAGCCAAATCTGTGTGAATGCGGCGCAGTCATGCTCTCGCCTCAGTCACATTTCATAATACCTCGGTTTTAACATTACATTCCCAAGCCAAAGCATATTCTGTCATTTTGTATCACAGGCGGGCTCTCTTGCTGAAAGAATTACGAGCTGAAAGGCGACTATCAGAGCTGTCTTTTAGAAGAGAGAAAGCGTTGAGAGGGTCAGAATGGGAGCAAGGCTGCATTCAAAACTTCCTCCCTCGGGGCGTATTATGGACCCCCCACTGCTATACACACACACTAGCACTCACTCACACTCTAGACACCAACCGTATCCCACCGCAGCGGGCTTTAAAACACGCAAAAAAAAAAACCCAGCTGTGTTCGCTGCCAACCAACAACCAGTCTGATGAAGGCCTGGAATTGACAATATCCTGGAAACGTGGTTCAAATATCACAACTCAGTCAGTGCCAGTCTAATGGGCCACTGGAGACTCCTCTGTCAGAGGTAATTGTTTTGGACGGCCTATTGTAATTATTATTTTTTTACTGCAGATCCAATTGTCTTTCTGCTTTGTCACATCAATTTAGGGCGGGAAGTAGAAGTCGATTAGATGCGACTTCGCCAAGATCGTTTCAGTTTTCAAGTACACCATGGGAATTGGTTGGAGGTGGATGAGAGCCGTGCATCATGCGTCCCGGCCAAATTGGTACCAAGGCGCTATAAAGGAACCAAAATGGGTTTTTCAACCTTTAGCTGGCGGTGCTGGCAGCCTCTCCACGTCTCTCGTTCAGCTTCTCCCTTTCTCGCTCTAACTCTGAGCTTGCGGGTATTTCCATTGCACAGACTAACCAACAAAAAGACCAGTTGCTTTTGGCCTGTGCGCCTCACCAAGAGACGTTCAATCATCACAGCTTTGCTAACTTTCAGATTTGCCAGACAACACAATGGACCACCAAACCAAGAGTTGAATCGGGTTGTATTTAATAACTCTGTTTTATACCAAGCAGCGTAAAGTGCGAGTGGACGGGCCGACTGCCTGTGCTTGACCACTGTCTGAAGCTGTCTGTGTGGAGCTGGATGAGCAGATCCAGGGCCGGTCGTGGTGTATCACAGACTGTGTTCCTTGGAGTGAAGAAGCTTGAAGGACCGCTGACACATCTGTCATCGCCGTTCTCTCTCTCTGGGTGATGCTGATTGACAGGAACACCACCTCTGCTTTACCTGGCTCTGTACGCTGGCGCTAGCGGAGGAGCACCCAGGTGGAAAAGAAAAACAGCACGGAGGGAATTGGGGGGGAACATAGCAGGTCTGGCCTTCGCCGTGAACTCCTGCCATCCGCAGCTCCACGCGACATGGCTGGGTGGCAGCGAGCAAGCCAAAGCTTCCATGTCAGCCAAACCCGGGGCCTAGAGACTGGGTCAGAGCTGTTCGAATCAGCTTGGAGGAGAGGGATGGAAAAATGGGGCTTGTTTTCCCCCTTTGCACTGCCAGGCCTTTTACGACATGGACGCTCCCGCTGTGCAGCATCGGTTCTGGTTAGCTCTCCGGAGGAGGCTGATGAGCGGTCTCACAACCCGCCCTCCAGCTCAGATAACGCAAAAAAGCAAAAAAAAACGATTTGCCACCCTTTCTTTACACAGCGAACATCCGTGTAAATAAATAGAGTGATTTCACATGGTGCTGTCAGGCTGCGGAGGAACAGAAGTTGACTGAAGCTCACTTGAGGCTTCGCGTGTCTGTGATAAAAATCGGTGGGTTCCCTATCCAGACCACAGCTGAGGGACATCTTTTGCCAAGCAACCACCATTAGAGCACGAGTGACGCTCTGTGACTCATCTCGCAACTTTAAATGCACTTGACATGCAAAACCACATAAAATTCAAGTGTAAAGTCAAACAAACAACAAAAGAAAAAAGAAGGCGTGACAGCGATACGGGTAATGGTGGAACCGCCGCAGCGCTGACGACATCTCTGTAAATCGCTCGCCCTATGCCACTTTACTCGCAGCTTTTTATGAAATTCCCCTCAGAGCTGAAACACAAGGCGTTTCCTCCTGCGTTCGTGATGTAACTCAGGGGCCAGAACCAGGCCGGGAGATAATGATGATAATGCGTTTAAGTCCCAGGAACACCGGGGCCTTCAATGGGATCTGATGACCTCGTTATTTCTCATTAGTCTCCCCGAGGCACCTAGACGAAGATTTTAAAGGTGGTCCAGAGGTTAATCCTGCAGGGAGAATGAACCCGCTCCTCTGCATCGGTTTCTGGTGCTGCTGGACGAGCTGCCTCACTTGGCCCATTGGTCAGTGTGGGAGCTTCTCCAGTGTCCCAGATAGCCCACGCTGTCCCAGATAGCCTTTTGCCAGATAACCTGACAGAGGGATAAATATCTGTCACAGTGATCCCTTCCTACCCACCTCGCTCCCCGATGACCTCTGACCCTCCAGCTTCGCCTCCCTGCATTCTAACTCCCATGGAGCCGCATTGATGTGTCATCCACCTCATCCATCTCACAGGGTGACATTATTACTTATCTTCTATTTAGAAAACAACGTTTCCGGGCGTTTGCGCCATTTCTGAAACAGACAGTCCTGTTTTAATCAAAAGAAGCCGTGTCAAGTGCTACTGCAAGAAAACAGTATTTCACACAGCTGTGTTGCTCCTATTTACTGTCAATAACTGAGGATTGCACAACAACTCCAGTGCTTGAGAGTACTGCCAGATGTTCTTCTTCCCCCTCTTTGTCTTTTTATTTTTTTGTTTTGTTTAGGAGCAGGTGATGACAGGCCTGGGAAGTGTGAAGGGTAAAACACAGAGTTATGCTTTCCAATTAGCCTGTTGATTTATTAGCCTGCTCCTTGTATTGGGTTTAGCCTGAATCAAACCCGAGCCTCACTGATTCGGGTTCACCCAGAACAAAGTGGACAAGGGCCAGAGAGCTTAAAAAACAAAGAAGACAAAAAAAATACAGCAAAAGAACTTCATGCCTCTCTTAGACTCACACATTCCACACCGAAATCTCCCCAGCAATGCGTAACTCCTGAGATCCAAGACTTATGTCGAGAGATAAAATGGAGCAAAAGAAATACAGTGAGGAGATCAATAATATCAGTTGATTGAATTAATAATACGATGTGAGAACACAGGTAATTACCAACGAGATTAGAGATATTAAAGTCAGTTTATCTACGTTTTTCAGAATGTGGAGTACCGCTTCAGAGCCGAGTTGGTCTGTATCTCAAGCCGTGTGTGTGTGTGTGTGTGTGTGTGTGTGTGTGTGTGTGTGTGTGTGTGTGTGTGTGTGTGTGTGTGTGTGTGTGTGTGTGTGTGTGTGTGTGTGTGTGTGTGTGTGTGTGTGTGTGTGTGTGTGTGTGTGTGTGTGTGTGTGTGTGTGTGTGTGTGTGTGTGTGTGTGTGTGTGTCGATGGTTTGTTTAGACTGGTCGGGAAAGCGTGAGACCAGAGTGAGTGGGCAGAGGCCACACTTTAGGGTTCAAAGTAAAGCGGGGAGGGACCCCCTCGTTTTGGAGGAATGTCGAGGAGGAGGCTGATGGTTAGCTGGAGATGGTGTAATTAAGGGGTGTGATTGTGAGAACCTTCCCTTCCCCGGGCCCTGCAAGGGTCACAGATAAAAGAGCAGCCCTCCTCCTCCGTCGCGCTCAGATGTGGAAAATCACGCACGCGCTAACGCATGTCTCGTCCCCCGGCGCGAGACACAATCAGCGGAACAGATTACCTGGGGAGCAACCTGGCGAGCGGTGGGTGACGGTGGCTGCGGGTCGTAGATCGTGTCTCCCCCAACGTTGGAAGCCCATTGGGCCCACATAGGGGCCTCTGAGGAACGCCATAAATTAGCCAGCTCTGGGAGGCTCCTTCTAATCATGTGGGCCTGTGTGTCGCCCTGTTGGCGTGGTTGTAGTAATTTGGCCCTGCCTGACGTGCTATTTGCAGAGTCAGCACTCGATGACACACTGCCGTGCCTTTCCTTTGCGAGCACGACGCCGTGTGTCACGCGCGGCAGCAGGGCGTGGTGTGGGAGTATAAGAGTGCTGTCGTGTTTTTGCTGACTAAACGCATCAGCATTTATTTGGCGAGGCGGCGCAAAGTTTTGCTGTCCCCCTCCTCGCCCCTCCCCCCCCCCCCCCCCCCCGTCCTGACCCACCTTCCCCCTTTCACATCGTGGCCAGAACTTCCACACAGCTGGCTGGCATTGTGATCATGAGCCATCATTCACCCTTTAATGAGAACAGGACTCCCCAGTAATCCTCAGTTATGCACACAGACTGGTGCAGTGTGGAGTGATAGTGTAGCATATTTAGGACACTATTCAGGGCCCTAATGGGGTGTATTCTTCTTGTCGCAGCACGGCTATTAGTTGAAAACATCTAGACTGTTGGATGTTGGTGCAATTTGCTTAAAAGAGGTCAGCGTGACACAATTCCTCACTGTCTCACTGTTGTTTGCTGTTTTCACACTGTCGATTTGCTCACTCAAGAACAAGAGCAGGAAGATGAAAAATAAAATATCACCGACGGCTTTTCTTTCTTTTCTTTTTTTCGGGAGAGACAACATAATCCTTTCAAGAACCCCCTTCCCCAAACCCCTTAGCTTTCGATCAACTCCAGATGAGAGGGTTTGCTCGGACCCTGATGACTCTCCCCTTTTTTCTCTCCTCCTTCCTCCAGGGTGCAGGATAGAGAACTGTGAGTCCTGCTTCAGCAAAGACTTCTGCACCAAGTGCAAGTCAGGCTTTTACCTACACAAAGGGCGCTGCTTTGATAAGTGCCCCGAGGGCTTTGCCCCGCTGGAGGAAACCATGGAGTGTGGAGGTACGTGAAACAAACACAAATATGTACAAAAAAAAAGAAAAGCATCAAGAGAGTAAACAAACCACTTCACACCTCACTTTACCTGTACACTGTATTCTATAACTTCTCAGTTGTCCTGCTTATTTTGTACCGAACCGGGACCACACACAAAGAGGTTTTAGCATCCCAGTAAAGCTCCGTGGCCTCCGTATTAAGGCTTGACCCGGGGGGGGGGGACTTTGAGTCGCCTCCGAATTGCACTCAGCCGTGGTTTCACTGCGCTTCACTGTTTCTGTGTGTCTCTGCAGAGGGCTGCGAGGTGGGCCAGTGGAGCGATTGGGGAGCCTGCACCAGGAGAAACAAAACCTGCGGCTACAAGTGGGGTCTCGAGACCCGGACGCGGCACATTGTAAAGAAACCACCCAAGGACACAATACCCTGTCCCACCATCGCCGAGTCCAGGATGTGCAAAATGGCCATGAGGCACTGCAGGAGAGGTAAGGACGTTACACAGCCATATGTCGATGTGTGTGAAAGAGATACCGTCCATTTTGGAGTTTACACTGCTCTGGTGGATATTAAAGAAAACAGGCCACGTATCCCGCAGGAGAGCTCTTTCCCCGTCTCAGAGTTCCACCTGTTTCATGTAACCCTTGTACCTTCCACTCAACTTTGTTTTTTCACCGTCTGTGGTTTTTTTTTGTGAGGTGCACGGTAGTGTTTCCGTGTGTGAAATATCAGTATTTTTCCATGGCGTCCTTGTTCAAGCCAGCTCCTTCTCTGAGGTATATCTCCCCCCCCCACTCTCCCATCTCCCTTCTCCTCCTCAGTGGAATTCTTCAAAGTACGAACTGCAGGTTTCCTCAATGGCCGTCTCTGTTTCCTCCCGTCAGCTCGAGAGATATTTGCGGTGCACACAGCATGTATGTCAGGCCATTAAATGAGAAGTCAATTCTGGAATTTCTCTCGGTATGAATACAGCAAAGGGAAATATTTTTTTTTCAAAAAGTAAACCATTCCTCTCAGACGGTCCAAACACACCATTTGGGACGATGGCCTCAGTTTGAAGTGCTTTTAAAATAAATGTCTTTCCCCTTAATGCACTTTTACTCTCATAAACTTTGGATTAGGAAAGGCCAAGTGTAAATATTTAATTCACCAAATAAGGAAGCAATTACAGTGGCAGATATCATTCAGGCTTTCAAAAATAAGAAAGAAAGAAAAACATTGTTTAACAGAAAGACAAAAATATTCTAACCTCGAGGATTTTTCTCCATTTTTGGCCTGGAGTGTTGGATGGGAGGATCATTAAGTGAAGTGGTGACGGTGTAAATAAACTTGAAATAAACGCTGATGTTTTCTCATATTACAACACTGCCGTGGCAGTCGCTGCTCTCTGGGTTGGAAACTGTGATCCCATGGCACATTTAGTTCCTAAAGCCCCATCCTGTTTGTCGGGGAAAATCTCCCCAACCCCAACGAGCACCGCTTCACGACTTTGCCGTGCCTGCGTGACCTTTTCCAAGAAACTTTATGACCTTCTTTAATGAAAAAATGTGGCATTGTTGCGCATGGTTACTTCCATTAATTATCTCGAAAAGTCACCGATGGGAAGTTGTTGTGTGGTGTAAAGTGCATAGCGGAACCATTCTTCTTCAGTCCTTTATAAACCGACAGCCGACTCCCCATGTCCTTCTTGCTTAAAGCTACTGTTCATGGCAAACCACTCGGTGCAGTTCCTTATCCAGTGACTGACTTACGTCCCTGAGGAAGATCAGGCGGTGTGGTTAAAAGCCGTGCGTGAACGTGTCACTGTGTGTGCATCTTAGGACTCCCCGGGCTCGTGAAGTGCCGCTGTGGCCCGTTTAATAAAGGTAAATCTCAGACTCGGGCATGTGTTGTTAATTCCCCCACCGCTCGGCCGCCAGTGAAAAATCCCTACTTGGCAAAAGCCAGTGAAATGCAACACTCTTCAGTTCAAATAAATACAACGTAAAAAAATGTAAGCTGCCGAAGTCGGAGCGGGAGGAGATCCAGTGCCGTCGCATGGGAGCCTGACCGACTGACATTGTAAAATAATCACTTCCCGTTTGTGATAATAAAGCATAGTCCTGTGGGAGGAGAGGCCGCCCTCTGAAATGCAGGTGATCAGGATGTGGAGGTTCATGAAAAGGGCTGCAATATGGCTGAGGTCATCATGAAGTACCTTGTTACGTGACCTTTTAAAAGGAATGCAATTTTCAAGCTATAGATCCCTAGTGCTTCTTGAAATAACAGGATTTGCAACGCAGTGTGGTAAATTGAGTCTTTAAATAGAATTTAGAAAACTTGTAACCTCAACGTATGGATTTCATACTCAGAAGGAAATATAAATGTAAGAAGTGCCTATACTGGTCACTTGGAACTTGAGACAGTCTAAAAATTGAACATTTTCATCAGCATCTCGCCGGACACCAGACACCAATGTTTAGGATAAGCATGGGATTATGTAACTGCAGACCGTAAAGATGCTGTGGATTAAATGGAGACAGGAAATAAGAGGACGCGGCATGTAGGTATACACTATTTATGGCAATGATTATCTGATCACCCGGGCTTGCATTTCTGCATATCTACGTGTTTAAATTACACTGGACGTCATTGACAGATCCCTGTCTCCCAGTTTAGAAAAGTACGCGAATGATCTTCTTCTTCTCCCTCTGTGTCTGCAGAGACCTAATCCCTATATGTAAAACACACACAAGCAGAGAAAGCAAAGCCCAGATAATGTCACGAGGCGTTCACAGCAAACACGGCGAGTTGTGTAAACCGTGTCTGATACGTTCCGTACAAGTTGCTGATCAGTGTAAACACCGTATATCATTCGCACTGCTGGGATTCATTTTCTGTCCTGGTTTGACATTTGGCAGAACAGCATTGTCCTGATAACGCACTCTGTCCCCAAAATAGCTTGACAAGCTATTGCACAATGCTGCACTTCCATTGCCAAACTGCGCATGCTCGTTGTTCATCATTGTATAACATCTGTGGATAGTTTGACCTGCTTGTTTGTTTTTGACAGTGAGATTAAACAACTGCAGCATCATCTATTTGGAAAACAAAAGGTGTTCCCGTTGCTATGAATCACATTTCTTCCGGAAACATCAAGTGATTAGGAAACCGCCAGAGCAAGTGTTGATGAAAATCCTTGTCAAACCCAGCCAGCTGTTTAATTTTGGTTTTCACATAACACTTCAATGGAAGATGCGCGAGGCAATCTCCAGAGGAATAAGGAAGTCTTGTCTCGTGGCTGCTTGGCCGGTGTTTGCGCCAGGCATTTTTGCATTGTACCCCTGAGACGGTAAAACGCTCTTCTATCCTCCGGATCCCCGGAGTGGTGCTCTGAATTGCCTATAAACAATAAAGAGACTTTATTAATAGCTGCTCCGGCACTATCACCATTGACAGACTACCCCCCCGTCTTGTGAGCTAATGGGAGGAGGGTAGAGGAAAGGTGAGGAGAGCGATAACACAGCAGCGCTCGGTTGTGCCACGTTGATGCCGCTAAGGAACTCCCTGCAGCGATTTCCCAGCAACCCCTGTCACCAGATTCACTGGTTTACAAGCAGTCGTGTGTGTGACAATCAATCCATCTGGTTATTTTTCCCTTCCCGCTCTCTTGCCCACCCACTCCACTATAATCTTTTGCACAACAGCTGCTTCTGTCATGTCAGTGACATTAGATCTTGTGTAAACAACTTTAAAATGTAAAAGCTCTCCAAACACCCACTCTTAAGGTAATCCCTGATTTGGGATTTAAGAGGGACTAAAGTCCGACACAAACGCACCACTGCAACTCGGACTAATTTCCGACAGTTTTTACAAATTGGCTTTCAAATTCTCAGACGGCGCAAAAGTCTTTGTGGTGGCAGGCCGGAAGTTACATTTGTGCAACTCTGCTTGCTTGATTTGTAGGTGCAAGTCGGTCCAATTTGAGGGGGGGGCATTTGTAGCCCAAAGTGAACCCAAATCAAGAACAGAAGTTGAATCTGACAACAGAAACATATTGTTCCAGAACAATGCAGTTCAGTTTCCAGAAAAGGAGAGCAGAGAGAGGAAGAATAAGAACGTAGGAGCATATAATGATTATCTTTGGCCATTGGATCATGTACCTGTACTTGGAGAGCTAACGGCCTTCGTGGGAGTATTGATCTCCAGTGTGTGTAACCAGAGAAACCATTTCTGCTGTAGGGCTCAATCGAGGCCAAGCCCCCCATCCCATCAGTCATCTGAGTGCTCGGATCCAGCCACCACTAATACGGTCCGTCATAACTTCTGTGTGCAGGTTGTGTTTATACTGTAACTGTGATAACTGCCTCTTGTGTAGCCATGATGCCCAGTCGATTCCCTCCGCCATCAATTTGAAACCCTGGTTAAACAAGTTTTCTTGCGCATTGATGGGGGTGTAGAGGAAGATAAACCCGCCTGGACTCAGTTTACCACCTCATCACTCCTCCGCAATGTGACATCAGAAGGCCCGGCGGGGTTCTTTGTCTGTATTTAAAGCCGTGGACATGACAGAGAGGCGGGCAGTTGTTTTAATTTACACCACAAGCACCTACAGTCTGGAACAGGCGACCAAAGTGAACCCAGATCCGCCCCGGGATCGACCAGACCCCAGGAGGATTTGGTTGACTGGTGGGATTTACGCCAGGTTCTGTCTGAAGCCAGTGTGGTTCTGCGGTGCTTCCGCAGTGCTGTGGACCTCCTGGTCCTTACCGTCTGCGAACCATCTGCTCCAAAGCCTCTGCTCCTGTAAAACGATGCACAGAGCAACGGTGATTGCCTCAAATCCGCTGCGGAGGAAGCTCAACCGCCTTGTCTGTTGCGCACACTGCCCGAGACACCAAACAATTCCGGTTTCTGGCAGTCTTTGCGTACGAGCAGGCGGTTAACGCCCGTGCATGCGTGTGAGTTTTGGTGTTTATACTCGCTGTGCCAAGGGGTTTAAGCTCTGGCGAAAGATGCCGTTCACTTCTGAGCATTTTAGTTACGCAGCCAGTGTGATCACATCTGCGTCTGGCCCGTGTTTGGCTTGGAAACCCGACATCCAAACACATTTCTGGATGTGTTTTTGTCAGACTGTTAGCCTTCTATCAGGCCAGATTTTTATTTTATTTTTTCCCTGAAACAGCTGCACGCTTTCAACTTGAGGCTAATTGATGGAGCGTGTTCTTCTCGTCTCAGCAGAAGAGCTCATGGTGCCGTTTGTCCAAGCCAAACACCGATCGAGCCCTGCTCGAGCCACCGCTCTGAAGTCTACCCAGAGCACTTGAGAACAGAGGTTTGCACTTCTTTTCCTCCATGTACTTATCTCATTATTCCAATGACTGGTCCCCGGGTGTGCACCACGGGAAGTCAGGACTGTTGGAAGGGAGAGCTGGTGCACAGATGACAAGTCCGGCTCTCATCTCTGCCACAGCGGAATGACGGCTGGTGATTAACGGCGATCTCTGGCCCGGGTAATATCACGGACAATCCGGATCAGTTCTTCCCGCCAGCGGGAGAGGAGCGAGGAGCGTTTTCCCAGGACAGAAGGAGAGCACTAATTGGCAGCCGACCTGTCACAGTGATTATGTGTGCCTCGCACCGCAGCCTGTTGTGACTGGGGGAGCCACAGCTTAATCTTCATTTAATAAGGCCGCTCCATAGGGGCTGACACAGTAGCTGGTGAGAAGGCCCTCAGAAGTGGCCTGTGTCCTTTGGACGGCATGGACGGCCTCTGGACACAGGGCCTGGGTTTGCATCTGACTGGTATTAGCTTGCACCGTTCATTCATTTAATCGAATGCTGCAGAAAGCAAGTTGTGAAGATGTAAAAAATCTCACTTGCATTGAGAAACATAATGATGATTTCCTCACGCTCTACACACACACACGACTGTGAAACAGTAAAGATGAGATGACAGAGTCTTTTGGAAGCTTTGCACCGGGCTGTAGTGAATCAGAGTCCGGGTGAAGAGGAAAGACACATCAACCTGTCATTGACTTGGCTAGGTCTCCAGCGTCCCAATGCCAATGGCAGTTATGGTCACCGCTGCGGTCACAGTCGCAAATTAACACAAGTTCTGTTTCAGCTATAACATATTTGTAAGTCTCTGCCATAGATTATTCTTTTTTCCCCCTCCTTTGTCTCTGCGCTTACGCATTATAATTCCTCCTAAACGGATACAAAAATGACTATCTGCTCTCGTCTGGAATGCTTTATGCCGATGTCCTCGAAACCAAACTTTCTGGGTTTGTTTTTCTGCCTCGCGTGCAGTTGAGCCGTGTTAAATCTTCTGTCGGAGGAGAAAGTCATTACCAGTAGTCTCCGAGACTTCTCTGCCCTGGGTACATTCCTTATTGGGACGGGAGGGGGGAGGTCTCTGATTAACTTCCCACTAAGTGCCCCTGCTCTCTGACCAAAATAAATATGGCTGCTGTCATTTTGTCAGCAACTGTCTTCAGAGAGCAATATTTGAAACACCCCGTGATCCTGCTGGCTTTTATATGGAGAATCCATCGTCATACCACAGGCATGAGCCATAAACATGTGGAGGCCTTTCAAAGAGGGGGGGGGGGGGGGGGGGGTATGGATGGAAGAAGGGGAGTGAGGGTGGAAGAGGAGGGGTCAGCAGCGCTCGCTGGGGCTTCATACTCCACATTATTGTCATCTGGTCTTTTCCAAGCAGGAAGAAAGAGGAGGGGTGTTTCTTTTTTTTCACACTCTTTGGCCCTGTTGAGTTGTGGTTTTGCGGAACTGCCTTTTGTAGACCCGTGCACAAATATTAGATGCAGCAGTCCTCTAATTCGTTTGACTCGCTTGGTTGTGAAGTGTGCATCAGTAGTTACGCTATTCCAATGAACCCAAAGGGATGTAGATGTATTTCCAGAGTACACTTTGATGTTGAGTAGATGCCCATTTGACGGCCAAAACATCTCCAGAAGTTGGTGTTTGCACTCACCCATGGCTACGAGCTGCATGGTCTTACACAACCGCGACCTAAACGGTTAATTTCTAAGCTCGAAAACCGGCATGCGCATATTGTTCGGTGTGAATTTGTCAAAAGAGGAGGACCACCGCGACACTTGCGAGGCTTCCGCTGCCGTTGTTCTGGCAGGAGGAAATTAGGCATATGGTTCCGACATCAACAGCCCCATCAAAAACAGACGTACATAAACAAACAAAGTGGCAGCAATCTGGAGGGCGAGGGGGAGATACTGTACAAGTGGAAGGTTTTGATGTTCTCTCCCCCTACAAATGAGAGCCATTTCCCCCCCACTGAGCAGTATATGGGCCGACATTGCCCGTGACACGGTCAGGTCCGTAAAGCGAGCCCTCGGTGAACGTTCCCTTGACGGGTGTGAAGTTACACCCTGTGATTTTTTATTTTTTTTATTTTTTACAGCAGATGAGACACGGTCTGTGTCTTTACAGGGATGGATGGCAACAGCCTGTGATGAGATCTTTGAAGTAGGGTTGGACTCATACATACATGTTCTTTTATGAATATTTCTGATGCCTACCAGAGACGTCCACTTGTGACGCGACCGTGGTTTGCCCCCTGAGCCACAGTTGGCGATTATTTCCTCATTTTATATCAGAAGGCTGAGCAGAGAAATGGATACAGTGATGTCTTAAAGGATTTTACAGAGCAGCTTCAGGGGTAGCAATCTGTAAAACCTGCAATGAAACCTGCCTACCCTGCTTTTAAAAATTTCATTAGTATGGATTCGGAGTGTGCTATGATGATCCAAACGTAGCTGTAGAGGCTCTTCCACTCTGACAGGCATAACATTCTGGGAAAACACAGAATTTTGTACTTTATTGGAATTGTTTGGAATGGGGAACGATATCAGAAGCACACGGGCTCATCTGTTTTCTGCTTCAGTCCAGTGTCTATGTCGTTCTGACCTCATATTGGAGCGGGCCCCTGTGTCGAGGTTTCTCACTTCATATTTAGATAACACAAGCCGGTCAGAGTGGGATCCGTCTGAAGCATCCCTGTCTGCCAGACCTCCAGTCCGACACTGCTGCCAGCTCTCCCGCGGGCCACAAAACACTTTCATCTCCACCCAACCGGGCCGATGAGGATGTACACACACACACACGCATTTAGAGACACACGTCCGCGCAGCCAGTGAGTGTGAGACATGCGTAATAGACACCACCAAACAATAAAACAGACCTCACAGGCAGAACAAGTGACCACATTATCGACTCTTTTCCCCCTTCCCTCTTTCCATCTTCTTGTCCTGTCTCGCACTACGATGACACTCTCTCCCTCATGTTTCGCATAACGCGGCGCGGGGCCGTCCGAGGATCTCTGTGCACACAACAGAGGAGGACGTGTTCGTGTGGCGCGCGACGTTTCGAGGCCAGCGCCTCGTGCAAGGAAAGAAGCGAGGCGAGGAGCCGAACGGGGGGAGCCTGAAAACATCTGGCGCACAGTTGCACTGGCCTCAGCCACCAGAAGCCCCGCTCCTCTCTACCCTCCTTCCCCCTCGTGCTCCATCTCTGGCGGGATTCTTCACAGAGACATCCCAGCTTTTAATTACAGCTGGTGATTCAGAGAGAGGCTGTGGCTTCTGACCCACTCATGTCCACGAGCGTGGACCCAGAGCTCGCAGACATGCAGACACAACAAAGCAGCAAGTATAGACCCGCCGGCCTTTGGCTGTGTGTACGTCTTTTTGTGTGTGTGTGTGTGTGTGAGAATTAACTGTGACAAATACAGGGGGGGCGTGTAGACTAATAGCAGAGCCATTACAGTGGTAAGTAGAGGCCAGGGCCAACTTACTAAGGTAGCACAAAAAAGCAAAACACTAGGGTGATGTCACAGGTTAGAAATTTCAGCTTAAAAGGACAGCTCACCCTAAAATTAAAGCTAGGTGTTTTTCCTCTTACCTGTAGTGCTATTCATCGATATAGATTGGTTTTGTGTGAGCGTTGGAGATATCGGCCGTAGAGATGTCGGCCTTGTCTCCACTATAATGGAAACACCCGGCTTCGTGGTGCTCAACCAGTCTCTTTCCAGATATCATGACCAGGAACTATTTTCTTTCAACCGTATTTCCTACATGAAACTACTCACAAAAAGTCTTTCTCAAAATAATTCAATTATCTTAACCGGCTCATGATATCTGGAAAGAGTCATTGCTGTTGAGTTTTCGAATATGTTTTTTTTTTTTTGTTTTTTTTGCCGCTTTGAGTACCACAAGCCGTGTCTAGTTCAATTCAATTTGAGAGAAAGCAGACATCTCTACGGCTGATATCTCCAATATCTGATTGTTTGCAATCCAAACAATCTTGATTGATGAATAGCACTACAGGTGCATTTTTGATTCTGGCGTGAACTGTCCCTTAAATGGAGAAAAAGGCTCGCACAAATTAGAGTTTTCTCACTGCATAAGACACAAGCACCAACCACATGTCTGTCTGTAGTTATGTCGGTACGAGCAGCCTGCTCAGAGCAGGGTTTCAAACACACACTTTAATCTGCATTAAAGCATTTTCTCGCACCTGGCTGTAAACAGAGCATTGACATATTATCACCTTATAATGTGGCTTCATTGTTATCAAACAGATGCCTATTAAAACATCTAGGGGACACGAAGCAACACTAGCATTCATTTGGAGGCTTGTTTTTGACCAGCTGGTAAATGCAAGTCATACATTTACACTCTTATGGCTTTGTTATGGTCTCCTGAGAAAAATCTAGCTCTGTAGCTGCTAAATGCTCCTCTTTGTCCCGCAGCTAGTCGTTTGGTGCTAGCAGGGAGCGGAGAGTGGGTTCATCAGAACTTTTTAGCTGAAAATGAACTGCCCACCACTGCTAATTTTAAACATGATGCTGATGAGAGCGGCGAGACTGAACAGTAAAGTTGCAGATCATAAAATCAAATAATACGTTTTTTTTGGTTATTTTATACGTGGTACAATATGTTAACAAAGAGACTTTACAATAAAGTAAACGATAACATTACAGTTTTTGTACATGGTTTTGTACAAAATAACTACAATGCGTCTGAATCGTGACATTTTTCTGGGTTAGCTGACCCCTTCCCAATTTGGGACACTCGCATTTGGTGAGTACTTTTCCCAATGTCTGTATTTTGAGTGATCTGCTATGCGGGAAATACCTGCGACATTGCCTTTCCAGTGAATGTAGCACGATGGCTCCTCGAGGAAAACCTCAGGACATGATTGAGTGGTCTGTGTCATGAAACCCAACCCATTCCCAGGTACCGTATCTTATCCCTTCAAACATAAATGCTCCTTCCCGCTGGGTGGCAAGGTTCAGGACCGTGATCCCGTCGGGCCTTGAGACATTTCTTTCGGATTAGTGGGAGCTTAAGCATCTCTTTGATTTGATTCCCTTCTCCTGCCCCTGCTGCATCTCTGACAGATGCCGTTGCCTTCTGGAGTACACGAGCCTCTCATCGTCGAGGTGAGACCCTGAAATGACCGTTGAAATTACGCTGTAATCATACATGGCTAAAAACAACAAGAAAATGTCTGCCATATGCCTCAAAGCCCTCTGTTTGTGTTTTAGTGAGTTGAAGGGGCATTATTGACGAGAGTGGGAGAGCGGCGCCTGGAATTGAGGAGCTGAGCGGCGGTGACTCTTATTGCCCGTGTCTGTGATCAGATCTGTCAGAGCCACTCAGCTGTCCGTCTGCCTGGTGTTTGACAAAGTGTTTGATGCAGCACAGGCCTTAGAGAGGATCAAGCCCTTCCTCAATTGGCTTTACCTCTCTCTCTCTCTCTCTCTCTCTCTCTCTCTCTCTCTCTCTCCCCCCATGCAACAGGAGCTCCGCGAACACATCAAACACACCCTCCCCCCCCCCCCTCTTTTCTTCCGCTGTGAACTAACAAACTATTTTTACCAAAAAATATGTGCAGCCTGTCTGATCATCAGAGGAGACAGAAACAAGGGGCGACTTTCAAGAGTTAGTCGAACAATCAAAGAAAACAAAAAGCGCCGGCCAGACTTGATTCCCTCATCACTGGCCATTGCACGGGGATTGCGGCATGATCCCGATGGCCCCCGTCTCTGTTTTACTGTCTAAGCCCGTCTGACTTAGCTTGGCTCCCCGCTTGTTAGGGTCTGGTCTTGTTTTGGGACAGTTGTGCTCCGTGTCCAAACATGTGAGGGATTTCCTCCTGGGGTTTCCCGGTAGAGAGGAGGGCGGATAAAGGGACTTGTGCAGAAATGAGATATAAAGAGGGAATCATGCCGGACAATTTCCTCCTATATCCTCGCCATGTTCCCTCACAGACCCACAGAGACCGGGAGGCTGCAGACCAGGTGGCGTTAGACAACGAGGAGCACGAACATGCGTTGTTGTTGTCGTGCACGGTGGAGATTGCTCACCTTGTTCTTCTCAATACAGCTTCAATCTTTCCGCTTACAGGGCACATATGAGGTTTTAGTAGATTTACCATCAACATATCTTTAAACTGGCTAATTGAGCTAATGTCAGCTTAACTATGTATTATAAGTCAGAGCCTCACCAGTGTAGAAAACAAGCGTTAGAAACAGCATTGTTCCCATGCTGCCATGTAGAGGTAATCCTAGTATTATAAGGATGATAAGGAAAAATATAAGATCAGACTTTCATTGCATTCTATCGCAGCACAGCTTCATGTCTTTTTTTAATGTTTACATTACAACAGAAAAAGGCATAGGACTATCTGATATTTGGCAAATGCAACTCTTTCTCGGGCAATGAGTTTGGCAGTGGTTGCTCCGAGCTGCCAACATTACTCTAAACTCTGACAGCATTATACTCAATGGCTCCCTGGAAATGCAGATTTACCTCCTCAGATAAATAATCAGTGTTCCAAATATTTGTTTAGTAGCGGTGAGAAGAGGTCACCTCCCTTGCAGGATGTGCTTTCCCTGATCCATTGTCAGTATGAGGGTGCTTTTAAAAGTGCACAGTTAATCCTGGCGGTGTGCTGGTTTACACAGAGAAGAAGATTTGTTGAGGACCTCCGGAGTGAGTGCGTTTCATTCCATTAGTCAAAGGATGCCAAGCCAGATTTGCTGTCAAACGGTAGAGTGTGTAAAAGTACACCAAACTGATCTGCCAAGTCCAGCTTTTATTAGCTTTTACTTCTTAATGGCACTGCAAAGATAATGAACCACATTAAGCTGCGTCAGTGTAAAGACATGGAGATGACAGTTATGTCGGAGTAGCTTGAGAGCAGCTTGTTATCGAAGCTTGAATAGAGCAAATAAATCCAAGCGGGATCTTGTGTCTGTTGAAAATGATTAATTTCATCAGCCCGATGCAATACACTTATCAGAAACTGAGATGAATGACTCTCATAACTCTGTGAGACACTTCCTGCTTTATATCAAAGCATGTGGGAATTATCAAAGCCTTACGCACGAGGCCTCGTATTGATATAGAGGACGTGGAAATCAAAGTGGAGTCGAAGTGGCCCTTTTTCTAGCGTTGAGTAAAGACAAACAGAGTCCACATCTGTGGTAGCTTCCCTGCTAGAATGATGCATTTGCTACTGTGTGTCCCAGCAGGCCTCCTGATCTTTGGATCCGCGGCCACATTTTAAAACCGCTCCCCTCGTACGCTGCAGCTATCTTGAGCCCGCCCCACCCCCGTGCACACAACAAATACACAAAACAAACGGACCCAAACCAGCAGCGGGCCCTCAACATCGGCGCGCGGGGCCTCCCTTTGATGAGTGCTGAGCTTTATATTTTTTTCTCATCCGAAATGAAACACAACATTAAGCCATTCATTAAAGTCAACTAAAGCTAATTATCCCTCATTTACCCAAGTGCCCGCGGGGCAGGAGAGCCCCATATACTTAGGCCCAGATGTGTCGATGAGTCAGTCGGGGGAGATAGCAGACCGCAGAGGGGGCCGCTCGCTTCTCTCTCTCCCGAGTCCTGCGGTTTCAAGGGCGCATCAGACTTGGCGGGCCGGTCGTAATGCCGGTTCGCCGCCTGGCTGCTGACGTAACCCTCATGACACCATCAGCTGTGTGAAGCCACTGCGATACAACAAGGTTCCATTTAGTGGAAAACAAAGTCGATAATGATCAGTTATGCGCCTGAATAATGAGGACAGAGCATGAAACCTCACTAGCTGGCACATTTTGGAGTTTTGCCGTGGCTGAGTGGCGTCAACGGCAGGCTTCCATTTGAATGACCTCTCATTGCTTGGAGGTGGCGACAGTGCGCGTGCAGATTTCTGCTTTTAAGCTAAACTGCTCAGTCGTCACATTTTGGCAGCTTCAAGCGGAAGTGGGAAAACCATAACAGTTGGCAGGATGTCGGAGCCCAGAAACCATATAACGTCATGTGATTGAACTCTTCAGACCTATTTTCTTCTTCTGTGTCTGGTGCCCCCACCAGACATTTAGAAATAATGGCTGAACCTCTTTTACCGCCGGGATGAGGAAATCTTGCTCTTTCTGAGACCGGTTGTTGCATTTTAGGGGAGACGGCCTTTGTATTTTCATGTGAAGTTTAAATGAAACACTTTATGTGAAGAGGATATGAAACTGTTATTCAAAAAAAATCTATTTTGGCAAAAGCGGTACAACAACGATGCCCATGTATTTTCAATTAGGCTGAAAAGCCAGATGTATTTACCCATATGAATTGTGGAAGGACCGATCCGACGTTTTCAGTCCTGATGCCGATACCTGGGCTTTGAAATATCGTCCGTTACCGAGTACAGATCTGATAGCGGTGTTTTTGGAATAATCTGTACCTTACTGTGAGGAAGTGACTGGGATCATCCTTTTATGTGTAAGGCAGCATCAGGCTTGATTTAAAAGTTGTTTTTCTCACCGAACAAAACGAATAAGAACATAGATTAAAATCTATAGTTATTTAATGATAAAATAAAAATTGAACACCAGCAACTTGTAAAAAATCGATTCAAGTGTACATATTTTTAATACAGCAATAAATTGGTCCAGCTATTTGAGTCAGCATTGACCTTTGCTGCGTTCACGCCCTATTGTTTGAATCGTAATTACGATCAACCAGGTGGGAAAAAAACCTCTGACTGAATCCTCGAGCCTCCGACTAGTAATTCGGAGTCTGAGATATCGGGAATATCTAACACAGAAAATATGTCACAAAACTGTCGGCAGAATGGTTGTTAATGCACCACGGCTAACAGGCATAAATAAACATCCAATATTAACACTATGCAGCTTATTGTGTTTGAGCTGTACACTGTTTGTGTCTGGTTTCAGCTGGTTAGGGACTACTACAAATGCATAACACCACAAAAGAAGGTAATTTAGGCTATTTATCTGGTTTGTCTAGGTCAGCAGTAGGGCTAACCACCTCGGGAATAATGCATACACACTACCAAATTAGCATTCTGCCAAAATTGCGTGAATGCAGCACTTGCCCACATTGGGGTTAGCCTTGGTTTTGTTTAGAGTTGGAGGGTGTGTGAGCCCTGCAGCCTCACTGAGTGGACGGGAGCTAAACTAGCTGTTGATAGTCAATAAATACCTCAGAAGATGTGATGCATGGTTGAGAAGGCTTTGGAGTTGTTAACCGGCACTTCTGACAGAGCCGGACTGAGTAACGTGAAGCAATTTCAATGAGTAACGACTAATTGATTGGCATTTTTCAATTTACCTGTTAAACACTGTTTGCCACACAGATGTTTAAAGAGATTCCTAGAGTGCAACGCTGTATATCGACTTCAGGAGTTGGTATTTAAGGATTACAGTGCCATGTTGACATGACAGCATCAGAGTGGGCCTTAGAAACCTGAGAACTCCTGCCTCCAAGTTTCCGACTTGGAATCCTGACCTGAAGGGATTATGCCATTTAATTTTTCCAAGTACAGTAGGAATAAGTCATTCCCAACTTTCCGACATTTCTGGAACACAGCATTAGTGTTTAAGTGAAGGTGTAGTGGACGAAATAGCTCTGGAAAGTCAGTTACTAACTTTTTGAGTGTTTTTGGAAGTTGGCCTAATTGTTTCTACTTGATAAGCTATACCTTTTGAAGGCCGGAGCCAGAGGCGATAGACCAAACGGCACAAGGGAACGGTTCCCGTTATTGTGAGATGCAACAGAGCACGACTTTGAACTCTGAGGAGGTCTTTAGTGTGTGCGGGGTCATCGTCTGCTCTGTGGCCCTCCTCATAGCTTCTCGCTGGTGTGAGCGACCTTCTCCAGAGGGGGGGGAAAAAAACACGCTGTCCGCACTGACCATCAGGCGTATTAATCACCGTGTCAGCCATGCATGCTTTGCCGGGACTTCTCCGCTCGGAGACGTTAATCTCCGAGTCGGGTTTTCGCTTTAACTTACTGTCAGTGAAACGAAGCATCAAAGAGCCGAGCGGTGAGCTAACCTGCTTTTTTTAATCTCCGCGCGGATCCTCCGCGGGGCCATAGAGGAGAAAATAATGACCGACCTAATCCCAACATTAGCTTTTTAAATCGGAATGTGTATGTTTTAAATCATTCTCGCCTCGCAGCGCGGTGATAGTAAGCAGAGCTTTGGGGGGGGGGGGCACAGGGAACGAAAGAGTGAATGAAAGAGTGTGCTCCAGAGTAACCTTGTTAGGGCTAAGTGACGCTGTGCAGAGAGCCTCTTGTCAGTCGGTTGGCAAGATGAGCTTCTTGTAAATGATTGTCCTCTGTCAAAAGGCTGATTTCTTTTTTCCTACATCTGACGTCTGTGTCTCTGCCGCAGTATTTCCCAGTAGTTTCCCTCCCAAATATCATGTCTTTTCTTTTTCTCTTTGTCTGTATTTGTTACACATTTCCTCCTTCTATTGTTTTTTTTACACTCATGCATTATTTTCATTTGTTTCATGTTTTCCTAATGTTCCAAACATCAAAGCAGCCTCCTAAAGCACCCTTTCCCTACTGGCGGACAACAGCTCCATTAAAAGTTGTGGCCTGCCTCTGGCCTACGCCTTAATGAACTATTGGTCACTTGAGGTCATGTGTCCTGCCAACAAATCAACTGAAGTTCAGTAGCGGCATAGGGCGATGTCAGCGTCCGTAACCTTTTCCCAGACAGCAGGAGCTGTCGGTGTGTGTGAGTAAAGAGAGCGCTGGCTTGCCACAGATCCTTTCCCCTTCACAGCATTATAAATGTATGTGTGAGGAGGCCCTTAATGGCCGCTAATCCAATTTCTGCCACTGAAATCAAATCTCACTGGCGCCAGTAGTTCTCTCCTTCCCTCACAAATAATGGCCTCCGCTTTGGCCTGTTTATGAAAAAGACGAGCCGCCAAAAAAAAATCCCGGCTTTACCTTCCCTAAGTCCACCCGAATCTTCTTCAAAATTGTTTGGATTTCTTTTTTTTCTTTTTTTTTTTTTTAACCTCTCCCCCCCCCCACCCTCATGTCCTACAAAAGTTATCAATTGACCGTCTGCGTCGAGTGGAGTGGAGGGACGGGGTAACGGGAGAGCAGGGGGAGAGTTTTCAGCAGTGTGGGATCCCATTTACCGTATGTCTTAATGCCTTCTCGATGTCAGCCATCGATTCTTCTCAAACCGCAAGCGATGGAGATAAGATTAGGCCTTCGATTCCTGCACTGCAGCCGGACCCGTGAGTGGATGAAATCACTTGGCCTGTGCCGACAGTCGCTGCATTGCTCTTTTTTTTAAGCGGGTCGTGGCCTCTGTGATTATGGTAACATACAGATAACTCCATGCAGCCTCGGGGTTGGCAAATAGAGGAAAAGTCTCTTTGCTTAAGCGGAGAAATCCTGTGTAAAAGCCATATTTCAGAGACTACGACACTGTTGCATTATGCAGACTTTCCCTCATGTACACTTATGCATATTCTTCAGTTTAGTCTTCTTTTCCAAAATAAAGATATTAGCTTTGACACAGCTGAAGGGCGCTTTGGTTTTGGCTTCGTTCCCCCTGGATATGGATTTGACTGATTATCTTTCAGTGCATCAGTTGGACAAGTAGTCTTATAGCCGTTCCGCAAGGAGATATTATTCTGGAGTGCGAGCCTAATAATATGATACGTCTAATAGCGCTTAACTCTTAGTTGGACCTTCACCATGCTGTCGTCTCCATTATTGCTGAGAGCCTCAAATAGCGATCGCAGGGACACGGAGAGGGGAAAGGGGAGAAGAAGAAGAATGATGAGGAGGAAAAAGGAAAAAGCGGTGAATCCCGGCCGGCTTTGGGAGGTTAGCGAGGAACGTCCGCCACAGTGCGTGCAAGAGGAGTTCTTTGCTCGCTGGTTTGGCAGCCGTAACGATTGGAAATGATGCTAAGTGTTTCTCAAGCTCAACGTAGGTGATATGGACGCTCGCAATCAGTGACGCACAGGCATAAAGGGCACGCATGTCATTCATGAGAGCGCGCTCACGCACGTGCGCGGATGCATAAAAGAATTCCACAAAGGTCATTTTTGACAGCGGTAAACAGCCATCCCACCGCAGGCTCTGCTTCTGATTCAGAAACGCAAAACATTTTGATTTGCTCTTGAGATTTCTGTTTGTTTGTTTGATTTAATTGTCATTTCAAACTCAAACACAAATGTCAAGTTGGCAGGGGAAGATTGTATCAATGAGGGGAAACTAAACATTGGTCAAATCATGGCTTGGGGTAGTGATACTAAATGCAGCCAGAGCGGAGAGAGAAGTCTAAAGAAGGATTACAGTTCCCTGATAAAAGCCATGCTCCTTTGATTTGATCCTCACTGTGCCAGTTACAACGCAACACAGTACATGGTTTGAAACCTGCTGTGCCTTCCAAGACAAAATTATCTTTACATGCTCTAAGATTTATGAATTTGTTCTTGGTTTTGAAAGCAATTGAGATGACTTAATCATTTCTTTCCAGGCAAATTAAACTGTTTCCTCTGTGAACCCTGGTAATCAGCTTAAGTGATTACATCGACCGTAAATATGAGATGATGAAAGCTCAGTGTTCAGCGTGCGTGTTGCCCGGAGGAAAGGCTAAATGGGAGTTCTTGGGTAGATATGATAGACCATCTCTCTCTAGTATCAGATGCCGGGGGAAGGGGCTTATGTGGGGATTGGTTGCCCTCTAGCTGTCGGCATGGAGATTGGGTTATGAAATATGATCTGAGATTGTTGTGTCGGTGAGTTCATGAAGTGTCATCAGTTATTTTGGGGAGCCGAAGCTTGAAACACATTGATAATGATGGTACCGGTCTGACTGGAAGTATTCAGTAATATAGAGTGGACGGTATCAGCACACTGGATTCAGTAAGCATGCGTACAGCATCCTGACAATATCCAGAATCTGGTGATTTATAAGGCTACAGTTTAAAAGCGGTGACTGGAAAGCATCAGGCGTCAGCTGAAAGTAGTTGGCTCCTGTTGTAAAGACCTCCAGAACTTGTTCTTCTTATTTATTTCAGGAGGAATGTTTTGTGTATCCCTTGTGTAGCATGATAATTTGACTTAATAGATGTTATCAACTTGCTCCAACACAACATCATAGGAACAAGACAAAAAGGGCTTGGAAACAACTGCCCTAGAAAGACGGAGAGCAGTAACTATGGAAGCAGATGCAAATATTGCAACGCCTTCATTGTATGCCTTTCTAGACTCATTATTTCCCCCTAAAAATCATTGCTAAAGAGCCAAAAGAATACCTGAAAAATACAGATACTGCACTCTTCCATTCATCTTTATGGAATGCTTAAAAGTAGCTCCATTTTGCCAGTTGCCTGTCCATCTACTTATACTGAAATTTAATAGATTAATGTATAATTTAATACATTTGAATATGTGATTAAAGGTAGCAGCTACTGCTAACGTTAAGCTAGTTACCTTTAACTAGCTAATCACGACACGATTTAGCTACTGCCTTATTTTGTGATGTAGAATAAGAATGGTCGGTTCATTGAAATGTAAAAATTTATCATTTGCAATAAACGCTTGGGGAAAACGAATTTCGTTTTAGCTTTTGCTGTTTCTCGATTGTTTGGCTCAGTTTTGAAATTAATGAAAAAAATCATGGATAGAGGAAGGAAAGGGGTGAAGTGATGTGAGCTAGTTTGATCACAAAGTTGTCCTAAGACACGTGTGTGTGTGTGTGTGTGTGTGTGTGTGTGTGTGTGTGTGTGTGTGTGTGTGTGTGTGTGTGTGTGTGTGTGTGTGTGTGTGTGTGTGTGTGTGTGTGTGTGTGTGTGTGTGTGTGTGTGTGTGTGTGTGTGTGTGTGTGTGTGTGTGTGTGTGTGTGTGTGTGTGTGTGTGTGTGTGTGTGTGTGTGTGTGTGTGCTGTTATAGGGAGCATAAAACTCTTTGGATCACAGATCTCCTGCCCAGTCCTGAACTAGCCAGGAAAAGTACTTTTTTTTTTTTAGTAATCCCTCACATATATATATATTTGTGTTTCAAGCTATTGCTGTAAATGCCGGCCTTTTCAGTTTAAATGCCGCCCTGTGTCCAAGAAATGGCCCACAAAGGCTTTGCCCGTTGCAGAGGGGGTTTAATGCCGCACCACGCACTTTATTGCCGTCAAATGTAATTCGTCTAGAGTTGATTGCACTGAAAGCCGTGTTTGTCAGGCCCCTAGCAACACTGTTTTGAATGAAAATTACCGTCTTTAAAGAGCAATTAGGAAAACGCACCTACAGGCCAAATGCCTTTCAGCTCCAGATTTACTTTAACAAACATTATTGTATCGTAAGCCGTGCAAAGAAATCTAAAGTGGCATCAGCTAAACAAGTGTACAAAGTCCTCTGGTAATATTTTTTTCAATTGAAGGCCATGAGAGTTTGATGGAAGAGATGTTGTTTTCCAAGGGTGACTTTAACTTAGCGCTGTGTGCGAGAAACTTTATAGCCGTAGTTCGGATTGGCAACGTGACTCAAAATAACAAGATTAGATTAATTGCAGGAAATAGCTCTGAGATGGTTTTGATGTTTGCATGCATCTGTATTATTCATTGGGAGACCCTATTAGCAGAGCAATATCTTGCTTTCTCATGCGTGTCGGCTTAAACGAGTGAATATTTTTAAATCTACCTCACGGTGTGGCTGTGAGAATGGGGGAATAGGTCTTTTGTAGGGGGTGCTTAAAAGGCCACTGCAACGCCAGCACATATGAGACGGCAATTAGAGATAATGCCGCATTTTACACGCCGTTACCTGTTTTTCGTGCGAGAAAAAGACCCAGGATCAAGCAACCCAACGAGAGGGGGCTTTGTTTTTTCTGTAGCCTCCCCCCTCAGCGAACCATAGCGTGGCTAGTTTCTTTGTGTTCTAGATCAGCATCCAGATAGCGTCTCATCATCCAAGCCTTACTCCACTTTTCCCCCCATTAGTTTGACTTTTCCCTTAAATTCCCTCACACTCACTCCCCCTCGCACACATACATCTCGCACACACACCTCGTTATCTTATTTGTGGCCTTGGCAGCCAGATTGTTGCCTTGCGGTTCGGTAGCCGGAGTTTTCTCTGTCACAGAGAGCAGTGGGTGCCGAGCCTCCACCACACAAGCTTCCATGAGAGCAGGAAGTCAGCTCCCAGCATGCCTTGCGCGTCCAAGGGAAACCTGGGATGGATTAACCTTGGGCTGGGGGGACCTTTCCAACTTGGAAAGAGAGTTATGCAACTTCCCATACTTATCTCCCCTCTCTATTGCAGTGACAGGGAAAAGTGTTGGTCTGAACAGACATTTGTTTAAAACTGAGGTTGAGTCCTGAGGGTTGGAGCAAACCAAGATCTGATTGGTGATGTTCCCGCATATAAGGTTCACTTCTTTCTGTAATGCAGCCTTTTTTTTATTGGCAGTTGCAGAAGTGCAAGGGCTTTTTATGAATCTTCAGGAGACATCAATCCTCAAAGCACACTTTGATTCTTTTTAAGCAACTTGCAGTTAAAATCATTTTTTCCCCCTCAAGTGGTTATCTTCCTATTCCATCACCTTTTTCAAATGTTCCCAACTTTCAGACATTGTAATCAAATCCAAGCCCCAAATTCGGAGTTCACATAATCCATTCCACAGCAGCCCGTTTCATGACTGCTTTTACGTACCGCCGTTTTACGGTCAAATCAATAGAAGTGGAGCTCACAGGTCATCCATTTGTTGCTTGCTTGAAAAGCAATGTTTTGCACCCTGTCAATATGTTGCATCATCACCAGCAGTGTTTTATTTTGGCAAGACATATTCCGACCAGATGATCAGGTATAAATTTAACATTGACAAACCGTCACTAGTACTACAGCCCTGCTCCTCGTGCACTTAAAGCAAATATGCTTAGTGCAGCATCGCACAGCTGCCAACACTCTCTTTATAGCGAGGCCAGGTCAATGAGGTTATGTGATGGAACTGTTACTCTGTGTGGGACTGCATGGGTCTTTTCACAAACAAAATACCTGATAAATGCTGACATTTTGGGATTTTTTTTTCTTTCCTTAAGGAGGCCTCAAAGCTTCTTGTCAGTCTCCCTATAAGGACTTAGCTAACAGTAGTACACATTTTGTTGTCAAAAGTGCAGAGAATTTATTGGAATACAGGCTTGGTGGATTACATTCAGGGCCGAGTGACCCACTTGGCCCAGAAACCAACCAACACTCATAAACTGCAATGTTACCGTGCCAAAGGTTTGATGCAGCAATTAGATCAAACACAAATTAAAACAAAAAACAAACAAATTTAAATAGTACAGAGATTAAAACTGAATTTTGACACTGAATTTACCGTTCCAGTTCTTTACAGTGTTTCTAACTGATTTACAATTAATCAAGTTGCCACAGAGTAATTGCCACACAGACAACCTTTGGCTTCAGGGCCCCTGAGGGTCTGGGGCCCCAGGGCAGTTGGCCACTTTTCTCTGCTGGTAATCCAGCCTTACTCGTCATGTAACATGTGCTCAAGAAGCGGATCACATGACACTGAGTGGAAGCACTTTGACACGAGGTTGAGCGAAACACAGGGTGGTCGTTACTGGGAGAATCTAACACGTGTGGGTGATGCTGATTATAAAGGGATAACCATTTCTCTCTTGTTCTCTCTTTTATTCCCAGGTGGCTCAGGGAAGCCACGATCCAAAGAACCAAAGAAGAAGAACAAGCAGAGGCTGCGGTTTCGGGCCCAGAACCAGCACAGCGACCACTTGGCCTCTGCGCGCTCCAGCCAGTGAGGACTGAAACCACGGACTTCCCATTGAACAAAGAAGCAACGCAAAGCTGCTAGCCGCTGCTGCTGCACCCATATTCTGACCGACGACTATCACGAACCCCACCGTCCCCCCCACCCGTCCCCCGCCACCCCCCACCCTGCCCACCAGGACACAACCATGACTCACAAGTCCATCGCAACAAAAAAACACACGTCTAACGTACGCTATTAGCATCGACACACTAAACACACGCTTCACGCCTCCCGCTGCTTCTCCCCCCTGCTGCAGTGACCAGCCAGGTGACTCTGTTCTCTCAGCCCCGCCCCTTGCCTTGCCTTGTGGACCTTTACAGTTGACATTACCGAACTCATTTCCTGTCATTAACAATGTCATTAACCGTGCAGGGTAATGGAAGACGGAGGCGTAACCAGAGACTGTGGAGGCAGGAGAGCCGGATAGAGGGAGGTGGATAGGAGAGGTAGGGAGGTAGTTGGCAAGCTACACAGCTTTCAGAAGGGGTAGGGGTGGGGGTGGGGGGTTTGGATCAGGGAGGACGACAAAAAGAACGAGGATGATGAGACGAAAGAGATTCGGCTGAAGCAAATGATGCTGATGGACAAGAAAATGGCATCTTGAACTGAGAGAGACTGTTTTTTTGTTCCTATATATTTATGTCAAAACTATCCTCATCTTCCCCTCTCAATGGAGACGGAGCGTTCCCATGTGTGGCCTTTATGTTATGTACATTTTTTGAGAGTAATATTAAAGAAATTACCATGCATAGTTGCAAAGTATTTTATTCTCAGCACACTGTTTACTGTTTACGTTCAGACCGCTTTTTGCTCTAACTGTATAGTGTGGATAAAAAAAAAAAGAAGAAATTTAGTTGTTCGACTAGCATGGCAACAGGATCATGTGTACATAGTTTATCTAATTATGAAAGCTTATTACTGTATTTTCAGTATTGACTTGTTCACCGTTAAAAAGGTTGTAATACCAAGCTACAGATTAAAATGATTAAAAACAAATAATAAACATAGCCGCCACATAGCTATTTCATTTATATGGTATATATTTGATTTATTTATTAATTCTATTTTGTACTTTTTTTGTTCAGTGAGAACTTTGGCCTCATGCTGTTACTCTTATATGCTGATAATATTCTTTGAGTTCCTTATAACAGTGCATATCGTTAACACGTGGAAAAGGTTTTTGTCTGATGTCACGCAAAGTGTTGTATTGCATTCATTTGACCTCATCTACTGATTTCAATGTTTCAAAGTAAGACGAAAAAAAGATAAAACTATGCTTTGACATATTCTAGGTTTAATGATTAGGATCCAGCAAATGTATGGTCATAGGACTGCATATGTGTACATCGTGTTTTATTAAAATACATTTCATGTGACTGTATCACGAAGCCTTTCATTATTGTCTTTGGCTGTATTACATGGAGCAAAACTCCGAAACTGCCGTTTCCTTGTCTCACTTCAGTGTACAATTATGTGATTTCCAAAACATTTGTGAAATCCATCATGTCGCGCTGCATGACACAAGTGCTACCTCCAGCCAAAGGATTGGATATGGTCGATTGGGCCTTAACAGCATGACGGTACTGTTAAGGGTTTGTAATTCACTATGACGCACCCTCATGAATGGTACAAAACCAGCGCATGTCGTTGGTGGCTCATTCATTCCCAACATCATACCGTAATGCCCTAACAACATGTATTTGGCTGGACCACTTTGGCTTTCATCACGCACACACATTGGATCACCTCTTTTAGCGATGCGTGTCGCACTTATTCACTTTTGTGGTGCTCAAAACATCAAATAAACACATTTTTTAAAAGTCTTCTCCAGGCTGAATCTGCCTGCCGCATGTGCAAGGAGAAAATGTTTTAATGCAAGTCACGGCTAATTAAGCCCGAGATCCACACTGTATAATCATTGTCCCAAAAGAGGAAAAAAAAAAAAGAAGCTGAATCTGCCGGACAGCTTATGGATGCACAGTAGCAGATGAATCATCACGCTGTGTCACATATACATCATCCTGGGAGACACAGACCACAGTCTTCCTGCTCTGGTTAACCCCCCTGAAGTCACACATGATATTTCCATAGGGAGGCTGTCAGTGCTGAAATACCCCACTCTTTATATGCTCCATGTCTGTAACACAGAGCAGTTCTTTCACAGGTGTTCAAAGTGGCACAAGAGGCTATTCATTTTCACAGCTTAACACTTCCACCGAGTGACATTTCGAACAGACCCCATTGTAAATAAAGACCAATAAGCTATATAGCTAAAGCTAACTTCCGTCCAGTCAGTGCATGTTTTGCTATTCGAACACAAACTGCATATCGCAAAACATTGTGGTTTTAAAGAGACAAGAAATTAAATCTCACACATCTCCAAAATGTCAAGGATTCAAAGACTTTCATTTTGGTACTCAATGCACAGTGCAGACATGCACTTCAAGATGAAGATATTGTTATGAAGCATGTTGCCTGACAGCCTGGTCTCACCAAATGGCTGTGACTAACACACCAAGTAATTTAGCTTTTTATCAATGCGCAATTTTTGCATGATTTTCAGCCAGGAGACCAGAGACCAGTGCTTAGCTCATGTCTAGAAGTAAATTTAACAAAAATCCTTAATTAATCCCAAACCATGATATTCTCCTTTACCTAACAAAGTATAGTTTTGTTGCCGAAACATAACCAAGTAGTTTTTTGTTTGAATTCACAATGTTAACCACGTGTTTAAAATGTGACCGTGTGTCCGTATGTGAGCGGTTGGGAATGAGAACGGTGGAAAATGACACGCAAAGCACTTAAAATGCATGATGCGAAAAAGTCCTTAAAAAGTGCGTGCTATCTATACACCTTCCCATCAGATCAGGTTGTGTCTGCTAAGTAGCGCTAGTTAGGTCACGTCTTTTGCGTTAGCTTCCCGGCTAAAATACCTGAGCTGCTGTTACAGTGATGCAGGGGTATAAGTAAAGAATTACATTTAGACTAGTTACTCCAACAATGTCTTTTTTGAGTATTTAAAAATTCTGTTATTTTACTTTTACTCAAGAATTATTTATCACAACTATTGTACTTTGCTACATTTCAAGTTGCATCAGTTACAGAGTAAAAACAAAACTCACATTAAAAAATCCTGATAAACCGCGTGGGCCTGTGTGACGCCCCTCCCACGGTCTTGGAGGCAGTCCTGGCCAACATCAGCAGGCAGTTGGCTGACAAGGGAGGGTCGTCAGCTTGATTAGGCTCACCTGGGCCTTCCGGGCTATAAAAGCTGGTCCATGTGCTTATTGTCTCTCTGCCTTCCTACAGCTGACATCCACCCTGCGTCACCTTCTTATGGTTCTGTGCCTTCAACACTGCCACAGCACACATTCATGCACTACTTCCATCGTTGACTTAGCTGATCTGCACACACCATTGTTTGTGTTAACTGTAGTTTTAATGAGTTGTGTTGCTCTTAAATACAACCTTGCTTGGACTCCCTTCTTGTAACATTCCCTGAGCCGGTGTGTTACAGAAGAAAGGAGGTAAATCAGCAGCTGCAGCAGAGAACAAGCCACAGGTGTGTCTGCATCCGCCGGAGGGCGGAGCTCCAGAGATAATGCGTTATAAATATTTGCAACCATCAAGTTCACGACCCGGGGCCAATTCAAGCCCAATCAAATTAAGGCTCACATATGGGGTTTAGTTATAATTAGCATTATTGTCTAATCTTTATAAGTGACTGATTTAATACACCACCCGGCAAGCATGCAAAGTGACACACCCACGACGTCCGTGACCTGTAAGTAGACGCACGCCGTGTCTGGCTAACACACAATGCTAAATGCTAAAATGCTCACGGTGGATTCTCTACGGGTGTCTTCTGCGTTCACTGAGGGACTTCTCTTCAGTGAGGTATTTGAAGACTTTCTGCCATTTAGACAGGTGAGTACAACAACACTCTGCTGAAGTCTCCAGATCTGAATGTCAATAATTAACTTTGTTGTGTCATAACCTTAGAAATATGGTTACAACTGTCCCTGCTCTCGTTTGCTGTATGAAACGTGTTAATGTCCTCATCTGCTTTGGAAATGTTTTATTCTACTGTTGATTCTAAAATACGTTTCAGATGTCGTGGTGTCCATACTCGCTTTATTTATTGTCTAGTATTTTTACATTGTTTTATTTATTTTCTGCAGAGTGCTCCTCTGTTGGTTTTGGACATCAGGAGACTTGTTGCTGATGTTGTTCCACTTGCAGTACTTTTACTTGTGTATGTACATTCAAGTACTCTTTCAGCCTACAGCAATATGCAGCGCAGTATGTGGATGATGATTGATGACAGCTAGCCAATTTAGTCCTCTCAATTGCTCCACTGATGTTACAAACAAACACACACTGGACCCATCAATTCCCTGCACGGACATGACCATCTCATTTGTGCAAGGGAAAATAGGCAATGTGGTGAGGAAAAGAAATAAGAAAAGTTACATGTGTGTCAGAAAAAAATAAATGAGCTACTTAAAAAATCTAAAGAAAAGTTAAATACTTTATATTTTATTTAATCAACTGACTTTTGGTAAAGGGGGGATAAAAAGCTTTTGGATTGTGTTCATTTAAATTCTTGACTCGTCTTCTAACCTTTTATCACATCATGTCAGTTTCGGGGCTCTGTATTGCCCTACATTTCTGTCACAAAATGAAATATTCTTTTTACATGTGAGGTCAAAAGGCTCCTCGGCCCTACCGGTGAAAGAAGCAAAGCAAAAATGACATTTGCTGGGAAAGGAATACGACGTAGATGTTGCGAGTTGTTTTTTGAAGACATCTGCTGCTGGTTACGAGTTAATGAACGATTCACAGATGTCATCCCCTGGGCCAGACTATCACTGCTCCAGACTGAGGGATTAAACCTTAAGGCTTACGGAGAGGAACTGCACTGAAGTGGATTCATTAAGCACAAGACCACCAACTACAGCACACATTGCAGCGTCTGCAATGGAAAAAAAAAAAGGAGCGGGATACAAAGAGAATCCCATCGCACATATCGAAGGAATGAGCCGCTTTATTCCACCTCACCTTTCCCCTCTGACATCAATCCACTCGTTTTTTTTTCTCCTACTGCTGTGAGAAGCAGGACACTGATAGTATTCTCTGTGTTGTTAGGAGGGCGAGCAGTCATCCACACATCAGAAGGAACGGTCCTCCCTGTGTAAACCACTTCTGTAAACTGTATGTGTGCACGTAGGCCTCTGCATGTGCGCGTGTTTAAATTGTTTGTGCTGAATGTGGTTAGGTGGCTGAGTCTGAAGCTCCCTTTTAATCTGACAGAGCATTTTCATTAGTTCTGTTGGGTCCTATTATTAAAGCCTGCTTCAAAGGCACGACAAGTGAAACCACGGACAGGAAATGACCCAGTGGGTTCTACACTGTATGGATCAGCGATCGCAATCCGTGTTATTGTAGCAGGTTGATTTGGCACGTAAATGCGTCTTATTGAACACACTGCATGTACCTCACAAGACAGTCGGAGTACGAGCGAGGTTCTCGGGGACCTCTGCTCTACATTCGCATACTGTGGCCTACTGTGAGTGTGCAGTTGTGACGCATTGCTTCCAGCGCAGATGTCAGGAATGGAAGTTATGACATTGGTGGGGCAATTGAGATTGCCCGGGATAATAAATGTTGTAATAATTTGCAGTTTTTAATAACTATATAATGAGCCATCGCTTGCCCTTAGAGTTGAGGGAAATCCTGGAATCATTAATTTTCATGTGGGTTAGCCATGGTGTTTGGCAGCGGCCGAAACGGCAACAAGCGGGAACAGAGTGGTGTCAGAGGACAAGCAGATCTTAATAGTCTGCTAACAAGTCTGCCATATGCAAGCCATCATGGTGATACGAGCCCGCTAAATGGTGGCATTA
This sequence comes from Anarhichas minor, assembly GCF_050575085.1. Classification (NCBI taxonomy): domain Eukaryota; kingdom Metazoa; phylum Chordata; class Actinopteri; order Perciformes; family Anarhichadidae; genus Anarhichas; species Anarhichas minor. The sequence continues at coordinate 978,808 of NW_027466468.1, read as the reverse complement.
ATGGGTGACTTTTATTACGAAACTCGCTCCTAATTGCAAAAATGCAATCCAAAGTCAACTCTCATTTGGAGTTGCTAGGAAACGAGTTAATCCACAAAAAAAAATATGCTCTTCAATAAAAGCTAATTGTCTGTGACAATGTTATTTGCTTTTCTTCCGAGACGTTTGAAACGGGGAAACTGTAAAAAGATCCTGGGCCGTGCTGGAAGTTCACGACGGTCACTCAGCCCCTCCACATCGGCCTCACCTGCTGGACAGGAAGTGAAAATAACATTAACGTTCTGTTCTTAATGATCACCTCGCGCATTAATATCGCCATGCTTGATTTGACAAATGGGGGAATATTTATGAGTCACTTGCTGTGGTAGTGTTTCTGCGGTTCGGCCTTATAACAGCAGGTGCAGTTGGGGACACGGGATTTTTAATCACCATCTATTACATGGACAGGCCTTTCTATAACGACCCGGTGTGGTGTCTCCTATGGGTGCTGTAAGTATTTTTTTTTTGGCTTATTTAACCTCTGAAATGCTTTTTTTTTTTACACTGAGATGCAAATGCAACACAAAGCCATTGTCCCTGTTCACTTAAAGGGGCAATATAGGCAGAGCAGCTCTGTCCTTCCTCTCAGGATGTGACATGCAAGAGATTTATGACATGCACTGAATCATACAGCGCACCTTAAACACATTACAGACCGGGCAAATATTTCCTCTTACTGGTGCTCTGGGAGCCATGGGCACAACCATTATATTGGGCTCAAGAGCCAGCTGGTGAGGAGAAATCCACAAGTATTCCTATTTTCCCCCCTCTGACTCTCTGGCAGCCGCACGCCATTCATTCAATTTTTTTATGTGCCTAGTAGCCGTGTTACTACCGGTTTCAAGGGAGAATTAAACGAAAACAGGTCTTATTAAAGTATATTAAGACCAGTTGAAATGGATATAATGTGCTCCGTATGGGCCCAGAAGGGCTGTATCGGAGCCACTGCTGACACTTGTGGCTTCTAGGAACGGGGCTGCAGTGGCACTGCGCTGGTTCCAGAGGGGCTACTCACTTGAGCAAAGTGTTGCATTGTGGGTTAGCAGATTTTAAGTGGGTATGAGCACAGTGGGGGGTAAAGGAGGGTCTCATTGTCCAGGAATGTTTATCTCAACCCCCTCCCCGCCTTCATTCAAGGCCGGATTATGCAGCACCATGGTTCCGAAGCAACCTTTGCCTCCACTTGGAGGGTCTGCGGAGGAAATATTCATTCATACATATACGCACGTACAAACGGGCATTATCCGCCCTGTAAGGAGCCATAAAGGTTGATTGCTCCCTCAAGGCACAGCGAGGAGGTGGAAGTGGAGCCTGCTGCAGCAGGGTGTTGCACCTCGGTCTCTCTCGCCGGGCTGGTCTCTCTCTCTGGAGCCCGTGATGCTCCCAGCGCAACACGGTCGTCATCATCATCATCATCATCCTCAGCACAACACATTTTATTGGGCAGTGTGCGGGTTGTAGAAACGCGTTTATTCAAGTCAGCTGTAGGGGAGGTCTTGACCTCATGTCAGTGGTTCCAAGCCTTAACATTGTGTGTGTGTGTGTGTGTGTGTGAGAATGGCTCCCAGGCTTTGCTGTGGAGTGTGACCTGCGGTGGAGCCTCTGGTTCGCACTCTGCTCGCTCTGGTTTCAGTGATTAACTGTAGAAAGTGTTGACTGATCTGTCGGTTGAGACCCTGAAACAATTGAGATATTACAGGCGGTACTGTACGTAATGTGGGGATCTGGATCAAATCAAGGGCAACATTAAGGCAATTCCAGGGTTCTATTCCACAGTGTCAAGATATTTATCTTAACAAGTACTATAAAAAGGCGCTGTTTGCTGGGGAGAAATTAATCCATAAAATGTTTGTATTTTGCCATCCACAGAGTAAAACTAAGATGTTTTGCACGGAAATGAACTGCATTCTTTTTGTGCAGCAAATAAGGATTCCATCATTTGGTTTTAGCCATGCTAGCTGGTGGACTATTTAACATTAATTGGATGGACTGACAATGAAATTGGGTACAGACACTCATGTTCCCCTCAGGATGAATTGTAATATTTCCTGACTATGGACGTTGGACCTACAGAAGTGACCTTTCGCCCAATACTAATGTAGGTATTCGGTCATCAATTTGAAGATGTGTTATCTTGAATTCTTGAAGAAAACATTGTGAACGGAGAATCCGAAAACAGCAGACTTAAGTGAATTGAAATAAATGGAGGCCAGGTTTAAAAACGGCAAAACCATATCAAAACATCCATTTACAACCTCTCACACAACTCCTGCAGTGTAATGCAAGTCTCGTTTAGTATGCCCAGTACATCCCAAACACATGCATTTTCACCAAACTGGTCGTATTTAAAACGCTTCGTTCTCGTCTGGACTTGCATTTGTGTGTCTCAGCAATGGTAACATCCTGTGAATTCTTCAGCTTACCACCCGAGCACTTTGTACACTTTAACTCGAGGATTTATAGAGCTAGTATACTGTAGTTCACCGATGAACAGGCCCCTAATTGCTGCCTGCCTGCCTTCATTGTGTTTTGTGTGTACGTGGGTATGAGTCAGATAAAATAAACCACATGGTGCGTGTGTGTGTGTGTGTGTGTGTGTGTGAGTGAGTGAGGAAGCTGAACGTTTACTATCTCCTTGTGTGGTTTGGCAGCAGCTCTGTTGGCACGGGGGCGTGGAACGGGCATCCGTCTGGTCGCGAGGCAGGCCTGGCACGCCGCTCAGCCCCCCGCAAGGCTGCATTGAGGGTGGGATCAGAGCAGGAGTCCGCCAGGCTCCAGACTCTGTGTGTGTGTGTGCTTCGGCTTGTACGTGCACTTCTGTGCGTGTGTGTGTGTGTGTGGGGGGGGTAATTAAGTCGTAATCGCATATGTTGAGGTTCTCCACTGTTCTGCTTGTCACTTGCAATGCGCTGACCGCTCTGCATGCTGCTTCTCCATTCACAACTCTATCCCTGAGTCCGTCTGTGTGTTCCCTAATCATTTCTGCGCCGACTTAACACAAGACCGTTTATTCGACCTTTTGTGGTCGTTATAATTGCGATGTGCGATCCAGCCATGCCGAAAGTAACACAATAGCATGTGTACCACCGTGGCCCGATGCCATACCTCCCCTCTCTGGTAACAAGCGGAGCGGAGCAGAGCTGAGCTGGGCCTGGTGTGCACTTGGACAGAGGACCACCTTTGGAAAATGAAGTCGCCTCTGGAAGTGTTTTGCTCGTCAGAGGCCAGTGGAGGATGTTACTTCCTTAACAGGCCAGTGTTTGAGCCTGCATGGGGGCAGATATTGAGTGTTGGAGTATTTCTTCTATTGTCAGAGCGTAAGACTCTTACACTCACCTTTTCTGACTGTCGCAGTTCTGTTGATTGGATGCAATTAAAGCTCAAAGACAGAGGTAATGTGAAATAGAGGCACTCTGTCAGTTGCAGCAGAAAGACATGTGCTCCGTCTGTTTTCATTTTAACTGTAACTTCCCTAGAATAATAATAATAATGTTTCTTCCAGATTACATTAATCACATAACGAATACTGTTTTGAGAAGAAATCTGCCCACATGTTGCTATGGTTGTTGTTTAGTTTATTCTTGTGGTCCCAAGAGACCCCAGTCTGTAGTCCTTTCTATGTTGAATATGTCGGCAGGACGAGGGTTAAAGGAAAAACACACACCCATTTACAAATGAATTAGCTCACTTTAAACGACTTCATTTATTCAATCACGTCCATGTTTCCATCAATATCTCTTCATGTGCACCTGGACTGTCATTGCTCATTGCCTCCTCCAGCTCCTGTACCTGTTATTGCGTTGCGAACATTGAGGGACGTCTCTTAGCAATCCTGACGAATCACTCACGGATGACAAGCAAATGAAATGAGTCATGTTCCGACATCAGTGGCCGGGACAGCAGAGCTCTGCTAAGCACGAATAAAGGTGACTGTAACGCTGAACGTTTTCATGTTAGGAGGGTTGACTTCTTTAAGTTGTTTTTTTATTCTTTCAAGTGTAGATCAGTTAGATTTATGGAAATATTTGGTGACTTGTATCCGTCTGGTGGCTGAGTGTGTAAAACATGCTGGTATTTACTGTTGCTTCATCACTGGCAGAACTCACTTCCCTCCAGCAATGAGCTTGCATTACTCCTGCTGGGAACGGTTATAGGAAACTGCAGAGGAATGGGAATGCGATGCTCTCCAGTTTACATTTTCAATATTCTCAGGTTGTAAGATTAAAGTCTGGGTTGGGGCCCAGTGTCTGTTGCAATATGAAATCAACCATGAACCATTCTTTTCTACATAAAGAACACAGTTCTACATGAAGAGGTTGCTACACGTGTTTTGAAATATACAATATGGGAGCAGAATGTACTTTGTGCTAATGTGCGCTTGTGTGAATTATAAGATAACAATTTTTTTTAAATATATACATTTTCCTTGGAGAGACATGGAGGAACCTTCCTCCAGCAAGGCGCAATGTGGCATCTATACTGAAAGCTTTTCTTTCCTTATTGAGCATTATTGCAATAGTAATCCTGATGACTTGGTTTGGTATGTTACCAATTGTTAATAGGTCAATGTCATATATATTGCGTTTTAAACATTGTGACAATAATAAAATTACAGTTTTGTAATAATAATCTCAATTGTCAACAAAACGCCCGGCTATTATTTGATTTTTTTTTCTTTTTTAAGATTGTCCCATTTGTAAGAAAAACTTTTGAAAAAAATAATAATCACTGTGTAATTAAAGTTAGGGGCCGTTTGAATCTTTAGTAACTTCGGTCTTTCCAAAAATCTTGTGCAATAACCAAAATCCCTTCCCTCCTGCCACTCTGTCAAAAGCCTTCTGATAACCTCTATGTCAACAAACACAACCATGAATGGATCCTCGTCGGTTAGACTGTACAGCTGACTAAACCTTTTCATTTTTCAATATGAGAGGAGAGCATCACCATCAGCAATTCTGAAAACTACTGTTTGAACTATTTCATTTGATCTGATCATGATGAACACAGTGTCATTTAGTTTTCAGAACATCTCTTCATCTATACTTCATCATATTAGTTCTTCATGTGTGGTATTTATTGGCTAAATAAAACTCTGTGTTTTGACTGGAGTGGTTGGATAGAAGCGCTGCTGGAACACAAGTCAAAGTTTTAGTCTTTACCCCAACTGGTGAGCTTGTTTCTGCTTCATCTTAGCAATTCAAACTACTCAGTTAGTTTCTACTGTTCGATGTAGTATTTTCTGGCACAGTGTAATCTAAGTGATGCAAAAGATATGTTGGGAGTGACAACTGTGTTTGCTGAATGAGGGACAGTTCAGGACAGATATTTTAAAAGAAAGAGGGGAGGTTTGTATTTATGGTAAAAGGAAGTTTTGTGACAATTAAAAGGTATTGATCATCCACTTTAATAGATATTCAGCAAAATATGAGGATGATACAGAAACATCACTGAGCAAGAACTGTGTACATCCTGAACATTTTCATACAGCATCAATACAAATCAAAGTGTTACATTTTGTGATTTGTCTTAAAGAAAATGTGTGTCTTTGTGAAAAAGCTCTGTTTACTTTTGTAATTTAAACACATTAACACACGTTCATGTAGTGACACTAAAGTTTATTGTGGTAATACACTGCAGTATCAGATATTTAGAATAAAATAAGTGGACCTACATGCACATTAACTACAGCATGACCAAAAATCAGAATTTTACAAACATGGTTGTTGGAGCAGGACTCCTCAGAATTTGCAGCACAATCCACAGACCCCGGGTCTGCAGCAGCCACAGCAAAATTTGCACTTAATGCCGCGCTTCTCTCTGATGTTATACGGCATCTGTGTGAGAGATAAAAAACATGATCAGTGTGTTCATCTCCAACATCATCACTCACTCTGTTTATTCTCTCTCCTTCAGAGAGCATCAGGGCTCTTTGTGGGGAAAACACATCCACTTACACTTAAATCAGCTCATTGTGTTCGGCCACATTCATTCAGTGAACTCAACATACCTTCCATGAGTCCACTGATGTCTCCTCATGTTCAGCAACGGGGTCGTCGATGCTCATTGGCTCCTCCAGCTCCTGCACCTGTTGATGAATCGTGCACATTTACAATAAGAGCCACATTTTAGGACCTGGACAGAACATTTATAGATGATTAGTGAGTATAAGTCAAGTTCTTACCTCAGTGATTGGGACAGCAGAGCTCTGCTGAATACAAATAAAGGTGAGCACGACGGCCACTGCAACAGCAACACTGAATGTCTTCATCTTAGCACGGTTTGACTGGTTTAAGTTTTCAAATCAAGTAGATTTCTTCAGATCTTGTGGTGACTCTTGTCAGCTCCTCTGAGTTCTCCTGTCTGATGGTTGAATGTGTAACATGTGCTGGTATTTATACTCACTTGGACCACTGTTGCCTCATCACTGACAGCACTTGCCACACTCCCTATTCCCAGCATCCCTACGTGATCCTGTGAATGGGAAATTCCTGAAGACTGGGAAACTCTCTGTCTTTGTTTGTGTGCCACAGTTTTTGTCCAACATTAAATCAACCATTACTTTTTTATTGTCTTACTTTCTGTCTTACTTGCTAAGAAGTACAGCTCAATGATACATCACACTAATACGTAATCGATCAAAACTAAAATGCGACAAAGTGCAATGGAAACCGACTTAATAAAGAATAAATCATGAGGTATGAAGCGTGACTTCCACTGAAGACACAGAGGAAACATACACAGATCTGTGACGAGCAACGTTGTTCCTTATTTCTTTGCAATTGTTAAATGGACCAAACAATTAAACAAACTTTCAATCAAACCTAGAATGAACATTAAAGTGGTATCACATTTGATTAAAACTTTCTCATCATTCAAACATTTTAGGATTACTTGACCTGTCAGTATGAAAACAAAAAAAACAGCAAGTCGTGAATATACATAAATAAATAATGGTGGACATGAAATAAAATAGAATTAAAAAACTAAAACTATTGAAAATGATCATCTATGGATTGTTGGCATTAATAGAACCAATGGCCATTTAATTTCTCAGTGTAACTCAAGTCTTTCCAAATACAGTCTCTTGTGCAAAAAGCAAAATCCCCGACTTCACTCACTTTCATTTACTGAAAACCCTGCTGGCCTGTGTGCTCGCTCGTGTCACGTGACCACAACATCAGTGTCAACAAACACAACCATGAATGGCTCTACATCTGTTATTTTGAATATGAAGAGGAAGCATCACCTTGTCTTTTAACAGTAAAACCAATCACTACAATCTTAGTAACTACTATCAGCGGCCTGGAGTTGTTGGTCTGGACGCTCACTTGTTTGAAGGAAGCTTTTCTCAAATCAGTCTAAGCAACAAAACAAGCTTGCTTCCACTTGAGGATGAAGAAGTGTAAGTCTACATGATGTTCCACAAGATAATATCAACACTTGTATTTCATTTTCTTAAAATGTAACCTGTGGGGTGTGGAATTTTTGGAACTTTTATAATACATTAAATTTTACGTATTAAAAACCTTCTGTATTTGAGTTAATTTCCAAATGTCTCTGATCACGTCAGCTTTAATAATCAAAACCCTGTTTAAATATCTAAGCCTATCTGTAAAGCCTTGCTGCCCAAATGAAGAGTTCACTCTTCTCTTGTTCTAGTTCCAGAAAACACGTTACTAAACTTTCTGCACGTCGTCATGTTAGCAGGAGGATTGCCCGTTTACGTCCTCGGTGTGCAAAATCCCCTTTTTTATATTGATTACATTTATTATTTGAATGGTGTACAGTCGCCCTCTAAACACAACCGCAACATTTAGTCAATGCAAAAATACAATATGACTTTTTAAATAATTTCTCCAATTCCTAAAAAGAGCTTTGTTTTTTTTTTCCCAAAATGAAACAATTTACAAAACATGCAATGAAGTTCTCGGACCATAAAAGAGATCAACTAAACCGATCTTCACTCAGTCTATGTTCACTTAACATGAACTGAGTAGATCTGATCAGACCAAACTGACCCCAGAGGGACACAGGCCATTATAACGGCTCATCAGACCATTTTTGAAACAAAGGGGTAACACTACCACCTGCAGATCTACAAATACAACAAAACTGGACAGTTAATCTATCGTTATGTGGAGCAATTATTACCGATTATGGTCTGAAGAAATATACAATATCTCTGAAGTAGCAAACACAATCACCCCCGTGATGTGACTTGGACTTGGTACATTCTGATTGGTCACTTCCTGATTTACAGAGCTCTACTTAGGGGCTCCATCTTTTGCTCAGGTCTGCCAAGATGTCCCTCCAGCAGCAGCAACCAGCGGCGGCCCCCTCCTCAGCCCTGGTAACTCAACTAAAATGACTTAAGGAGAACTAAAATGTGACGGTAGAGAAGTTAACTTAATGTGTGCTCCAAGAATGGAAACCAATGTATTGCCAACAATACTGAGACTATGAGGTGATGTGAGGTATGAAACAAAAGCTGTGTGTGACATTCATCTCTTTTCTGATGGAACGATAGAAAACTGAGTGTGTGCAGGAGGGTTAGAGACATCTAAAAGTGCAGCCGTCACAACCACCATCAGCCTTTTTCACTGCAGACATTTTAACTTGTCTTGTCAGGAGAAGGACATATGTTACTAATAATATTAAAGTGCTCAGTTCTATTCAAGTATCCCAGTTGAGTCATGACAGTGAGCCAGCATGCACAATACCAGGACCTGAAGCAGCTAAATGGAATTCAGCCGTCATTCATGTTCTTGTCTCCACCTGTGCTTTTCCTACTGGGACATTTCAAAGTGTCTTTTGTGGAAAAAGCTCTTTTTGCTTTTGTAATTAAAACACTTTAACACACGTTGATGTAGTGACACTAAAGTTTATTGTGGTAATACACTGCAGTATCATATTTAGAAAAAGCATGGTTGTTGGAGCAGGACTCCTCAGAATTTGCAGCACAATCCACAGACCCCGGGTCTGCAGCAGCAACATTAAATCAACCATTACTTTTTTTTGTCTTACTTGCTAAGAAGTACAGCTCAATCATACATCACACTAATACGTAATTGATCAAACAAAAATGCGACAAAGTGCAATGGAAACCGACTTAATAAAGAATAAATCATGAGGTATGAAGCGTGACTTCCACTGAAGACACAGAGGAAACATACACAGATCTGTGACGAGCAACGTTGTTCCTTATTTCTTTGCAATTGTTAAATGGACCAAACAATTAAACAAACTTTCAATCAAACCTAGAATGAACATTAAAGTGGTATCACATTTGATTAAAACTTTCTCATCATTCAAACATTTTAGGATTACTTGACCTGTCAGTATGAAAACAAAAAAAACAGCAAGTCATGAATATACATAAATAAATAATGGTGGACATGAAATAAAATAGAATTAAAAAACTAAAACTATTGAAAATGATCGTCTATGGAGTGTTGGTGTGCTGTCCTCACTAAAAGTTGTTTTAGTAAAACGTAGTTTTCAGCTATACAGCCAGCTTGACAATATATTTCCCAGCACCGTATCCTCCAAGGAACAGACAGGTTGTTGTATTTGCAAGGTTTAATGGTGGAAAATATGTAATAATTTTTGTAAAACTGAAAAAGAGCACAAACAATACAAAAGGTAAGTGCCTTTGTAAGTACTTAATAGCTAGTACATCAGTATAAATGCTACTAACACAACCCAAAGAAATATGAATATAAACATGTTAATATAACTGTAAATAGTAACACACTTACGGATGAAGCCGATTTTGTGGACTTCAAGGCACAGGATTATATGGATTGAACACTGAGATGCTCAGTCAATGAGTCCATGGGCACACGGCACTTCTTGAACATCACTTCCTGTTACTCTGACTATTTACACTTCGCTCACTTCCTGTTCAGTGCAGCTATTCACAATCGATACTAGGTGTTGCTAAAGGACATATAAAATAACCAATACATTGAATACAATACAATATTAGTTCTTCATGTGTGGTATTTATTGGCTAAATAAAACTCTGTGTTTTGACTGGAGTGGTTGGATAGAAGCGCTGCTGGAACACAAGTCAAAGTTTTAGTCTTTACCCCAACTGGTGAGCTTGTTTCTGCTTCATCTTAGCAATTCAAACTACTCAGTTAGTTTCTACTGTTCGATGTAGTATTTTCTGACACAGTGTAATCTAAGTGATGCAAAAGACATGTTGGGAGTGACAACTGTGTTTGCTGAATGAGGGACAGTTCAGGACAGATATTTTAGAAGAAAGAGGGGAGGTTTGTATTAATGGTAAAAGGAGGTTTCGTGACAATTAAAAGGTATTGATCATCCACTTTAATAGATATTCAGCAAAATATGAGGATGATACAGAAACATCACTGAGCAAGAACTGTGTACATCCTGAACATTTTCATACAGCATCAATACAAATCAAAGTGTTACATTTTCTTTCGGACAAATTATTAAATTAGTGGATGTTGGAGCAGGACTCCTCAGGCTATGCAGCAACTGGAGCAGCGACTGCTGCAGCTACTGCAGCATTGGCTGCACTGACATTTGCCCTTCATGCCGCGCTTCTCTCTGATGTTATACGGCATCTGTGTGAGAGATAAAAAACATGATCAATGTGTTCATCTCCAACATCATCACTCACTCTGTTTATTCTCTCTCCTTCAGAGAGCATCAGGGCTCTTTGTGGGGAAAACACATCCACTTACACTTAAATCAGCTCATTGTGTTCGGCCACATTCATTCAGTGAACTCAACATACCTTCCATGAGTCCACTGATGTCTCCTCATGTTCAGCAACGGGGTCGTCGATGCTCATTGGCTCCTCCAGCTCCTGCACCTGTTGATGAATCGTGCACATTTACAATAAGGGCCACATTTTAGGACCTGGACAGAACATTTATAGATGATTAGTGAGTATAAGTCAAGTTCTTACCTCAGTGATTGGGACAGCAGAGCTCTGCTGAATACAAATAAAGGTGAGCACGACGGCCACTGCAACAGCAACACTGAATGTCTTCATCTTAGCACGGTTTGACTGGTTTAAGTTTTCAAATCAAGTAGATTTCTTCAGATCTTGTGGTGACTCTTGTCAGCTCCTCTGAGTTCTCCTGTCTGATGGTTGAATGTGTAACATGTGCTGGTATTTATACTCACTTGGACCACTGTTGCCTCATCACTGACAGCACTTGCCACACTCCCTATTCCCAGCATCCCTACGTGATCCTGTGAATGGGAAATTCCTGAAGACTGGGAAACTCTCTGTCTTTGTTTGTGTGCCACAGTTTTTGTCCAACATTAAATCAACCATTACTCTTTTACTGTCTTACTTTCTGTCTTACTTGCTAAGAAGTACAGCTCAATGATACAGCACACTAATACGTAATCGATCAAAACTAAAATGCGACAAAGTGCAATGGAAACCGACTTAATAAAGAATAAATCATGAGGTATGAAGCGTGACTTCCACTGAAGACACAGAGGAAACATACACAGATCTGTGACGAGCAACGTTGTTCCTTATTTCTTTGCAATTGTTAAATGGACCAAACAATTAAACAAACTTTCAATCAAACCTAGAATGAACATTAAAGTGGTATCACATTTGATTAAAACTTTCTCATCATTCAAACATTTTAGGATTACTTGACCTGTCAGTATGAAAACAAAAAAAACAGCAAGTCGTGAATATCCATAAATAAATAATGGTGGACATGAAATAAAAAATAATTCAAAAACTAAAACTATTGAAAATGATAATCAATGGATTGTTGGCATTAATAGAACCAACGGCCATTTAATTTCTCAGTGTAACTCAAGTCTTTCCAAATACAGTCTCTTGTGCAAAAAGCAAAATCCCCGACTTCACTCACTTTCATTCACTGAAAACCCTGCTGGCCTGTGTGCTCGCTCGTGTCACGTGACCACAACATCAGTGTCAACAAACACAACCATGAATGGCTCTACATCTGTTATTTTGAATATGAAGAGGAAGCATCACCTTGTCTTTTAACAATAAAACCAATCACTACAATCTTAGTAACTACTATCAGCGGCCTGGAGTTGTTGGTCTGGACGCTCACTTGTTTGAAGGAAGCTTTTCTCAAATCAGTCTAAGCAACAAAACAAGCTTGCTTCCACTTGAGGATGAAGAAGTGTAAGTCTACATGATGTTCCACAAGATAATATCAACACTTGTATTTCATTTTCTTAAAATGTAACCTGTGGGGTGTGGAATTTTTGGAACTTTTATAATACATTTCATTTTACGTATTAAAAACCTTCTGTATTTGAGTTAATTTCCAAATGTCTCTGATCACGTCAGCTTTAATAATCAAAACCCTGTTTAAATATCTAAGCCTATCTGTAAAGCCTTGCTGCCCAAATGAAGAGTTCACTCTTCTCTTGTTCTCGTTCCAGAAAACACGTTACTAAACCTTCTGCACGTCGTCATGTTAGCAGGAGGATTGCCCGTTTACGTCCTCGGTGTGCAAAATCCCCTTTTTTATATTGAATACATTTATTATTTGAATGGTGTACAGTCGCCCTCTAAACACAACCGCAACATTTAGTCAATGCAAAAATACAATATAATGACTTTTTAAATAATTTCTCCAATTCCTAAAAAGAGCTTTGTTTTTTTTTTTCCGAAATGAAACAATTTACAAAACATGCAATGAAGTTCTCGGACCATAAAAGAGATCAACTAAACCGATCTTCACTCAGTCTATGTTCACTTAACATGAACTGAGTAGATCTGATCAGACCAAACTGACCCCAGAGGGACACAGGCCATTATAACGGCTCATCAGACCATTTTTGAAACAAAGGGGTAACACTACCACCTGCAGATCTACAAATACAACAAAACTGGACAGTTAATCTATCGTTATGTGGAGCAATTATTACCGATTATGGTCTGAAGAAATATACAATATCTCTGAAGTAGCAAACCCAATCACCCCCGTGATGTGACTTGGACTTGGTACATTCTGATTGGTCACTTCCTGATTTACAGAGCTCTGCTTAGGGGCTCCATCTTTTGCTCAGGTCTGCCAAGATGTCCCTCCAGCAGCAGCAACCAGCGGCGGCCCCCTCCTCAGCCCTGGTAACTCAACTAAAATGACTTAAGGAGAACTAAAATGTGACGGTAGAGAAGTTAACTTAATGTGTGCTCCAAGAATGGAAACCAATGTATTGCCAACAATACTGAGACTATGAGGTGATGTGAGGTATGAAACAAAAGCTGTGTGTGACATTCATCTCTTTTCTGATGGAACGATAGAAAACTGAGTGTGTGCAGGAGGGTTAGAGACATCTAAAAGTGCAGCCGTCACAACCACCATCAGCCTTTTTCACTGCAGACATTTTAACTTGTCTTGTCAGGAGAAGGACATGTGTTACTAATAATATTAAAGTGCTCAGTTCTATTCAAGTATCCCAGTTGAGTCATGACAGTGAGCCAGCATGCACAATACCAGGACCTGAAGCAGCTAAATGGAATTCAGCCGTCATTCATGTTCTTGTCTCCACCTGTGCTTTTCCTACTGGGACATTTCAAAGTGTCTTTTGTGGAAAAAGCTCTTTTTGCTTTTGTAATTAAAACACTTTAACACACGTTGATGTAGTGACACTAAAGTTTATTGTGGTAATACACTGCAGTATCATATTTAGAAAAAGCATGGTTGTTGGAGCAGGACTCCTCAGAATTTGCAGCACAATCCACAGACCCCGGGTGTGCAGCAGCCACAGCAAACTTTGCACTTAATGCCGCGCTTCTCTCTGATGTTATACGGCATCTGTGTGAGAGATAAAAAACATGATCAATGTGTTCATCTCCAACATCATCACTCACTCTGTTTATTCTCTCTCCTTCAGAGAGCATCAGGGCTCTTTGTGGGGAAAACACATCCACTTACACTTAAATCAGCTCATTGTGTTCGGCCACATTCATTCAGTGAACTCAACATACCTTCCATGAGTCCACTGATGTCTCCTCATGTTCAGCAACGGGGTCGTCGATGCTCATTGGCTCCTCCAGCTCCTGCACCTGTTGATGAATCGTGCACATTTACAATAAGGGCCACATTTTAGGACCTGGACAGAACATTTATAGATGATTAGTGAGTATAAGTCAAGTTCTTACCTCAGTGATTGGGACAGCAGAGCTCTGCTGAATACAAATAAAGGTGAGCACGACGGCCACTGCAACAGCAACACTGAATGTCTTCATCTTAGCACGGTTTGACTGGTTTAAGTTTTCAAATCAAGTAGATTTCTTCAGATCTTGTGGTGACTCTTGTCAGCTCCTCTGAGTTCTCCTGTCTGATGGTTGAATGTGTAACATGTGCTGGTATTTATACTCACTTGGACCACTGTTGCCTCATCACTGACAGCACTTGCCACACTCCCTATTCCCAGCATCCCTACGTGATCCTGTGAATGGGAAATTCCTGAAGACTGGGAAACTCTCTGTCTTTGTTTGTGTGCCACAGTTTTTGTCCAACATTAAATCAACCATTACTTTTTTATTGTCTTACTTTCTGTCTTACTTGCTAAGAAGTACAGCTCAATGATACATCACACTAATACGTAATCGATCAAAACTAAAATGCGACAAAGTGCAATGGAAACCGACTTAATAAAGAATAAATCATGAGGTATGAAGCGTGACTTCCACTGAAGACACAGAGGAAACATACACAGATCTGTGACGAGCAACGTTGTTCCTTATTTCTTTGCAATTGTTAAATGGACCAAACAATTAAACAAACTTTCAATCAAACCTAGAATGAACATTAAAGTGGTATCACATTTGATTAAAACTTTCTCATCATTCAAACATTTTAGGATTACTTGACCTGTCAGTATGAAAACAAAAAAAACAGCAAGTCATGAATATCCATAAATAAATAATGGTGGACATGAAATAAAAAAGAATTCAAAAACTAAAACTATTGAAAATGATAATCTATGGATTGTTGGCATTAATAGAACCAACGGCCATTTAATTTCTCAGTGTAACTCAAGTCTTTCCAAATACAGTCTCTTGTGCAAAAAGCAAAATCCCCGACTTCACTCACTTTCATTTACTGAAAACCCTGCTGGCCTGTGTGCTCGCTCGTGTCACGTGACCACAACATCAGTGTCAACAAACACAACTGGCTCCAAAAGTGTTGGAATCGGCCCATATTTTGTTAAATATTACCTTGTCTTATCTTTCTATGGCACATTATGTCTCGTCACGATGAACCAACTTGCAAAATTAAGTCCAAACGGTGCAATCATGTCAACATAATATTATTCATTTCAGATAAAAACTTATTTTTTTTTAATTTCAAGTGTGCTCCATCTTTGTTAACGGAGGTAAAATATGTTTTGTGACTGTTAACCGCGTGAGAGCATCTAAGTGTCTATTAAAACAACACCTAACACTCTGTTTTAAGTTGGTGTGTGGTGTCCCAGTTTTACCAGGATGAGAGTGAACAGACAGTGAAGACAACAGGAGAGCAGAGAGGGAGAAAGTGTTCATTACAAAACACTTTGTTTTCACTAAAGAGCATTAACAACACACACACCCTCACATATGTAAAACATGGATCCAGAGAACCAGGTGATATACAGCAACAACAACAAACATAAATGTGTTCATTAATATCTCCATATGTGTCCAATGCAGCTTCTAATTTGAAAAATACCCGGTGTAAGTGCAGGACCTTTAAACCAGTTAATTTGTGATGGCTGTGTGTTTAACATTTAATACATTTTTAATGACATACAGTCCTCTGTTGAACACGGCTGCAACATTCTGTGTATGTACGAAACACAATACTATGTGATTTTTCTACAGGTGTTGTGGCCAGGTGTTCTGTAGTTTCTGCAGATATTTAGGATAGTGTGTACAGAGGATGCAGTCACATCACTGAGCACACATGAACTACAGCGGGACCAAATCCAGTAACATCCTCAGATATTTACAACCACAGGTACGACTGAAAGTTGTAAAATTAGGAATGCCTTGGTAGCTGAGTGGGACCTTTGTTTATTATGTCATGCCTCTCTCTCTCTCCTGTTTCCATTCTGTCTCTGATCTGTCAAAAGAAGGCCAGAATTTTACCCTCAGTCTGAGTGAGCCATCCTTGTTTAGCTTTGGCTTAAATGATGGTCCCATTTAGAATAAAATAGACCATGAAGCAGGGTATGCTTTAGGGCGTGGCTACCTTGTGATACCACGGTGTTGTCCGGTCTGGGAGTGGTCTGTGTTTTTGTCTTGAACTTTAACCCTTCCACAGTGTGTTTTTAGTTGCTCCTTATAACACAACTTCCATCATGTATTTTGCTTATTAGCTTCAATATTTTAATAAAGTTTTGTCGTAACAAGTAATCATCAGAGAAAATGCAGAATATAGTACAAAGTAACTTCAACTCTAGATTTAGAATAGAATAGAATAGAATAGTACTTTATTCATCCCCAAGGGGAAATTTGTCTGTGGCAGCAGCAAACAGGGTTACACAATTAAATAAAAATATTAAGTGTGGAAAATGCACAATATATACAATGTAATAAAATAAAATAACCGAGCAGGACCTAATAGATTTAAGAAGATAAAGTAATAAAAATGCACATGTGGCACAATAAGTCATTTGAGTTCAGGAAGTACAATAGTTGCTTGGGTGTAGTGTAAGTTAAGTGAGTTTATTATGTTTCCTATGTGTTATTGAGGAGGAAGTGTTAATTTTAGTTAAAATGTGGGGTACAGTGTTATTTATCGCCAGATACATTTGTAGGCAGTAGATCGCCAGTAGGTGGCAGTGTTGCGACATCAGCAGTGTCTGTGACAGAGAGCCAGAGGGAAGTCTCGCGTGAATACGCGAGAACATGAGAATCTCTGAACAGGATAGAAGAAGAAAGTGCTGAGAAGCGACTGCATACCTAAACGTATATATTATATCTTTGTATTTTACAGGTAAGCTGGTGATGTTATTTAGGTATCCCGGGCTAGTAGATACTGTTATACTGTACGTTGGTGGCAATGTGTTAGATCTTGTAAATGTTTATTTGAAACAGGATTAACTGTGTAAGTTTAGCTAGCTAGCAGCTAATGCCAGATTGCTGACCGCCATTGTAGCAGTAGGAGCGCAGGACGGCAGCCGTGATAATGAGCCCTCGTGAGAGGGAGCCCCCGTCGCTCATATTATTGTTTTGTTACTACTGTTTAGTATTAAATATGGTGAGTACGCGAGAACATGAGAATCTCTGAACAGGATAGAAGAAGAAAGTGCTGAGAAGCGACTGCATACCTAAACGTATGTATTATATCTTTGTATTTTACAGAACCATTTTCATTAAATGTGTAGCACCAGATTGAGCCTGTGTGACGTCATTCTGTGCACCGCTACACACAGTATATACACTAAGTAGAATCGTATTAAATTAACTAAGTATGAAAAAATAAACAAAACAGTAGTGCACAAGATCACCAGCAGCAGCAACAACAGTGTAGCATTGTTATAGTCTTGTGTTTGATTTGGCCAGAGGTGATTTATTATAGAGTCTAATAGCAGAGGGCAGGAATGTTTTCCTGTATCTGTCCTTGTGACAGCGGAGCTGAATCAGTCTGTTGGAGAAAGTGCTCCGCTGTCCCTGCAGTAGGTGGTGGAGAGGGTGGTCCGGGTTATCCAATATGGACAATAGTTTCTTCAGTGTGCTCCTCTCCACCACCTCTTCCAGATAGTCTTGTTTGCAGCCAATGATGGAGCCGGCCTTCTTAATCAGTTTATTAAGTCTGTTGGTGTCTCCGGCTCCAATGCTGCTCCCCCAGCAGACTACGGCGAAGTACAGTGCACTGGCCACAACAGACTGGTAGAACATCTCCAGCATCTTGCTGCACACGTTGAAGGATCGAAGTTTCCTCAAGAAAAAGAGTCGACTCATCCCCTTCTTGTACACAGCGTTGATGTTGGTCTTCCAGTTCAGCCTGTTGTCGATGGAGACACCCAGGTACTTGTACTCCTCCACCATGTCCACGTCCTCTCCCAGAACTTTCACCGGTTGTGGAGCCGTCGTCTTCCTCCTGAAGTCGACCACCATCTCTCTGGTCTTGGCCACGTTCAGACGCAGGTGATTTCTACCGGCCCACTCTACAAAGTCAACCACTACTGTCCTGTACTCCTCCTCCCGTCCGTCCCTTATACACCCGACCACTGCAGAGTCATCAGAGAACTTCTGCAGATGGCATGACCCTGAGTTGTACTGGAAGTCAGTGGTGTACAAGGTGAACAGGAAGAGAGACAGGACAGTTCCCTGTGGGGCTCCAGTATCACTGACCACCGTATCAGACAGCACACGGCCTAGTCGGACAAACTGTGGTCTGCCTGTGAGGTAGTCAGTGATCCAGGAGACGGTGGATGCGTTAACCCCCACCACCCGCAGCTTCTCACTCAGCAGCACTGGTTGGATGGTGTTGAATGCACTGGAGAAATCAAAGAAAGTGATTCTCACAGAGCCACCGGTTCCATCCAGGTGCGACTGAGCTCGTTGCAGCAGGTAGATGATGGCGTCGTCCACCCCCACATGAGGCTGATATGCAAATTGCAGAGGGTCCAGTGAGGATTTCACCTGCGGTCGAAGGTGGGCCAAGACCAGCCTCTCCAGCACCTTCATCACATGAGATGTGAGGGCAACTGGTCGGTAGTCATTGAGGCCAGATGGTGTCGTCTTCTTTGGTACGGGAACCAGGCACGACGTCTTCCACAGCACCGGGACTTCCTCCTGCTTCAGGCTCAGGTTGAAGAGGTGTTGAAGGACATTAGACAGCTGGATGGCGCAGGTCTTCAGGACCCTGGGGCTGATGCCATCAGGTCCCACAGCCTTTCCTTGATGGAGTCGCTCCAGCTGTCTTCTCACCTGGCCAGTCGTCACAGAGAGGGGGGTGAGGGCGGTCATAGTGTCGGTGGTGGCAGAGCCCTTTGAAGTGGAAAGCTCTGAGTCCATGCAGCACACCAGGGGGGACAGAGGGGGAGGTGTTTGGGAGATGTGGTGTGTGGAGGAGACAGATGAGGGCTCTGAGCTAAACCTATTGAAGAAAGAGTTTAGCTTGTTGGCCCTCTCCAGGGAGCCCCCTGGTTGTCTCCCTCCAACCTTGAAGCTGGTTATCTGCTTCATTCCAGTCCACACCTCCTTCACGTTGTTCTGCTGGAGTTTGGCCTCCAGCTTCCTCCTGTAGGTGTCCTTGCACTCTCTGATCTTCATCTTCAGGTCGCGCTGGACCCTCCTGAGCGTCCCTGTCCCCCGACCTGAAAGCTGCTTTCTTCTTGTTAAGAAGAGCTTTCAGGTCACTGGTGATCCATGGCTTGTTGTTGGGGGAGCAGTGTACTGTCCGGGATGGTATGACGGTTTGTTCACAGAATTTGATGTATTCTGTGATACAGTCCGTCATGCTGTTGAGGTCCTCCCCATGTGGTCCACACAGCACACCCCAATCCGTTGACTCAAAGCAGTCCTGCAGGGCATCATTAGCCTCCTGAGACCACCTCCTCACAGTCCTGGTGGTCACAGGCAGCCTCTGCACCAGAGGAACATACCTGGGTGTTAACAGGATCAGGTTGTGATCAGACCTGCCAAGGGGGGTAAGGGCACTGGCACTGTATGCATCCTTTGCATTAGCATACAGAAGGTCCAGGGTTGTATTATTTCTTGTGGGGCAGTCAACATATTGGTGAAAAGTTGGCAGGGCTTTATCCAGGGTGGTGTGATTAAAGTCTCCAGTGATTGCCAAAAATGCACCAGGATGTTGAATCTGCAGTCCAGACACAGTGGAGTGGATGGTGTCCACTGCTGTCTCGGAGTCAGCTGATGGGGGGATGTACACAGCGACAACAATGGCGGACGAGAACTCCCTCGGCAAATAATAAGGACGCATCCCCACGGCTAACAGTTCAATGTCCGGGCTGCAGAAGCGTTCCTTAACACACACATGGTCGGGATTGCACCACCTCTCGTTCACATACACAGCAATCCCGCCACCTCTCTTCTTGCCGCTCTGAACAACGTCTCTGTCCGCCCGAACAGTCCTGAAGCCGGGCACCGACGCACTGTGGTCCGGGAAATCCTCGTGCAGCCATGTCTCAGTGAAACATATGACGCTGCACTCGCAGAAGTCCCTCTCGGTCTTTACCAGCGCGCCGAGCTCGTCCGTCTTATTTGCCAAAGACCTCACGTTCCCCAGTAGTATCGCCGGTACTGAAGGTTTGTACCTCCTCCTCTTCGCCCTCCGTTTGGCTCCAGATCTGCAGCCCCGGCGTCTTCTCCGTAGCTCCCCAGGGATCACAGGCCTGGCGCCGGGCAGCAGCCGCGGCTCACTCAGCACGAACAGCTGATCACGGGAGTAAACAATGGCCCCGCTCATTGTGTGTGGCTCTCCGTTACACAGATACAGAAAAGCAACAGAAAGCCACGAGAAAAGTTGAGAAAAAAGGTTACGGTCCGTTGTCTGACCGTAAGAACCAAACATTAAGGAGAAAGAAAAAACTAAAAGAAGAGAGGAAAGAGTGAAAAAAGACTAAAATTAAAACACACAGGGAGCTGCTGCAACAGGCTGCCGCTGGCACGGCGCCATTTTTTATATAAAAAAAATAAAATAAAATAAAAAAAGGCATTCAAGTCGAATCCACTTTAAACAAATACATTTTCTCTCGTGTGAATAACTGAAATGTATTTTTTAATACAATCATTTTATCTGAGTTTACAGTGTACTCAGGTCCCTGGTATGGTAACCTCATACAGGTGCAGGAATAATCATCTCAATTGTAAACAAAACACCTGGCTATTATTAGATTTAAATATTGTTTTCTTTTTAAAATTTTGTAAGATTTGTAAGAAAAACCTTTGAAAAAAATAATAAAGTAATCACTGTGTAATTAAAGTTAGGGGCCGTTTGAATCTTTAGTAACTTCGGTCTTTTCAAAAATCTTGTGCAATAACCAAAATCCCTTCCCTCCTGCCACTCTGTCAAAAGCCTTCTGATAACCTCTATGTCAACAAACACAACCATGAATGGATCCTCGTCGGTTAGACTGTACAGCTGACTAAACCTTTTCATTTTTCAATATGAGAGGAGAGCATCACCATCAGCAATTCTGAAAACTACTGTTTGAACTATTTCATTTGATCTGATCATGATGAACACAGTGTCATTTAGTTTTCAGAACATGTCTTCATCTATACTTCATCATATTAGTTCTTCATGTGTGGTATTTATTGGCTAAATAAAACTCTGTGTTTTGACTGGAGTGGTTGGATAGAAGCGCTGCTGGAACACAAGTCAAAGTTTTAGTCTTTACCCCAACTGGTGAGCTTGTTTCTGCTTCATCTTAGCAATTCAAACTACTCGGTTAGTTTCTATTGTTCGATGTAGTATTTTCTGACACAGTGTAATCTAAGTGATGAAAAAGACATGTTGGGAGTGACAACTGTGTTTGCTGAATGAGGGACAGTTCAGGACAGATATTTTAGAAGAAAGAGGGGAGGTTTGTATTTATGGTAAAAGGATGTTTTGTGACAATTAAAAGGTATTGATCATCCACTTTAATAGATATTCAGCAAAATATGAGGATGATACAGAAACATCACTGAGCAAGAACTGTGTACATCCTGAACATTTTCATACAGCATCAATACAAATCAAAGTGTTACATTTTCTTTCGGACAAATTCCTAAATTAGTGGATGTTGGAGCAGGACTCCTCAGGCTATGCAGCAACTGGAGCAGCGACTGCTGCAGCTACTGCAGCATTGGCTGCACCGACATTTGCCCTTCATGCCGCGCTTCTCTCTGATGTTATACGGCATCTGTGTGAGAGATAAAAAACATGATCAATGTGTTCATCTCCAACATCTCCAACATGGCTCTACATCTGTTATTTTGAATATGAAGAGGAAGCATCACCTTGTCTTTTAACAATAAAACCAATCACTACAATCTTAGTAACTACTATCAGCGGCCTGGAGTTGTTGGTCTGGACGCTCACTTGTTTGAAGGAAGCTTTTCTCAAATCAGTCTAAGCAACAAAACAAGCTTGCTTCCATTTGAGGATGAAGAAGTGTAAGTCTACATGATGTTCCACAAGATAATATCAACACTTGTATTTCATTTTCTTAAAATGTAACCTGTGGGGTGTGGAATTTTTGGAACTTTTATAATACATTTAATTTTACGTATTAAAAACCTTCTGTATTTGAGTTAATTTCCAAATGTCTCTGATCACGTCAGCTTTAATAATCAAAACCCTGTTTAATTATCTAAGCCTATCTGTAAAGCCTTGCTGCCCAAATGAAGAGTTCACTCTTCTCTTGTTCTAGTTCCAGAAAACACGTTACTAAACCTTCTGCACGTCGTCATGTTAGCAGGAGGATTGCCCGTTTACGTCCTCGGTGTGCAAAATCCCCTTTTTTATATTGAATACATTTATTATTTGAATGGTGTACAGTCGGCCTCTAAACACAACCGCAACATTTAGTCAATGCAAAAATACAATATAATGACTTTTTAAATAATTTCTCCAATTCCTAAAAAGAGCTTTGTTTATTTTTCCCCGAAATGAAACAATTTACAAAACATGCAATGAAGTTCTCGGACCATAAAAGAGATCAACTAAACCGATCTTCACTCAGTCTATGTTCACTTAACATGAACTGAGTAGATCTGATCAGACCAAACTGACCCCAGAGGGACACAGGCCATTATAACGGCTCATCAGACCATTTTTGAAACAAAGGGGTAACACTACCACCTGCAGATCTACAAATACAACAAAACTGGACAGTTAATCTATCGTTATGTGGAGCAATTATTACTGATTATGGTCTGAAGAAATATACAATATCTCTGAAGTAGCAAACCCAATCACCCCCGTGATGTGACTTGGACTTGGTACATTCTGATTGGTCACTTCCTGATTTACAGAGCTCTGCTTAGGGGCTCCATCTTTTGCTCAGGTCTGCCAAGATGTCCCTCCAGCAGCAGCAACCAGCGGCGGCCCCCTCCTCAGCCCTGGTAACTCAACTAAAATGACTTAAGGAGAACTAAAATGTGACGGTAGAGAAGTTAACTTAATGTGTGCTCCAAGAATGGAAACCAATGTATTGCCAACAATACTGAGACTATGAGGTGATGTGAGGTATGAAACAAAAGCTGTGTGTGACATTCATCTCTTTTCTGATGGAACGATAGAAAACTGAGTGTGTGCAGGAGGGTTAGAGACATCTAAAAGTGCAGCCGTCACAACCACCATCAGCCTTTTTCACTGCAGACATTTTAACTTGTCTTGTCAGGAGAAGGACATGTGTTACTAATAATATTAAAGTGCTCAGTTCTATTCAAGTATCCCAGTTGAGTCATGACAGTGAGCCAGCATGCACAATACCAGGACCTGAAGCAGCTAAATGGAATTCAGCCGTCATTCATGTTCTTGTCTCCACCTGTGCTTTTCCTACTGGGACATTTCAAAGTGTCTTTTGTGGAAAAATCTCTTTTTGCTTTTGTAATTAAAACACTTTAACACACGTTGATGTAGTGACACTAAAGTTTATTGTGGTAATACACTGCAGTATCATATTTAGAAAAAGCATGGTTGTTGGAGCAGGACTCCTCAGAATTTGCAGCACAATCCACAGACCCCGGGTCTGCAGCAGCCACAGCAAACTTTGCACTTAATGCCGCGCTTCTCTCTGATGTTATACGGCATCTGTGTGAGAGATAAAAAACATGATCAATGTGTTCATCTCCAGCATCATCACTCACTCTGTTTATTCTCTCTCCTTCAGAGAGCATCAGGGCTCTTTGTGGGGAAAACACATCCACTTACACTTAAATCAGCTCATTGTGTTCGGCCACATTCATTCAGTGAACTCAACATACCTTCCATGAGTCCACTGATGTCTCCTCATGTTCAGCAACGGGGTCGTCGATGCTCATTGGCTCCTCCAGCTCCTGCACCTGTTGATGAATCGTGCACATTTACAATAAGGGCCACATTTTAGGACCTGGACAGAACATTTATAGATGATTAGTGAGTATAAGTCAAGTTCTTACCTCAGTGATTGGGACAGCAGAGCTCTGCTGAATACAAATAAAGGTGAGCACGACGGCCACTGCAACAGCAACACTGAATGTCTTCATCTTAGCACGGTTTGACTGGTTTAAGTTTTCAAATCAAGTAGATTTCTTCAGATCTTGTGGTGACTCTTGTCAGCTCCTCTGAGTTCTCCTGTCTGATGGTTGAATGTGTAACATGTGCTGGTATTTATACTCACTTGGACCACTGTTGCCTCATCACTGACAGCACTTGCCACACTCCCTATTCCCAGCATCCCTACGTGATCCTGTGAATGGGAAATTCCTGAAGACTGGGAAACTCTCTGTCTTTGTTTGTGTGCCACAGTTTTTGTCCAACATTAAATCAACCATTACTCTTTTACTGTCTTACTTGCTAAGAAGTACAGCTCAATCATACATCACACTAATACGTAATTGATCAAAACTAAAATGCGACAAAGTGCAATGGAAACCGACTTAATAAAGAATAAATCATGAGGTATGAAGCGTGACTTCCACTGAAGACACAGAGGAAACATACACAGATCTGTGACGAGCAACGTTGTTCCTTATTTCTTTGCAATTGTTAAATGGACCAAACAATTAAACAAACTTTCAATCAAACCTAGAATGAACATTAAAGTGGTATCACATTTGATTAAAACTTTCTCATCATTCAAACATTTTAGGATTACTTGACCTGTCAGTATGAAAACAAAAAAAATCAGCAAGTCATGAATATACATAAATAAATAATGGTGGACATGAAATAAAAAAGAATTCAAAAACTAAAACTATTGAAAATGATCATCTATGGATTGTTGGCATTAATAGAACCAATGGCCATTTAATTTCTCAGTGTAACTCAAGTCTTTCCAAATACAGTCTCTTGTGCAAAAAGCAAAATCCCCGACTTCACTCACTTTCATTTACTGAAAACCCTGCTGGCCTGTGTGCTCGCTCGTGTCACGTGACCACAACATCAGTGTCAACAAACACAACCATGAATGGCTCTACATCTGTTATTTTGAATATGAAGAGGAAGCATCACCTTGTCTTTTAACAGTAAAACCAATCACTACAATCTTAGTAACTACTATCAGCGGCCTGGAGTTGTTGGTCTGGACGCTCACTTGTTTGAAGGAAGCTTTTCTCAAATCAGTCTAAGCAACAAAACAAGCTTGCTTCCACTTGAGGATGAAGAAGTGTAAGTCTACATGATGTTCCACAAGATAATATCAACACTTGTATTTCATTTTCTTAAAATGTAACCTGTGGGGTGTGGAATTTTTGGAACTTTTATAATACATTAAATTTTACGTATTAAAAACCTTCTGTATTTGAGTTAATTTCCAAATGTCTCTGATCACGTCAGCTTTAATAATCAAAACCCTGTTTAAATATCTAAGCCTCTCTGTAAAGCCTTGCTGCCCAAATGAAGAGTTCACTCTTCTCTTGTTCTAGTTCCAGAAAACACGTTACTAAACCTTCTGCACGTCGTCATGTTAGCAGGAGGATTGCCCGTTTACGTCCTCGGTGTGCAAAATCCCCTTTTTTATATTGAATACATTTATTATTTGAATGGTGTACAGTCGGCCTCTAAACACAACCGCAACATTTAGTCAATGCAAAAATACAATATAATGACTTTTAAAATAATTTCTCCAATTCCTAAAAAGAGCTTTGTTTTTTTTTTCCCAAAATGAAATAATTTACAAAACATGCAATGAAGTTCTCGGACCATAAAAGAGATCAACTAAATCGATCTTCACTCAGTCTATGTTCACTTAACATGAACTGAGTAGATCTGATCAGACCAAACTGACCCCAGGGGGACACAGGCCATTATAACGGCTCATCAGACCATTTTTGAAACAAAGGGGTAACACTACCACCTGCAGATCTACAAATACAACAAAACTGGACAGTTAATCTATCGTTATGTGGAGCAATTATTACCGATTATGGTCTGAAGAAATATACAATATCTCTGAAGTAGCAAACACAATCACCCCCGTGATGTGACTTGGACTTGGTACATTCTGATTGGTCACTTCCTGATTTACAGAGCTCTGCTTAGGGGCTCCATCTTTTCCTCAGGTCTGCCAAGATGTCCCTCCAGCAGCAGCAACCAGCGGCGGCCCCCTCCTCAGCCCTGGTAACTCAACTAAAATGACTTAAGGAGAACTAAAATGTGACGGTAGAGAAGTTAACTTAATGTGTGCTCTAAGAATGGAAACCAATGTATTGCCAACAATACTGAGACTATGAGGTGATGTGAGGTATGAAACAAAAGCTGTGTGTGACATTCATCTCTTTTCTGATGGAACGATAGAAAACTGAGTGTGTGCAGGAGGGTTAGAGACATCTAAAAGTGCAGCCGTCACAACCACCATCAGCCTTTTTCACTGCAGACATTTTAACTTGTCTTGTCAGGAGAAGGACATGTGTTACTAATAATATTAAAGTGCTCAGTTCTATTCAAGTATCCCAGTTGAGTCATGACAGTGAGCCAGCATGCACAATACCAGGACCTGAAGCAGCTAAATGGAATTCAGCCGTCATTCATGTTCTTGTCTCCACCTGTGCTTTTCCTACTGGGACATTTCAAAGTGTCTTTTGTGGAAAAATCTCTTTTTGCTTTTGTAATTAAAACACTTTAACACACGTTGATGTAGTGACACTAAAGTTTATTGTGATAATACACTGCAGTATCATATTTAGAAAAAGCATGGTTGTTGGAGCAGGACTCCTCAGAATTTGCAGCACAATCCACAGACCCCGGGTCTGCAGCAGCCACAGCAAACTTTGCACTTAATGCCGCGCTTCTCTCTGATGTTATACGGCATCTGTGTGAGAGATAAAAAACATGATCAATGTGTTCATCTCCAACATCATCACTCACTCTGTTTATTCTCTCTCCTTCAGAGAGCATCAGGGCTCTTTGTGGGGAAAACACATCCACTTACACTTAAATCAGCTCATTGTGTTCGGCCACATTCATTCAGTGAACTCAACATACCTTCCATGAGTCCACTGATGTCTCCTCATGTTCAGCAACGGGGTCGTCGATGCTCATTGGCTCCTCCAGCTCCTGCACCTGTTGATGAATCGTGCACATTTACAATAAGGGCCACATTTTAGGACCTGGACAGAACATTTATAGATGATTAGTGAGTATAAGTCAAGTTCTTACCTCAGTGATTGGGACAGCAGAGCTCTGCTGAATACAAATAAAGGTGAGCACGACGGCCACTGCAACAGAAATGTTCTGCTTTTGACCTTGGCCCATTTTGTCTGCTCAAGAACAGTAAATGGCCGATGAACTTTACAAATATCTTCCATCTAATGTGCTTTTACCTGCAAGAAACAAGCCAGGAGAGTTAAAGACAGTAAGACTGCACAGGTCCAGCTATTGCATAGATCACTGAGCCTAAACAACAATATACCCCTGTTTGATTTCATGACCTCCACATACAATGTAACATTAGTATTGTGACAGAAATGTAGTTCTACCACACGGCCTGTTTCATAATAAGTCGGTACTCAAAGCATATCTCTGGCACATTAAGACGCATAGTTGAAAGACCTCAGTGGTAAATATCTGTTGCAATAACCAAAATCTCCTTCCGTCTCATGATTTGATAACCTTGCTGGCCCACGTGCTGGCTTCAGCGGACCACAACATCAGTGTCAACAACCACAACTGGCTCCAAAAGTGTTGGAATCGGCCCATATTTTGTTAAATATTACCTTGTCTTATCTTTCTATGGCACATTATGTCTCGTCACGATGAACCAACTTGCAAAATTAAGTCCAAACGGTGCAATCATGTCAACATAATATTATTCATTTCATATAAAAACTTATTTTTTTTTATTTCAAGTGTGCTCCATCTTTGTTAACGGAGGTAAAATATGTTTTGTGACTGTTAACCGTGTGAGAGCATCTAAGTGTCTATTAAAACAACACCTAACACTCTGTTTTAAGTTGGTGTGTGGTGTCCCAGTTTTACCAGGATGAGAGTGAACAGACAGTGAAGACAACAGGAGAGCAGAGAGGGAGAAAGTGTTCATTACAAAACACTTTGTTTTCACTAAAGAGCATTAACAACACACACACCCTCACATATGTAAAACATGGATCCAGAGAACCAGGTGATATACAGCAACAACAACAAATATAAATGTGTTCATTAATATCTCCATATGTGTCCAATGCAGCTTCTAATTTGAAAAATACCCGGTGTAAGTGCAGGACCTTTAAACCAGTGAATTTGTGATGGCTGTGTGTTTAACATTTAATACATTTTTAATGACATACAGTCCTCTGTTGAACACAGCTGCAACATTCTGTGTATGTACAAAACACAATACTATGTGATTTTTCTACAGGTGTTGTGGCCAGGTGTTCTGTAGTTTCTGCAGATATTTAGGATAGTGTGTACGGAGGATGCAGTCACATCACTGAGCACACATGAACTACAGCGGGACCAAATCCAGTAACATCCTCAGATATTTACAACCACAGGTACGACTGAAAGTTGTAAAATTAGGAATGCCTTGGTAGCTGAGTGGGACCTTTGTTTATTATGTCATGCCTCTCTCTCTCTCCTGTTTCCATTCTGTCTCTGATCTGTCAAAAGAAGGCCAGAATTTTACCCTCAGTCTGAGTGAGCCATCCTTGTTTAGCTTTGGCTTAAATGACGGTCCCATTTAGAATAAAATAGACCATGGAGCAGGGTATGCTTTAGGGCGTGGCTATCTTGTGATACCACGGTGTTGTCCGGTCTGGGAGTGGTCCGTGTTTTTGTCTTGAACTTTAACCCTTCCACAGTGTGTTTTTAGTTGCTCCTTATAACACAACTTCCATCATTTATTTTGCTTATTAGCTTCAGTATTTAAATAAAGTTTTATCGTAACAAGTAATCATCAGAGAAAATGCAGAATAAAGTACAAAGTAACTTCAACTCTAGATTTGAGTGTATTCAACTTCAATAGTTACTTTTAGACCATTTGGCATTGAAGTCGAATCCACTTTAAACAAATACATTTTCTCTAGTGTGAATAACTGAAATGTCTTTTTTAATACAATCATTTTATCTGAGTTTACAGTGTACTCAGGTCCCTGGTATGGTAACCTCATACAGGTGCAGGAATAATCATCTCAATTGTAAACAAAACACCTGGCTATTATTAGATTTAAATATTTTTTTCTTTTTCAAATTTTGTAAGATTTGTAAGAAAAACCTTTGAAAAAAACAAATATAATAATCACTGTGTAATTAAAGTTAGGGGCCGTTTGAATCTTTAGTATCTTCGGTCTTTTCAAAAATCTTGTGCAATAACCAAAATCCCTTCCCTCCTGCCACTCTGTCAAAAGCCTTCTGATAACCTCTATGTCAACAAACACAACCATGAATGGATCCTCGTCGGTTAGACTGTACAGCTGACTAAACCTTTTCATTTTTCAATATGAGAGGAGAGCATCACCATCAGCAATTCTGAAAACTACTGTTTGAACTATTTCATTTGATCTGATCATGATGAACACAGTGTCATTTAGTTTTCAGAACATGTCTTCATCTATACTTCATCATATTAGTTCTTCATGTGTGGTATTTATTGGCTAAATAAAACTCTGTGTTTTGACTGGAGTGGTTGGATAGAAGCGCTGCTGGAACACAAGTCAAAGTTTTAGTCTTTACCCCAACTGGTGAGCTTGTTTCTGCTTCATCTTAGCAATTCAAACTACTCAGTTAGTTTCTACTGTTCGATGTAGTATTTTCTGGCACAGTGTAATCTAAGTCAGTGGTTCTCAACTGGTCTGGCTGCGGGACCCACCATCACCCCTTAATTAATGACAAGCTGCGACCCACGATCCCACACGATCTATATTCAAGAAGTCTAGTAGTAGTAACGTCTCTGTGTAGTAAACAGCTGCCAAATCAAATAAAGAAAGTACACATCAATTATATTTTAACAAATATTATTCTCATTTTTCAAATTTAACTAGATGGATTATAAATAATACATAGAAATACATGAATAAATGTTCTTCTCATTTCAAGTAAAATAACGGCTGGAATAAAAAATAAATTACGTAACAAAATTCATTTTAGAAAAGTTATTTTCACTGAATTGCCCTGCAGCTTTAAATTCAGTTCATTCAGGGTGAAGTGAAAAAGCCACGATATTCTATTTTTCTCATCTTCCAAAAAGAGAAATTAGTGTTGGAAGAATTCACCTCTATGAGTCTGTCCAGTCAGAGTCTAATGACTCCGGTCTCTCTGGCCATTTTTCTCTTTTGGAAATCGTCCTATGATTTGACTTTCACAACTCTCACTTCAATAGTCCTGCTCTGCTGTCTATATCCTCGTCTCTCGTGTGCCACGGTGTGTGTACATCTCACTCAAGTGAGGAAACTTGTCAGAATACCCATATTTGATTGGCTGAGCTGCATCACGTGATGTGATTCCCAACGCATTGGGGTACATCTGAAGTCTCTTAATTGTCGTTTCCTCACTCCTCGATCCTCGCTTGAACCGGAAGTTGTTTCTGCGCCGCGGCCGTCCCAAAGCTCTAATGTAGCTCAGAGGAGCGAGGATCGAGGAGGGAGGAGGGATCTCTGAGGAGCCATGAGCGAGGAACCACGAGAACAGACTTCCAGGAAGTCTTTTTACGGCCAACACGCCCCCTCATTGTTCATCTGTCATGTGATTGGACGCTGCAGCCGATCGGACTGATGAGATTTTTTTCAACATGTAAACAGTGAAGACGGATCACAGATTAAACTCAAGTTTATATTTGATTCGTTTTCTGATTCAACATCTGGTTTAAATAAATGTTAATTGTAGTCTGAACAACAAAACGACCACAAACAACTTTCTACATTTATTAGAAAGATTTGTGGTTTCATGATCTGATATTTCCCTCAATAACCTTTATTATGGAAACAATTAAAGTCAGAGAGAGCTGGAGAGACGAAACACTTTTAAAATCATTCCTGAGTGTTTGATGAGTTTTATAATTTAAGAGAAACAATAATCATATTCTGGGTTATTTAATATCGACGTCACAATCATAATTTCAAAACGTACAGACGCAAATAATTCATAAATAAGACGATCGCATTCCGCCGGTAGAAATCGATGCTGCGCTTATAAACAGAACACAGAACACAGTTTGTTAACAGACTACAGAGAGAAACACCTCTACAGTGGTGATTACTGTGTGTCTTTATTAGTTATTAGTATTATTAGTTACTGTTATTAAGTACAGTGATCATGTGAACAGACGTCGCTTCACATGACGCAACTGAGGAAAGGACGTCTCATGTATTTTAAAACATATTCCCTCGTTCCTCTCTCCTAGCATGGTTTCCTCCATGCATCCCTGGTGGGAGGGACTAAGACGCAAGGAAAGGACACAAGTGAGGGAAACGGGGATGCAATTAAGAGACTTGAGAAGTACCCTTGGTCAGTGTTTTTCCTGCACCGCTGAACAAGTGCCGTAAATGCTGGAATAATTCCGCTGCATAAAAAATTTTTTTGTTCGGCAAAGGCCCGCGACCCACTGAAAACAGGTCCGCGACCCACTTTTGGGTCGCGACCCACCAGTTGAGAATCACTGATCTAAGTGATGCAAAAGATATGTTGGGAGTGACAACTGTGTTTGCTGAATGAGGGACAGTTCAGGACAGATATTTTAGAAGAAAGAGGGGAGGTTTGTATTAATGGTAAAAGGATGTTTTGTGACAATTAAAAGGTATTGATCATCCACTTTAATAGATATTCAGCAAAATATGAGGATGATACAGAAACATCACTGAGCAAGAACTGTGTACATCCTGAAACATCCTGAACATTTTCATACAGCATGAATACAAATCAACGTGTGACATTGCCGCGCTTCTCTCTGATGTTATACGGCATCTGTGTGAGAGATAAAAAACATGATCAATGTGTTCATCTCCAACATCATCACTCACTCTGTTTATTCTCTCTCCTTCAGAGAGCATCAGGGCTCTTTGTGGGGAAAACACATCCACTTACACTTAAATCAGCTCATTGTGTTCGGCCACATTCATTCAGTGAACTCAACATACCTTCCATGAGTCCACTGATATCTCCTCATGTTCAGCAACGGGGTCGTCGATGCTCATTGGCTCCTCCAGCTCCTGCACCTGTTGATGAATCGTGCACATTTACAATAAGAGATACACAGATCTGTGACGAGCAACGTTGTTCCTTATTTCTTTGCAATTGTTAAATGGACCAAACAATTAAACAAACTTTCAATCAAACCTAGAATGAACATTAAAGTGGTATCACATTTGATTAAAACTTTCTCATCATTCAAACATTTTAGGATTACTTGACCTGTCAGTATGAAAACAAAAAAAACAGCAAGTCATGAATATACATAAATAAATAATGGTGGACATGAAATAAAAAAGAATTCAAAAACTAATACTATTGAAAATGATAATCTATGGATTGTTGGCATTAATAGAACCAATGGCCATTTAATTTCTCAGTGTAACTCAAGTCTTTCCAAATACAGTCTCTTGTGCAAAAAGCAAAATCCCCGACTTCACTCACTTTCATTTACTGAAAACCCTGCTGGCCTGTGTGCTCGCTCGTGTCACGTGACCACAACATCAGTGTCAACAAACACAACCATGAATGGCTCTACATCTGTTATTTTGAATATGAAGAGGAAGCATCACCTTGTCTTTTAACAGTAAAACCAATCACTACAATCTTAGTAACTACTATCAGCGGCCTGGAGTTGTTGGTCTGGACGCTCACTTGTTTGAAGGAAGCTTTTCTCAAATCAGTCTAAGCAACAAAACAAGCTTGCTTCCACTTGAGGATGAAGAAGTGTAAGTCTACATGATGTTCCACAAGATAATATCAACACTTGTATTTCATTTTCTTAAAATGTAACCTGTGGGGTGTGGAATTTTTGGAACTTTTATAATACATTTAATTTTACGTATTAAAAACCTGTATTTGAGTTAATTTCCAAATGTCTCTGATCACGTCAGCTTTAATAATCAAAACCCTGTTTAATTATCTAAGCCTATCTGTAAAGCCTTGCTGCCCAAATGAAGAGTTCACTCTTCTCTTGTTCTAGTTCCAGAAAACACGTTACTAAACTTTCTGCACGTCGTCATGTTAGCAGGAGGATTGCCCGTTTACGTCCTCGGTGTGCAAAATCCCCTTTTTTATATTGAATACATTTATTATTTGAATGGTGTACAGTCGGCCTCTAAACACAACCGCAACATTTAGTCAATGCAAAAATACAATATAATGACTTTTAAAATAATTTCTCCAATTCCTAAAAAGAGCTTTGTTTTTTTTTTCCCAAAATGAAACAATTTACAAAACATGCAATGAAGTTCTCGGACCATAAAAGAGATCAACTAAACCGATCTTCACTCAGTCTATGTTCACTTAACATGAACTGAGTAGATCTGATCAGACCAAACTGACCCCAGAGGGACACAGGCCATTATAACGGCTCATCAGACCATTTTTGAAACAAAGGGGTAACACTACCACCTGCAGATCTACAAATACAACAAAACTGGACAGTTAATCTATCGTTATGTGGAGCAATTATTACCGATTATGGTCTGAAGAAATATACAATATCTCTGAAGTAGCAAACACAATCACCCCCGTGATGTGACTTGGACTTGGTACATTCTGATTGGTCACTTCCTGATTTACAGAGCTCTGCTTAGGGGCTCCATCTTTTGCTCAGGTCTGCCAAGATGTCCCTCCAGCAGCAGCAACCAGCGGCGGCCCCCTCCTCAGCCCTGGTAACTCAACTAAAATGACTTAAGGAGAACTAAAATGTGACGGTAGAGAAGTTAACTTAATGTGTGCTCCAAGAATGGAAACCAATGTATTGCCAACAATACTGAGACTATGAGGTGATGTGAGGCATGAAACAAAAGCTGTGTGTGACATTCATCTCTTTTCTGATGGAACTATAGAACACTAAGGTGTGTGCAGGAGGGTTAGAGACATCTAAAAGTGCAGCCGTCACAACCACCATCAGCCTTTTTCACTGCAGACATTTTAACTTGTCTTGTCAGGAGAAGGACATATGTTACTGAAAACATTGAAGGTGCTCAGTTCTATTCAAGTATCCCAGTTGAGTCATGACAGTGAGCCAGCATGCACAATACCAGGACCTGAAGCAGCTAAATGGAATTCAGCCGTCATTCATGTTCTTGTCTCCACCTGTGCTTTTCCTACTGGGACATTTCAAAGTGTCTTTTGTGGAAAAAGCTCTTTTTGCTTTTGTAATTAAAACACTTTAACACACGTTGATGTAGTGACACTGAAGTTTATTGTGATAATACACTGCAGTATCATATTTAGAAAAAGCATGGTTGTTGGAGCAGGACTCCTCAGAATTTGCAGCACAATCCACAGACCCCGGGTGTGCAGCAGCCACAGCAAACTTTGCACTTAATGCCGCGCTTCTCTCTGATGTTATACGGCATCTGTGTGAGAGATAAAAAACATGATCAATGTGTTCATCTCCAACATCATCACTCACTCTGTTTATTCTCTCTCCTTCAGAGAGCATCAGGGCTCTTTGTGGGGAAAACACATCCACTTACACTTAAATCAGCTCATTGTGTTCGGCCACATTCATTCAGTGAACTCAACATACCTTCCATGAGTCCACTGATGTCTCCTCATGTTCAGCAACGGGGTCGTCGATGCTCATTGGCTCCTCCAGCTCCTGCACCTGTTGATGAATCGTGCACATTTACAATAAGGGCCACATTTTAGGACCTGGACAGAACATTTATAGATGATTAGTGAGTATAAGTCAAGTTCTTACCTCAGTGATTGGGACAGCAGAGCTCTGCTGAATACAAATAAAGGTGAGCACGACGGCCACTGCAACAGCAACACTGAATGTCTTCATCTTAGCACGGTTTGACTGGTTTAAGTTTTCAAATCAAGTAGATTTCTTCAGATCTTGTGGTGACTCTTGTCAGCTCCTCTGAGTTCTCCTGTCTGATGGTTGAATGTGTAACATGTGCTGGTATTTATACTCACTTGGACCACTGTTGCCTCATCACTGACAGCACTTGCCACACTCCCTATTCCCAGCATCCCTACGTGATCCTGTGAATGGGAAATTCCTGAAGACTGGGAAACTCTCTGTCTTTGTTTGTGTGCCACAGTTTTTGTCCAACATTAAATCAACCATTACTCTTTTACTGTCTTACTTGCTAAGAAGTACAGCTCAATCATACATCACACTAATACGTAATTGATCAAAACTAAAATGCGACAAAGTGCAATGGAAACCGACTTAATAAAGAATAAATCATGAGGTATGAAGCGTGACTTCCACTGAAGACACAGAGGAAACATACACAGATCTGTGACGAGCAACGTTGTTCCTTATTTCTTTGCAATTGTTAAATGGACCAAACAATTAAACAAACTTTCAATCAAACCTAGAATGAACATTAAAGTGGTATCACATTTGATTAAAACTTTCTCATCATTCAAACATTTTAGGATTACTTGACCTGTCAGTATGAAAACAAAAAAAATCAGCAAGTCATGAATATACATAAATAAATAATGGTGGACATGAAATAAAAAAGAATTCAAAAACTAAAACTATTGAAAATGATCATCTATGGATTGTTGGCATTAATAGAACCAATGGCCATTTAATTTCTCAGTGTAACTCAAGTCTTTCCAAATACAGTCTCTTGTGCAAAAAGCAAAATCCCCGACTTCACTCACTTTCATTTACTGAAAACCCTGCTGGCCTGTGTGCTCGCTCGTGTCACGTGACCACAACATCAGTGTCAACAAACACAACCATGAATGGCTCTACATCTGTTATTTTGAATATGAAGAGGAAGCATCACCTTGTCTTTTAACAGTAAAACCAATCACTACAATCTTAGTAACTACTATCAGCGGCCTGGAGTTGTTGGTCTGGACGCTCACTTGTTTGAAGGAAGCTTTTCTCAAATCAGTCTAAGCAACAAAACAAGCTTGCTTCCACTTGAGGATGAAGAAGTGTAAGTCTACATGATGTTCCACAAGATAATATCAACACTTGTATTTCATTTTCTTAAAATGTAACCTGTGGGGTGTGGAATTTTTGGAACTTTTATAATACATTTAATTTTACGTATTAAAAACCTGTATTTGAGTTAATTTCCAAATGTCTCTGATCACGTCAGCTTTAATAATCAAAACCCTGTTTAATTATCTAAGCCTATCTGTAAAGCCTTGCTGCCCAAATGAAGAGTTCACTCTTCTCTTGTTCTAGTTCCAGAAAACACGTTACTAAACTTTCTGCACGTCGTCATGTTAGCAGGAGGATTGCCCGTTTACGTCCTCGGTGTGCAAAATCCCCTTTTTTATATTGAATACATTTATTATTTGAATGGTGTACAGTCGGCCTCTAAACACAACCGCAACATTTAGTCAATGCAAAAATACAATATAATGACTTTTAAAATAATTTCTCCAATTCCTAAAAAGAGCTTTGTTTTTTTTTTCCCAAAATGAAACAATTTACAAAACATGCAATGAAGTTCTCGGACCATAAAAGAGATCAACTAAACCGATCTTCACTCAGTCTATGTTCACTTAACATGAACTGAGTAGATCTGATCAGACCAAACTGACCCCAGAGGGACACAGGCCATTATAACGGCTCATCAGACCATTTTTGAAACAAAGGGGTAACACTACCACCTGCAGATCTACAAATACAACAAAACTGGACAGTTAATCTATCGTTATGTGGAGCAATTATTACCGATTATGGTCTGAAGAAATATACAATATCTCTGAAGTAGCAAACACAATCACCCCCGTGATGTGACTTGGACTTGGTACATTCTGATTGGTCACTTCCTGATTTACAGAGCTCTGCTTAGGGGCTCCATCTTTTGCTCAGGTCTGCCAAGATGTCCCTCCAGCAGCAGCAACCAGCGGCGGCCCCCTCCTCAGCCCTGGTAACTCAACTAAAATGACTTAAGGAGAACTAAAATGTGACGGTAGAGAAGTTAACTTAATGTGTGCTCCAAGAATGGAAACCAATGTATTGCCAACAATACTGAGACTATGAGGTGATGTGAGGCATGAAACAAAAGCTGTGTGTGACATTCATCTCTTTTCTGATGGAACTATAGAACACTAAGGTGTGTGCAGGAGGGTTAGAGACATCTAAAAGTGCAGCCGTCACAACCACCATCAGCCTTTTTCACTGCAGACATTTTAACTTGTCTTGTCAGGAGAAGGACATATGTTACTGAAAACATTGAAGGTGCTCAGTTCTATTCAAGTATCCCAGTTGAGTCATGACAGTGAGCCAGCATGCACAATACCAGGACCTGAAGCAGCTAAATGGAATTCAGCCGTCATTCATGTTCTTGTCTCCACCTGTGCTTTTCCTACTGGGACATTTCAAAGTGTCTTTTGTGGAAAAAGCTCTTTTTGCTTTTGTAATTAAAACACTTTAACACACGTTGATGTAGTGACACTGAAGTTTATTGTGATAATACACTGCAGTATCATATTTAGAAAAAGCATGGTTGTTGGAGCAGGACTCCTCAGAATTTGCAGCACAATCCACAGACCCCGGGTGTGCAGCAGCCACAGCAAACTTTGCACTTAATGCCGCGCTTCTCTCTGATGTTATACGGCATCTGTGTGAGAGATAAAAAACATGATCAATGTGTTCATCTCCAACATCATCACTCACTCTGTTTATTCTCTCTCCTTCAGAGAGCATCAGGGCTCTTTGTGGGGAAAACACATCCACTTACACTTAAATCAGCTCATTGTGTTCGGCCACATTCATTCAGTGAACTCAACATACCTTCCATGAGTCCACTGATGTCTCCTCATGTTCAGCAACGGGGTCGTCGATGCTCATTGGCTCCTCCAGCTCCTGCACCTGTTGATGAATCGTGCACATTTACAATAAGGGCCACATTTTAGGACCTGGACAGAACATTTATAGATGATTAGTGAGTATAAGTCAAGTTCTTACCTCAGTGATTGGGACAGCAGAGCTCTGCTGAATACAAATAAAGGTGAGCACGACGGCCACTGCAACAGCAACACTGAATGTCTTCATCTTAGCACGGTTTGACTGGTTTAAGTTTTCAAATCAAGTAGATTTCTTCAGATCTTGTGGTGACTCTTGTCAGCTCCTCTGAGTTCTCCTGTCTGATGGTTGAATGTGTAACATGTGCTGGTATTTATACTCACTTGGACCACTGTTGCCTCATCACTGACAGCACTTGCCACACTCCCTATTCCCAGCATCCCTACGTGATCCTGTGAATGGGAAATTCCTGAAGACTGGGAAACTCTCTGTCTTTGTTTGTGTGCCACAGTTTTTGTCCAACATTAAATCAACCATTACTCTTTTACTGTCTTACTTGCTAAGAAGTACAGCTCAATCATACATCACACTAATACGTAATTGATCAAAACTAAAATGCGACAAAGTGCAATGGAAACCGACTTAATAAAGAATAAATCATGAGGTATGAAGCGTGACTTCCACTGAAGACACAGAGGAAACATACACAGATCTGTGACGAGCAACGTTGTTCCTTATTTCTTTGCAATTGTTAAATGGACCAAACAATTAAACAAACTTTCAATCAAACCTAGAATGAACATTAAAGTGGTATCACATTTGATTAAAACTTTCTCATCATTCAAACATTTTAGGATTACTTGACCTGTCAGTATGAAAACAAAAAAAATCAGCAAGTCATGAATATACATAAATAAATAATGGTGGACATGAAATAAAAAAGAATTCAAAAACTAAAACTATTGAAAATGATCATCTATGGATTGTTGGCATTAATAGAACCAATGGCCATTTAATTTCTCAGTGTAACTCAAGTCTTTCCAAATACAGTCTCTTGTGCAAAAAGCAAAATCCCCGACTTCACTCACTTTCATTTACTGAAAACCCTGCTGGCCTGTGTGCTCGCTCGTGTCACGTGACCACAACATCAGTGTCAACAAACACAACCATGAATGGCTCTACATCTGTTATTTTGAATATGAAGAGGAAGCATCACCTTGTCTTTTAACAGTAAAACCAATCACTACAATCTTAGTAACTACTATCAGCGGCCTGGAGTTGTTGGTCTGGACGCTCACTTGTTTGAAGGAAGCTTTTCTCAAATCAGTCTAAGCAACAAAACAAGCTTGCTTCCACTTGAGGATGAAGAAGTGTAAGTCTACATGATGTTCCACAAGATAATATCAACACTTGTATTTCATTTTCTTAAAATGTAACCTGTGGGGTGTGGAATTTTTGGAACTTTTATAATACATTTAATTTTACGTATTAAAAACCTGTATTTGAGTTAATTTCCAAATGTCTCTGATCACGTCAGCTTTAATAATCAAAACCCTGTTTAATTATCTAAGCCTATCTGTAAAGCCTTGCTGCCCAAATGAAGAGTTCACTCTTCTCTTGTTCTAGTTCCAGAAAACACGTTACTAAACTTTCTGCACGTCGTCATGTTAGCAGGAGGATTGCCCGTTTACGTCCTCGGTGTGCAAAATCCCCTTTTTTATATTGAATACATTTATTATTTGAATGGTGTACAGTCGGCCTCTAAACACAACCGCAACATTTAGTCAATGCAAAAATACAATATAATGACTTTTAAAATAATTTCTCCAATTCCTAAAAAGAGCTTTGTTTTTTTTTTCCCAAAATGAAACAATTTACAAAACATGCAATGAAGTTCTCGGACCATAAAAGAGATCAACTAAACCGATCTTCACTCAGTCTATGTTCACTTAACATGAACTGAGTAGATCTGATCAGACCAAACTGACCCCAGAGGGACACAGGCCATTATAACGGCTCATCAGACCATTTTTGAAACAAAGGGGTAACACTACCACCTGCAGATCTACAAATACAACAAAACTGGACAGTTAATCTATCGTTATGTGGAGCAATTATTACCGATTATGGTCTGAAGAAATATACAATATCTCTGAAGTAGCAAACACAATCACCCCCGTGATGTGACTTGGACTTGGTACATTCTGATTGGTCACTTCCTGATTTACAGAGCTCTGCTTAGGGGCTCCATCTTTTGCTCAGGTCTGCCAAGATGTCCCTCCAGCAGCAGCAACCAGCGGCGGCCCCCTCCTCAGCCCTGGTAACTCAACTAAAATGACTTAAGGAGAACTAAAATGTGACGGTAGAGAAGTTAACTTAATGTGTGCTCCAAGAATGGAAACCAATGTATTGCCAACAATACTGAGACTATGAGGTGATGTGAGGCATGAAACAAAAGCTGTGTGTGACATTCATCTCTTTTCTGATGGAACTATAGAACACTAAGGTGTGTGCAGGAGGGTTAGAGACATCTAAAAGTGCAGCCGTCACAACCACCATCAGCCTTTTTCACTGCAGACATTTTAACTTGTCTTGTCAGGAGAAGGACATATGTTACTGAAAACATTGAAGG
The DNA here is from genome assembly GCF_050575085.1 of Anarhichas minor. Lineage (NCBI taxonomy): Eukaryota > Metazoa > Chordata > Actinopteri > Perciformes > Anarhichadidae > Anarhichas > Anarhichas minor. The sequence continues at coordinate 938,124 of NW_027466468.1, read as the reverse complement.
TGCTCAGTTCTATTCAAGTATCCCAGTTGAGTCATGACAGTGAGCCAGCATGCACAATACCAGGACCTGAAGCAGCTAAATGGAATTCAGCCGTCATTCATGTTCTTGTCTCCACCTGTGCTTTTCCTACTGGGACATTTCAAAGTGTCTTTTGTGGAAAAAGCTCTTTTTGCTTTTGTAATTAAAACACTTTAACACACGTTGATGTAGTGACACTGAAGTTTATTGTGATAATACACTGCAGTATCATATTTAGAAAAAGCATGGTTGTTGGAGCAGGACTCCTCAGAATTTGCAGCACAATCCACAGACCCCGGGTCTGCAGCAGCCACAGCAAACTTTGCACTTAATGCCGCGCTTCTCTCTGATGTTATACGGCATCTGTGTGAGAGATAAAAAACATGATCAATGTGTTCATCTCCAACATCATCACTCACTCTGTTTATTCTCTCTCCTTCAGAGAGCATCAGGGCTCTTTGTGGGGAAAACACATCCACTTACACTTAAATCAGCTCATTGTGTTCGGCCACATTCATTCAGTGAACTCAACATACCTTCCATGAGTCCACTGATGTCTCCTCATGTTCAGCAACGGGGTCGTCGATGCTCATTGGCTCCTCCAGCTCCTGCACCTGTTGATGAATCGTGCACATTTACAATAAGGGCCACATTTTAGGACCTGGACAGAACATTTATAGATGATTAGTGAGTATAAGTCAAGTTCTTACCTCAGTGATTGGGACAGCAGAGCTCTGCTGAATACAAATAAAGGTGAGCACGACGGCCACTGCAACAGCAACACTGAATGTCTTCATCTTAGCACGGTTTGACTGGTTTAAGTTTTCAAATCAAGTAGATTTCTTCAGATCTTGTGGTGACTCTTGTCAGCTCCTCTGAGTTCTCCTGTCTGATGGTTGAATGTGTAACATGTGCTGGTATTTATACTCACTTGGACCACTGTTGCCTCATCACTGACAGCACTTGCCACACTCCCTATTCCCAGCATCCCTACGTGATCCTGTGAATGGGAAATTCCTGAAGACTGGGAAACTCTCTGTCTTTGTTTGTGTGCCACAGTTTTTGTCCAACATTAAATCAACCATTACTCTTTTACTGTCTTACTTGCTAAGAAGTACAGCTCAATCATACATCACACTAATACGTAATTGATCAAAACTAAAATGCGACAAAGTGCAATGGAAACCGACTTAATAAAGAATAAATCATGAGGTATGAAGCGTGACTTCCACTGAAGACACAGAGGAAACATACACAGATCTGTGACGAGCAACGTTGTTCCTTATTTCTTTGCAATTGTTAAATGGACCAAACAATTAAACAAACTTTCAATCAAACCTAGAATGAACATTAAAGTGGTATCACATTTGATTAAAACTTTCTCATCATTCAAACATTTTAGGATTACTTGACCTGTCAGTATGAAAACAAAAAAAATCAGCAAGTCATGAATATACATAAATAAATAATGGTGGACATGAAATAAAAAAGAATTCAAAAACTAAAACTATTGAAAATGATCATCTATGGATTGTTGGCATTAATAGAACCAATGGCCATTTAATTTCTCAGTGTAACTCAAGTCTTTCCAAATACAGTCTCTTGTGCAAAAAGCAAAATCCCCGACTTCACTCACTTTCATTTACTGAAAACCCTGCTGGCCTGTGTGCTCGCTCGTGTCACGTGACCACAACATCAGTGTCAACAAACACAACCATGAATGGCTCTACATCTGTTATTTTGAATATGAAGAGGAAGCATCACCTTGTCTTTTAACAATAAAACCAATCACTACAATCTTAGTAACTACTATCAGCGGCCTGGAGTTGTTGGTCTGGACGCTCACTTGTTTGAAGGAAGCTTTTCTCAAATCAGTCTAAGCAACAAAACAAGCTTGCTTCCACTTGAGGATGAAGAAGTGTAAGTCTACATGATGTTCCACAAGATAATATCAACACTTGTATTTCATTTTCTTAAAATGTAACCTGTGGGGTGTGGAATTTTTGGAACTTTTATAATACATTAAATTTTACGTATTAAAAACCTTCTGTATTTGAGTTAATTTCCAAATGTCTCTGATCACGTCAGCTTTAATAATCAAAACCCTGTTTAAATATCTAAGCCTATCTGTAAAGCCTTGCTGCCCAAATGAAGAGTTCACTCTTCTCTTGTTCTAGTTCCAGAAAACACGTTACTAAACCTTCTGCACGTCGTCATGTTAGCAGGAGGATTGCCCGTTTACGTCCTCGGTGTGCAAAATCCCCTTTTTTATATTGAATACATTTATTATTTGAATGGTGTACAGTCGGCCTCTAAACACAACCGCAACATTTAGTCAATGCAAAAATACAATATAATGACTTTTAAAATAATTTCTCCAATTCCTAAAAAGAGCTTTGTTTTTTTTTTCCCAAAATGAAACAATTTACAAAACATGCAATGAAGTTCTCGGACCATAAAAGAGATCAACTAAATCGATCTTCACTCAGTCTATGTTCACTTAACATGAACTGAGTAGATCTGATCAGACCAAACTGACCCCAGAGGGACACAGGCCATTATAACGGCTCATCAGACCATTTTTGAAACAAAGGGGTAACACTACCACCTGCAGATCTACAAATACAACAAAACTGGACAGTTAATCTATCGTTATGTGGAGCAATTATTACTGATTATGGTCTGAAGAAATATACAATATCTCTGAAGTAGCAAACCCAATCACCCCCGTGATGTGACTTGGACTTGGTACATTCTGATTGGTCACTTCCTGATTTACAGAGCTCTGCTTAGGGGCTCCATCTTTTGCTCAGGTCTGCCAAGATGTCCCTCCAGCAGCAGCAACCAGCGGCGGCCCCCTCCTCAGCCCTGGTAACTCAACTAAAATGACTTAAGGAGAACTAAAATGTGACGGTAGAGAAGTTAACTTAATGTGTGCTCCAAGAATGGAAACCAATGTATTGCCAACAATACTGAGACTATGAGGTGATGTGAGGCATGAAACAAAAGCTGTGTGTGACATTCATCTCTTTTCTGATGGAACGATAGAAAACTGAGTGTGTGCAGGAGGGTTAGAGACATCTAAAAGTGCAGCCGTCACAACCACCATCAGCCTTTTTCACTGCAGACATTTTAACTTGTCTTGTCAGGAGAAGGACATGTGTTACTAATAATATTAAAGTGCTCAGTTCTATTCAAGTATCCCAGTTGAGTCATGACAGTGAGCCAGCATGCACAATACCAGGACCTGAAGCAGCTAAATGGAATTCAGCCGTCATTCATGTTCTTGTCTCCACCTGTGCTTTTCCTACTGGGACATTTCAAAGTGTCTTTTGTGGAAAAATCTCTTTTTGCTTTTGTAATTAAAACACTTTAACACACGTTGATGTAGTGACACTAAAGTTTATTGTGGTAATACACTGCAGTATCATATTTAGAAAAAGCATGGTTGTTGGAGCAGGACTCCTCAGAATTTGCAGCACAATCCACAGACCCCGGGTCTGCAGCAGCCACAGCAAACTTTGCACTTAATGCCGCGCTTCTCTCTGATGTTATACGGCATCTGTGTGAGAGATAAAAAACATGATCAATGTGTTCATCTCCAACATCATCACTCACTCTGTTTATTCTCTCTCCTTCAGAGAGCATCAGGGCTCTTTGTGGGGAAAACACATCCACTTACACTTAAATCAGCTCATTGTGTTCGGCCACATTCATTCAGTGAACTCAACATACCTTCCATGAGTCCACTGATGTCTCCTCATGTTCAGCAACGGGGTCGTCGATGCTCATTGGCTCCTCCAGCTCCTGCACCTGTTGATGAATCGTGCACATTTACAATAAGAGATACACAGATCTGTGACGAGCAATGTTGTTCCTTATTTCTTTGCAATTGTTAAATGGACCAAACAATTAAACAAACTTTCAATCAAACCTAGAATGAACATTAAAGTGGTATCACATTTGATTAAAACTTTCTCATCATTCAAACATTTTAGGATTACTTGACCTGTCAGTATGAAAACAATAAAAACAGCAAGTCATGAATATACATAAATAAATAATGGTGGACATGAAATAAAAAAGAATTCAAAAACTAATACTATTGAAAATGATAATCTATGGATTGTTGGCATTAATAGAACCAATGGCCATTTAATTTCTCAGTGTAACTCAAGTCTTTCCAAATACAGTCTCTTGTGCAAAAAGCAAAATCCCCGACTTCACTCACTTTCATTTACTGAAAACCCTGCTGGCCTGTGTGCTCGCTCGTGTCACGTGACCACAACATCAGTGTCAACAAACACAACCATGAATGGCTCTACATCTGTTGTTTTTAATATGAAGAGGAAGCATCACCTTGTCTTTTAACAATAAAACCAATCACTACAATCTTAGTAACTACTATCAGCGGCCTGGAGTTGTTGGTCTGGACGCTCACTTGTTTGAAGGAAGCTTTTCTCAAATCAGTCTAAGCAACAAAACAAGCTTGCTTCCACTTGAGGATGAAGAAGTGTAAGTCTACATGATGTTCCACAAGATAATATCAACACTTGTATTTCATTTTCTTAAAATGTAACCTGTGGGGTGTGGAATTTTTGGAACTTTTATAATACATTTAATTTTACGTATTAAAAACCTGTATTTGAGTTAATTTCCAAATGTCTCTGATCACGTCAGCTTTAATAATCAAAACCCTGTTTAATTATCTAAGCCTATCTGTAAAGCCTTGCTGCCCAAATGAAGAGTTCACTCTTCTCTTGTTCTAGTTCCAGAAAACACGTTACTAAACCTTCTGCACGTCGTCATGTTAGCAGGAGGATTGCCCGTTTACGTCCTCGGTGTGCAAAATCCCCTTTTTTATATTGAATACATTTATTATTTGAATGGTGTACAGTCGGCCTCTAAACACAACCGCAACATTTAGTCAATGCAAAAATACAATATAATGACTTTTTAAATAATTTCTCCAATTCCTAAAAAGAGCTTTGTTTTTTTTTTCCCAAAATGAAACAATTTACAAAACATGCAATGAAGTTCTCGGACCATAAAAGAGATCAACTAAACCGATCTTCACTCAGTCTATGTTCACTTAACATGAACTGAGTAGATCTGATCAGACCAAACTGACCCCAGAGGGACACAGGCCATTATAACGGCTCATCAGACCATTTTTGAAACAAAGGGGTAACACTACCACCTGCAGATCTACAAATACAACAAAACTGGACAGTTAATCTATCGTTATGTGGAGCAATTATTACCGATTATGGTCTGAAGAAATATACAATATCTCTGAAGTAGCAAACCCAATCACCCCCGTGATGTGACTTGGACTTGGTACATTCTGATTGGTCACTTCCTGATTTACAGAGCTCTGCTTAGGGGCTCCATCTTTTCCTCAGGTCTGCCAAGATGTCCCTCCAGCAGCAGCAACCAGCGGCGGCCCCCTCCTCAGCCCTGGTAACTCAACTAAAATGACTTAAGGAGAACTAAAATGTGACGGTAGAGAAGTTAACTTAATGTGTGCTCCAAGAATGGAAACCAATGTATTGCCAACAATACTGAGACTATGAGGTGATGTGAGGTATGAAACAAAAGCTGTGTGTGACATTCATCTCTTTTCTGATGGAACTATAGAACACATCTAAAAGTGCAGCCGTCACAACCACCATCAGCCTTTTTCACTGCAGACATTTTAACTTGTCTTGTCAGGAGAAGGACATATGTTACTGAAAACATTGAAGGTGCTCAGTTCTATTCAAGTATCCCAGTTGAGTCATGACAGTGAGCCAGCATGCACAATACCAGGACCTGAAGCAGCTAAATGGAATTCAGCCGTCATTCATGTTCTTGTCTCCACCTGTGCTTTTCCTACTGGGACATTTCAAAGTGTCTTTTGTGGAAAAAGCTCTTTTTGCTTTTGTAATTAAAACACTTTAACACACGTTGATGTAGTGACACTAAAGTTTATTGTGATAATACACTGCAGTATCATATTTAGAAAAAGCATGGTTGTTGGAGCAGGACTCCTCAGAATTTGCAGCACAATCCACAGACCCCGGGTGTGCAGCAGCCACAGCAAACTTTGCACTTAATGCCGCGCTTCTCTCTGATGTTATACGGCATCTGTGTGAGAGATAAAAAACATGATCAATGTGTTCATCTCCAACATCATCACTCACTCTGTTTATTCTCTCTCCTTCAGAGAGCATCAGGGCTCTTTGTGGGGAAAACACATCCACTTACACTTAAATCAGCTCATTGCGTTCGGCCACATTCATTCAGTGAACTCAACATACCTTCCATGAGTCCACTGATGTCTCCTCATGTTCAGCAACGGGGTCGTCGATGCTCATTGGCTCCTCCAGCTCCTGCACCTGTTGATGAATCGTGCACATTTACAATAAGGGCCACATTTTAGGACCTGGACAGAACATTTATAGATGATTAGTGAGTATAAGTCAAGTTCTTACCTCAGTGATTGGGACAGCAGAGCTCTGCTGAATACAAATAAAGGTGAGCACGACGGCCACTGCAACAGCAACACTGAATGTCTTCATCTTAGCACGGTTTGACTGGTTTAAGTTTTCAAATCAAGTAGATTTCTTCAGATCTTGTGGTGACTCTTGTCAGCTCCTCTGAGTTCTCCTGTCTGATGGTTGAATGTGTAACATGTGCTGGTATTTATACTCACTTGGACCACTGTTGCCTCATCACTGACAGCACTTGCCACACTCCCTATTCCCAGCATCCCTACGTGATCCTGTGAATGGGAAATTCCTGAAGACTGGGAAACTCTCTGTCTTTGTTTGTGTGCCACAGTTTTTGTCCAACATTAAATCAACCATTACTCTTTTACTGTCTTACTTGCTAAGAAGTACAGCTCAATGATACATCACACTAATACGTAATTGATCAAAACTAAAATGCGACAAAGTGCAATGGAAACCGACTTAATAAAGAATAAATCATGAGGTATGAAGCGTGACTTCCACTGAAGACACAGAGGAAACATACACAGATCTGTGACGAGCAACGTTGTTCCTTATTTCTTTGCAATTGTTAAATGGACCAAACAATTAAACAAACTTTCAATCAAACCTAGAATGAACATTAAAGTGGTATCACATTTGATTAAAACTTTCTCATCATTCAAACATTTTAGGATTACTTGACCTGTCAGTATGAAAACAAAAAAAATCAGCAAGTCATGAATATACATAAATAAATAATGGTGGACATGAAATAAAAAAGAATTCAAAAACTAAAACTATTGAAAATGATCATCTATGGATTGTTGGCATTAATAGAACCAATGGCCATTTAATTTCTCAGTGTAACTCAAGTCTTTCCAAATACAGTCTCTTGTGCAAAAAGCAAAATCCCCGACTTCACTCACTTTCATTCACTGAAAACCCTGCTGGCCTGTGTGCTCGCTCGTGTCACGTGACCACAACATCAGTGTCAACAAACACAACCATGAATGGCTCTACATCTGTTATTTTGAATATGAAGAGGAAGCATCACCTTGTCTTTTAACAATAAAACCAATCACTACAATCTTAGTAACTACTATCAGCGGCCTGGAGTTGTTGGTCTGGACGCTCACTTGTTTGAAGGAAGCTTTTCTCAAATCAGTCTAAGCAACAAAACAAGCTTGCTTCCACTTGAGGATGAAGAAGTGTAAGTCTACATGATGTTCCACAAGATAATATCAACACTTGTATTTCATTTTCTTAAAATGTAACCTGTGGGGTGTGGAATTTTTGGAACTTTTATAATACATTAAATTTTACGTATTAAAAACCTTCTGTATTTGAGTTAATTTCCAAATGTCTGATCACGTCAGCTTTAATAATCAAAACCCTGTTTAAATATCTAAGCCTATCTGTAAAGCCTTGCTGCCCAAATGAAGAGTTCACTCTTCTCTTGTTCTAGTTCCAGAAAACACGTTACTAAACCTTCTGCACGTCGTCATGTTAGCAGGAGGATTGCCCGTTTACGTCCTCGGTGTGCAAAATCCCCTTTTTTATATTGAATACATTTATTATTTGAATGGTGTACAGTCGGCCTCTAAACACAACCGCAACATTTAGTCAATGCAAAAATACAATATAATGACTTTTAAAATAATTTCTCCAATTCCTAAAAAGAGCTTTGTTTTTTTTTTCCCAAAATGAAACAATTTACAAAACATGCAATGAAGTTCTCGGACCATAAAAGAGATCAACTAAACCGATCTTCACTCAGTCTATGTTCACTTAACATGAACTGAGTAGATCTGATCAGATCAAACTGACCCCAGAGGGACACAGGCCATTATAACGGCTCATCAGACCATTTTTGAAACAAAGGGGTAACACTACCACCTGCAGATCTACAAATACAACAAAACTGGACAGTTCGTTATGTGGAGCAATTATTACCGATTATGGTCTGAAGAAATATACAATATCTCTGAAGTAGCAAACCCAATCACCCCCGTGATGTGACTTGGACTTGGTACATTCTGATTGGTCACTTCCTGATTTACAGAGCTCTGCTTAGGGGCTCCATCTTTTCCTCAGGTCTGCCAAGATGTCCCTCCAGCAGCAGCAACCAGCGGCGGCCCCCTCCTCAGCCCTGGTAACTCAACTAAAATGACTTAAGGAGAACTAAAATGTGACGGTAGAGAAGTTAACTTAATGTGTGCTCCAAGAATGGAAACCAATGTATTGCCAACAATACTGAGACTATGAGGTGATGTGAGGTATGAAACAAAAGCTGTGTGTGACATTCATCTCTTTTCTGATGGAACGATAGAAAACTGAGTGTGTGCAGGAGGGTTAGAGACATCTAAAAGTGCAGCCGTCACAACCACCATCAGCCTTTTTCACTGCAGACATTTTAACTTGTCTTGTCAGGAGAAGGACATGTGTTACTAATAATATTAAAGTGCTCAGTTCTATTCAAGTATCCCAGTTGAGTCATGACAGTGAGCCAGCATGCACAATACCAGGACCTGAAGCAGCTAAATGGAATTCAGCCGTCATTCATGTTCTTGTCTCCACCTGTGCTTTTCCTACTGGGACATTTCAAAGTGTCTTTTGTGGAAAAATCTCTTTTTGCTTTTGTAATTAAAACACTTTAACACACGTTGATGTAGTGACACTAAAGTTTATTGTGGTAATACACTGCAGTATCATATTTAGAAAAAGCATGGTTGTTGGAGCAGGACTCCTCAGAATTTGCAGCACAATCCACAGACCCCGGGTCTGCAGCAGCCACAGCAAACTTTGCACTTAATGCCGCGCTTCTCTCTGATGTTATACGGCATCTGTGTGAGAGATAAAAAACATGATCAATGTGTTCATCTCCAACATCATCACTCACTCTGTTTATTCTCTCTCCTTCAGAGAGCATCAGGGCTCTTTGTGGGGAAAACACATCCACTTACACTTAAATCAGCTCATTGTGTTCGGCCACATTCATTCAGTGAACTCAACATACCTTCCATGAGTCCACTGATGTCTCCTCATGTTCAGCAACGGGGTCGTCGATGCTCATTGGCTCCTCCAGCTCCTGCACCTGTTGATGAATCGTGCACATTTACAATAAGGGCCACATTTTAGGACCTGGACAGAACATTTATAGATGATTAGTGAGTATAAGTCAAGTTCTTACCTCAGTGATTGGGACAGCAGAGCTCTGCTGAATACAAATAAAGGTGAGCACGACGGCCACTGCAACAGAAATGTTCTGCTTTTGACCTTGGCCCATTTTGTCTGCTCAAGAACAGTAAATGGCCGATGAACTTTACAAATATCTTCCATCTAATGTGCTTTTACCTGCAAGAAACAAGCCAGGAGAGTTAAAGACAGTAAGACTGCACAGGTCCAGCTATTGCATAGATCACTGAGCCTAAACAACAATATACCCCTGTTTGATTTCATGACCTCCACATACAATGTAACATTAGTATTGTGACAGAAATGTAGTTCTACCACACGGCCTGTTTCATAATAAGTCGGTACTCAAAGCATATCTCTGGCACATTAAGACGCATAGTTGAAAGACCTCAGTGGTAAATATCTGTTGCAATAACCAAAATCTCCTTCCGTCTCATGATTTGATAACCTTGCTGGCCCACGTGCTGGCTTCAGCGGACCACAACATCAGTGTCAACAACCACAACTGGCTCCAAAAGTGTTGGAATCGGCCCATATTTTGTTAAATATTACCTTGTCTTATCTTTCTATGGCACATTATGTCTCGTCACGATGAACCAACTTGCAAAATTAAGTCCAAACGGTGCAATCATGTCAACATAATATTATTCATTTCATATAAAAACTTATTTTTTTTTATTTCAAGTGTGCTCCATCTTTGTTAACGGAGGTAAAATATGTTTTGTGACTGTTAACCGTGTGAGAGCATCTAAGTGTCTATTAAAACAACACCTAACACTCTGTTTTAAGTTGGTGTGTGGTGTCCCAGTTTTACCAGGATGAGAGTGAACAGACAGTGAAGACAACAGGAGAGCAGAGAGGGAGAAAGTGTTCATTACAAAACACTTTGTTTTCACTAAAGAGCATTAACAACACACACACCCTCACATATGTAAAACATGGATCCAGAGAACCAGGTGATATACAGCAACAACAACAAATATAAATGTGTTCATTAATATCTCCATATGTGTCCAATGCAGCTTCTAATTTGAAAAATACCCGGTGTAAGTGCAGGACCTTTAAACCAGTTAATTTGTGATGGCTGTGTGTTTAACATTTAATACATTTTTAATGACATACAGTCCTCTGTTGAACACGGCTGCAACATTCTGTGTATGTACAAAACACAATACTATGTGATTTTTCTACAGGTGTTGTGGCCAGGTGTTCTGTAGTTTCTGCAGATATTTAGGATAGTGTGTACGGAGGATGCAGTCACATCACTGAGCACACATGAACTACAGCGGGACCAAATCCAGTAACATCCTCAGATATTTACAACCACAGGTACGACTGAAAGTTGTAAAATTAGGAATGCCTTGGTAGCCGAGTGGGACCTTTGTTTATTATGTCATGCCTCTCTCTCTCTCCTGTTTCCATTCTGTCTCTGATCTGTCAAAAGAAGGCCAGAATTTTACCCTCAGTCTGAGTGAGCCATCCTTGTTTAGCTTTGGCTTAAATGACGGTCCCATTTAGAATAAAATAGACCATGGAGCAGGGTATGCTTTAGGGCGTGGCTATCTTGTGATACCACGGTGTTGTCCGGTCTGGGAGTGGTCCGTGTTTTTGTCTTGAACTTTAACCCTTCCACAGTGTGTTTTTAGTTGCTCCTTATAACACAACTTCCATCATTTATTTTGCTTATTAGCTTCAGTATTTAAATAAAGTTTTATCGTAACAAGTAATCATCAGAGAAAATGCAGAATAAAGTACAAAGTAACTTCAACTCTAGATTTGAGTGTATTCAACTTCAATAGTTACTTTTAGACCATTTGGCATTGAAGTCGAATCCACTTTAAACAAATACATTTTCTCTAGTGTGAATAACTGAAATGTCTTTTTTAATACAATCATTTTATCTGAGTTTACAGTGTACTCAGGTCCCTGGTATGGTAACCTCATACAGGTGCAGGAATAATCATCTCAATTGTAAACAAAACACCCGGCTATTATTAGATTTAAATATTTTTTTCTTTTTCAAATTTTGTAAGATTTGTAAGAAAAACCTTTGAAAAAAACAAATATAATAATCACTGTGTAATTAAAGTTAGGGGCCGTTTGAATCTTTAGTAACTTCGGTCTTTCCAAAAATCTTGTGCAATAACCAAAATCCCTTCCCTCCTGCCACTCTGTCAAAAGCCTTCTGATAACCTCTATGTCAACAAACACAACCATGAATGGATCCTCGTCGGTTAGACTGTACAGCTGACTAAACCTTTTCATTTTTCAATATGAGAGGAGAGCATCACCATCAGCAATTCTGAAAACTACTGTTTGAACTATTTCATTTGATCTGATCATGATGAACACAGTGTCATTTAGTTTTCAGAACATCTCTTCATCTATACTTCATCATATTAGTTCTTCATGTGTGGTATTTATTGGCTAAATAAAACTCTGTGTTTTGACTGGAGTGGTTGGATAGAAGCGCTGCTGGAACACAAGTCAAAGTTTTAGTCTTTACCCCAACTGGTGAGCTTGTTTCTGCTTCATCTTAGCAATTCAAACTACTCAGTTAGTTTCTACTGTTCGATGTAGTATTTTCTGGCACAGTGTAATCTAAGTCAGTGGTTCTCAACTGGTCTGGCTGCGGGACCCACCATCACCCCTTAATTAATGACAAGCTGCGACCCACGATCCCACACGATCTATATTCAAGAAGTCTAGTAGTAGTAACGTCTCTGTGTAGTAAACAGCTGCCAAATCAAATAAAGAAAGTACACATCAATTATATTTTAACAAATATTATTCTCATTTTTCAAATTTAACTAGATGGATTATAAATAATACATAGAAATACATGAATAAATGTTCTTCTCATTTCAAGTAAAATAACGGCTGGAATAAAAAATAAATTACGTAACAAAATTCATTTTAGAAAAGTTATTTTCACTGAATTGCCCTGCAGCTTTAAATTCAGTTCATTCAGGGTGAAGTGAAAAAGCCACGATATTCTATTTTTCTCATCTTCCAAAAAGAGAAATTAGTGTTGGAAGAATTCACCTCTATGAGTCTGTCCAGTCAGAGTCTAATGACTCCGGTCTCTCTGGCCATTTTTCTCTTTTGGAAATCGTCCTATGATTTGACTTTCACAACTCTCACTTCAATAGTCCTGCTCTGCTGTCTATATCCTCGTCTCTCGTGTGCCACGGTGTGTGTACATCTCACTCAAGTGAGGAAACTTGTCAGAATACCCATATTTGATTGGCTGAGCTGCATCACGTGATGTGATTCCCAACGCATTGGGGTACATCTGAAGTCTCTTAATTGTCGTTTCCTCACTCCTCGATCCTCGCTTGAACCGGAAGTTGTTTCTGCGCCGCGGCCGTCCCAAAGCTCTAATGTAGCTCAGAGGAGCGAGGATCGAGGAGGGAGGAGGGATCTCTGAGGAGCCATGAGCGAGGAACCACGAGAACAGACTTCCAGGAAGTCTTTTTACGGCCAACACGCCCCCTCATTGTTCATCTGTCATGTGATTGGACGCTGCAGCCGATCGGACTGATGAGATTTTTTTCAACATGTAAACAGTGAAGACGGATCACAGATTAAACTCAAGTTTATATTTGATTCGTTTTCTGATTCAACATCTGGTTTAAATAAATGTTAATTGTAGTCTGAACAACAAAACGACCACAAACAACTTTCTACATTTATTAGAAAGATTTGTGGTTTCATGATCTGATATTTCCCTCAATAACCTTTATTATGGAAACAATTAAAGTCAGAGAGAGCTGGAGAGACGAAACACTTTTAAAATCATTCCTGAGTGTTTGATGAGTTTTATAATTTAAGAGAAACAATAATCATATTCTGGGTTATTTAATATCGACGTCACAATCATAATTTCAAAACGTACAGACGCAAATAATTCATAAATAAGACGATCGCATTCCGCCGGTAGAAATCGATGCTGCGCTTATAAACAGAACACAGAACACAGTTTGTTAACAGACTACAGAGAGAAACACCTCTACAGTGGTGATTACTGTGTGTCTTTATTAGTTATTAGTATTATTAGTTACTGTTATTAAGTACAGTGATCATGTGAACAGACGTCGCTTCACATGACGCAACTGAGGAAAGGACGTCTCATGTATTTTAAAACATATTCCCTCGTTCCTCTCTCCTAGCATGGTTTCCTCCATGCATCCCTGGTGGGAGGGACTAAGACGCAAGGAAAGGACACAAGTGAGGGAAACGGGGATGCAATTAAGAGACTTGAGAAGTACCCTTGGTCAGTGTTTTTCCTGCACCGCTGAACAAGTGCCGTAAATGCTGGAATAATTCCGCTGCATAAAAAATTTTTTCGTTGGGCAAAGGCCCGCGACCCACTGAAAACAGGTCCGCGACCCACTTTTGGGTCGCGACCCACCAGTTGAGAATCACTGATCTAAGTGATGCAAAAGATATGTTGGGAGTGACAACTGTGTTTGCTGAATGAGGGACAGTTCAGGACAGATATTTTAGAAGAAAGAGGGGAGGTTTGTATTAATGGTAAAAGGATGTTTTGTGACAATTAAAAGGTATTGATCATCCACTTTAATAGATATTCAGCAAAATATGAGGATGATACAGAAACATCACTGAGCAAGAACTGTGTACATCCTGAAACATCCTGAACATTTTCATACAGCATGAATACAAATCAACGTGTGACATTGCCGCGCTTCTCTCTGATGTTATACGGCATCTGTGTGAGAGATAAAAAACATGATCAATGTGTTCATCTCCAACATCATCACTCACTCTGTTTATTCTCTCTCCTTCAGAGAGCATCAGGGCTCTTTGTGGGGAAAACACATCCACTTACACTTAAATCAGCTCATTGTGTTCGGCCACATTCATTCAGTGAACTCAACATACCTTCCATGAGTCCACTGATGTCTCCTCATGTTCAGCAACGGGGTCGTCGATGCTCATTGGCTCCTCCAGCTCCTGCACCTGTTGATGAATCGTGCACATTTACAATAAGAGATACACAGATCTGTGACGAGCAATGTTGTTCCTTATTTCTTTGCAATTGTTAAATGGACCAAACAATTAAACAAACTTTCAATCAAACCTAGAATGAACATTAAAGTGGTATCACATTTGATTAAAACTTTCTCATCATTCAAACATTTTAGGATTACTTGACCTGTCAGTATGAAAACAATAAAAACAGCAAGTCATGAATATACATAAATAAATAATGGTGGACATGAAATAAAAAAGAATTCAAAAACTAATACTATTGAAAATGATAATCTATGGATTGTTGGCATTAATAGAACCAATGGCCATTTAATTTCTCAGTGTAACTCAAGTCTTTCCAAATACAGTCTCTTGTGCAAAAAGCAAAATCCCCGACTTCACTCACTTTCATTTACTGAAAACCCTGCTGGCCTGTGTGCTCGCTCGTGTCACGTGACCACAACATCAGTGTCAACAAACACAACCATGAATGGCTCTACATCTGTTGTTTTTAATATGAAGAGGAAGCATCACCTTGTCTTTTAACAATAAAACCAATCACTACAATCTTAGTAACTACTATCAGCGGCCTGGAGTTGTTGGTCTGGACGCTCACTTGTTTGAAGGAAGCTTTTCTCAAATCAGTCTAAGCAACAAAACAAGCTTGCTTCCACTTGAGGATGAAGAAGTGTAAGTCTACATGATGTTCCACAAGATAATATCAACACTTGTATTTCATTTTCTTAAAATGTAACCTGTGGGGTGTGGAATTTTTGGAACTTTTATAATACATTTAATTTTACGTATTAAAAACCTGTATTTGAGTTAATTTCCAAATGTCTCTGATCACGTCAGCTTTAATAATCAAAACCCTGTTTAATTATCTAAGCCTATCTGTAAAGCCTTGCTGCCCAAATGAAGAGTTCACTCTTCTCTTGTTCTAGTTCCAGAAAACACGTTACTAAACCTTCTGCACGTCGTCATGTTAGCAGGAGGATTGCCCGTTTACGTCCTCGGTGTGCAAAATCCCCTTTTTTATATTGAATACATTTATTATTTGAATGGTGTACAGTCGGCCTCTAAACACAACCGCAACATTTAGTCAATGCAAAAATACAATATAATGACTTTTTAAATAATTTCTCCAATTCCTAAAAAGAGCTTTGTTTTTTTTTTCCCAAAATGAAACAATTTACAAAACATGCAATGAAGTTCTCGGACCATAAAAGAGATCAACTAAACCGATCTTCACTCAGTCTATGTTCACTTAACATGAACTGAGTAGATCTGATCAGACCAAACTGACCCCAGAGGGACACAGGCCATTATAACGGCTCATCAGACCATTTTTGAAACAAAGGGGTAACACTACCACCTGCAGATCTACAAATACAACAAAACTGGACAGTTAATCTATCGTTATGTGGAGCAATTATTACCGATTATGGTCTGAAGAAATATACAATATCTCTGAAGTAGCAAACACAATCACCCCCGTGATGTGACTTGGACTTGGTACATTCTGATTGGTCACTTCCTGATTTACAGAGCTCTGCTTAGGGGCTCCATCTTTTCCTCAGGTCTGCCAAGATGTCCCTCCAGCAGCAGCAACCAGCGGCGGCCCCCTCCTCAGCCCTGGTAACTCAACTAAAATGACTTAAGGAGAACTAAAATGTGACGGTAGAGAAGTTAACTTAATGTGTGCTCCAAGAATGGAAACCAATGTATTGCCAACAATACTGAGACTATGAGGTGATGTGAGGCATGAAACAAAAGCTGTGTGTGACATTCATCTCTTTTCTGATGGAACTATAGAACACATCTAAAAGTGCAGCCGTCACAACCACCATCAGCCTTTTTCACTGCAGACATTTTAACTTGTCTTGTCAGGAGAAGGACATATGTTACTGAAAACATTGAAGGTGCTCAGTTCTATTCAAGTATCCCAGTTGAGTCATGACAGTGAGCCAGCATGCACAATACCAGGACCTGAAGCAGCTAAATGGAATTCAGCCGTCATTCATGTTCTTGTCTCCACCTGTGCTTTTCCTACTGGGACATTTCAAAGTGTCTTTTGTGGAAAAAGCTCTTTTTGCTTTTGTAATTAAAACACTTTAACACACGTTGATGTAGTGACACTAAAGTTTATTGTGATAATACACTGCAGTATCATATTTAGAAAAAGCATGGTTGTTGGAGCAGGACTCCTCAGAATTTGCAGCACAATCCACAGACCCCGGGTGTGCAGCAGCCACAGCAAACTTTGCACTTAATGCCGCGCTTCTCTCTGATGTTATACGGCATCTGTGTGAGAGATAAAAAACATGATCAATGTGTTCATCTCCAACATCATCACTCACTCTGTTTATTCTCTCTCCTTCAGAGAGCATCAGGGCTCTTTGTGGGGAAAACACATCCACTTACACTTAAATCAGCTCATTGTGTTCGGCCACATTCATTCAGTGAACTCAACATACCTTCCATGAGTCCACTGATGTCTCCTCATGTTCAGCAACGGGGTCGTCGATGCTCATTGGCTCCTCCAGCTCCTGCACCTGTTGATGAATCGTGCACATTTACAATAAGGGCCACATTTTAGGACCTGGACAGAACATTTATAGATGATTAGTGAGTATAAGTCAAGTTCTTACCTCAGTGATTGGGACAGCAGAGCTCTGCTGAATACAAATAAAGGTGAGCACGACGGCCACTGCAACAGCAACACTGAATGTCTTCATCTTAGCACGGTTTGACTGGTTTAAGTTTTCAAATCAAGTAGATTTCTTCAGATCTTGTGGTGACTCTTGTCAGCTCCTCTGAGTTCTCCTGTCTGATGGTTGAATGTGTAACATGTGCTGGTATTTATACTCACTTGGACCACTGTTGCCTCATCACTGACAGCACTTGCCACACTCCCTATTCCCAGCATCCCTACGTGATCCTGTGAATGGGAAATTCCTGAAGACTGGGAAACTCTCTGTCTTTGTTTGTGTGCCACAGTTTTTGTCCAACATTAAATCAACCATTACTCTTTTACTGTCTTACTTGCTAAGAAGTACAGCTCAATGATACATCACACTAATACGTAATTGATCAAAACTAAAATGCGACAAAGTGCAATGGAAACCGACTTAATAAAGAATAAATCATGAGGTATGAAGCGTGACTTCCACTGAAGACACAGAGGAAACATACACAGATCTGTGACGAGCAACGTTGTTCCTTATTTCTTTGCAATTGTTAAATGGACCAAACAATTAAACAAACTTTCAATCAAACCTAGAATGAACATTAAAGTGGTATCACATTTGATTAAAACTTTCTCATCATTCAAACATTTTAGGATTACTTGACCTGTCAGTATGAAAACAAAAAAAATCAGCAAGTCATGAATATACATAAATAAATAATGGTGGACATGAAATAAAAAAGAATTCAAAAACTAAAACTATTGAAAATGATCATCTATGGATTGTTGGCATTAATAGAACCAATGGCCATTTAATTTCTCAGTGTAACTCAAGTCTTTCCAAATACAGTCTCTTGTGCAAAAAGCAAAATCCCCGACTTCACTCACTTTCATTCACTGAAAACCCTGCTGGCCTGTGTGCTCGCTCGTGTCACGTGACCACAACATCAGTGTCAACAAACACAACCATGAATGGCTCTACATCTGTTATTTTGAATATGAAGAGGAAGCATCACCTTGTCTTTTAACAATAAAACCAATCACTACAATCTTAGTAACTACTATCAGCGGCCTGGAGTTGTTGGTCTGGACGCTCACTTGTTTGAAGGAAGCTTTTCTCAAATCAGTCTAAGCAACAAAACAAGCTTGCTTCCACTTGAGGATGAAGAAGTGTAAGTCTACATGATGTTCCACAAGATAATATCAACACTTGTATTTCATTTTCTTAAAATGTAACCTGTGGGGTGTGGAATTTTTGGAACTTTTATAATACATTAAATTTTACGTATTAAAAACCTTCTGTATTTGAGTTAATTTCCAAATGTCTGATCACGTCAGCTTTAATAATCAAAACCCTGTTTAAATATCTAAGCCTATCTGTAAAGCCTTGCTGCCCAAATGAAGAGTTCACTCTTCTCTTGTTCTAGTTCCAGAAAACACGTTACTAAACCTTCTGCACGTCGTCATGTTAGCAGGAGGATTGCCCGTTTACGTCCTCGGTGTGCAAAATCCCCTTTTTTATATTGAATACATTTATTATTTGAATGGTGTACAGTCGGCCTCTAAACACAACCGCAACATTTAGTCAATGCAAAAATACAATATAATGACTTTTAAAATAATTTCTCCAATTCCTAAAAAGAGCTTTGTTTTTTTTTTCCCAAAATGAAACAATTTACAAAACATGCAATGAAGTTCTCGGACCATAAAAGAGATCAACTAAACCGATCTTCACTCAGTCTATGTTCACTTAACATGAACTGAGTAGATCTGATCAGATCAAACTGACCCCAGAGGGACACAGGCCATTATAACGGCTCATCAGACCATTTTTGAAACAAAGGGGTAACACTACCACCTGCAGATCTACAAATACAACAAAACTGGACAGTTCGTTATGTGGAGCAATTATTACCGATTATGGTCTGAAGAAATATACAATATCTCTGAAGTAGCAAACCCAATCACCCCCGTGATGTGACTTGGACTTGGTACATTCTGATTGGTCACTTCCTGATTTACAGAGCTCTGCTTAGGGGCTCCATCTTTTCCTCAGGTCTGCCAAGATGTCCCTCCAGCAGCAGCAACCAGCGGCGGCCCCCTCCTCAGCCCTGGTAACTCAACTAAAATGACTTAAGGAGAACTAAAATGTGACGGTAGAGAAGTTAACTTAATGTGTGCTCCAAGAATGGAAACCAATGTATTGCCAACAATACTGAGACTATGAGGTGATGTGAGGTATGAAACAAAAGCTGTGTGTGACATTCATCTCTTTTCTGATGGAACGATAGAAAACTGAGTGTGTGCAGGAGGGTTAGAGACATCTAAAAGTGCAGCCGTCACAACCACCATCAGCCTTTTTCACTGCAGACATTTTAACTTGTCTTGTCAGGAGAAGGACATGTGTTACTAATAATATTAAAGTGCTCAGTTCTATTCAAGTATCCCAGTTGAGTCATGACAGTGAGCCAGCATGCACAATACCAGGACCTGAAGCAGCTAAATGGAATTCAGCCGTCATTCATGTTCTTGTCTCCACCTGTGCTTTTCCTACTGGGACATTTCAAAGTGTCTTTTGTGGAAAAATCTCTTTTTGCTTTTGTAATTAAAACACTTTAACACACGTTGATGTAGTGACACTAAAGTTTATTGTGGTAATACACTGCAGTATCATATTTAGAAAAAGCATGGTTGTTGGAGCAGGACTCCTCAGAATTTGCAGCACAATCCACAGACCCCGGGTCTGCAGCAGCCACAGCAAACTTTGCACTTAATGCCGCGCTTCTCTCTGATGTTATACGGCATCTGTGTGAGAGATAAAAAACATGATCAATGTGTTCATCTCCAACATCATCACTCACTCTGTTTATTCTCTCTCCTTCAGAGAGCATCAGGGCTCTTTGTGGGGAAAACACATCCACTTACACTTAAATCAGCTCATTGTGTTCGGCCACATTCATTCAGTGAACTCAACATACCTTCCATGAGTCCACTGATGTCTCCTCATGTTCAGCAACGGGGTCGTCGATGCTCATTGGCTCCTCCAGCTCCTGCACCTGTTGATGAATCGTGCACATTTACAATAAGGGCCACATTTTAGGACCTGGACAGAACATTTATAGATGATTAGTGAGTATAAGTCAAGTTCTTACCTCAGTGATTGGGACAGCAGAGCTCTGCTGAATACAAATAAAGGTGAGCACGACGGCCACTGCAACAGAAATGTTCTGCTTTTGACCTTGGCCCATTTTGTCTGCTCAAGAACAGTAAATGGCCGATGAACTTTACAAATATCTTCCATCTAATGTGCTTTTACCTGCAAGAAACAAGCCAGGAGAGTTAAAGACAGTAAGACTGCACAGGTCCAGCTATTGCATAGATCACTGAGCCTAAACAACAATATACCCCTGTTTGATTTCATGACCTCCACATACAATGTAACATTAGTATTGTGACAGAAATGTAGTTCTACCACACGGCCTGTTTCATAATAAGTCGGTACTCAAAGCATATCTCTGGCACATTAAGACGCATAGTTGAAAGACCTCAGTGGTAAATATCTGTTGCAATAACCAAAATCTCCTTCCGTCTCATGATTTGATAACCTTGCTGGCCCACGTGCTGGCTTCAGCGGACCACAACATCAGTGTCAACAACCACAACTGGCTCCAAAAGTGTTGGAATCGGCCCATATTTTGTTAAATATTACCTTGTCTTATCTTTCTATGGCACATTATGTCTCGTCACGATGAACCAACTTGCAAAATTAAGTCCAAACGGTGCAATCATGTCAACATAATATTATTCATTTCATATAAAAACTTATTTTTTTTTATTTCAAGTGTGCTCCATCTTTGTTAACGGAGGTAAAATATGTTTTGTGACTGTTAACCGTGTGAGAGCATCTAAGTGTCTATTAAAACAACACCTAACACTCTGTTTTAAGTTGGTGTGTGGTGTCCCAGTTTTACCAGGATGAGAGTGAACAGACAGTGAAGACAACAGGAGAGCAGAGAGGGAGAAAGTGTTCATTACAAAACACTTTGTTTTCACTAAAGAGCATTAACAACACACACACCCTCACATATGTAAAACATGGATCCAGAGAACCAGGTGATATACAGCAACAACAACAAATATAAATGTGTTCATTAATATCTCCATATGTGTCCAATGCAGCTTCTAATTTGAAAAATACCCGGTGTAAGTGCAGGACCTTTAAACCAGTTAATTTGTGATGGCTGTGTGTTTAACATTTAATACATTTTTAATGACATACAGTCCTCTGTTGAACACGGCTGCAACATTCTGTGTATGTACGAAACACAATACTATGTGATTTTTCTACAGGTGTTGTGGCCAGGTGTTCTGTAGTTTCTGCAGATATTTAGGATAGTGTGTACGGAGGATGCAGTCACATCACTGAGCACACATGAACTACAGCGGGACCAAATCCAGTAACATCCTCAGATATTTACAACCACAGGTACGACTGAAAGTTGTAAAATTAGGAATGCCTTGGTAGCCGAGTGGGACCTTTGTTTATTATGTCATGCCTCTCTCTCTCTCCTGTTTCCATTCTGTCTCTGATCTGTCAAAAGAAGGCCAGAATTTTACCCTCAGTCTGAGTGAGCCATCCTTGTTTAGCTTTGGCTTAAATGACGGTCCCATTTAGAATAAAATAGACCATGGAGCAGGGTATGCTTTAGGGCGTGGCTATCTTGTGATACCACGGTGTTGTCCGGTCTGGGAGTGGTCCGTGTTTTTGTCTTGAACTTTAACCCTTCCACAGTGTGTTTTTAGTTGCTCCTTATAACACAACTTCCATCATTTATTTTGCTTATTAGCTTCAGTATTTAAATAAAGTTTTATCGTAACAAGTAATCATCAGAGAAAATGCAGAATAAAGTACAAAGTAACTTCAACTCTAGATTTGAGTGTATTCAACTTCAATAGTTACTTTTAGACCATTTGGCATTGAAGTCGAATCCACTTTAAACAAATACATTTTCTCTAGTGTGAATAACTGAAATGTCTTTTTTAATACAATCATTTTATCTGAGTTTACAGTGTACTCAGGTCCCTGGTATGGTAACCTCATACAGGTGCAGGAATAATCATCTCAATTGTAAACAAAACACCTGGCTATTATTAGATTTAAATATTTTTTTCTTTTTCAAATTTTGTAAGATTTGTAAGAAAAACCTTTGAAAAAAACAAATATAATAATCACTGTGTAATTAAAGTTAGGGGCCGTTTGAATCTTTAGTATCTTCGGTCTTTTCAAAAATCTTGTGCAATAACCAAAATCCCTTCCCTCCTGCCACTCTGTCAAAAGCCTTCTGATAACCTCTATGTCAACAAACACAACCATGAATGGATCCTCGTCGGTTAGACTGTACAGCTGACTAAACCTTTTCATTTTTCAATATGAGAGGAGAGCATCACCATCAGCAATTCTGAAAACTACTGTTTGAACTATTTCATTTGATCTGATCATGATGAACACAGTGTCATTTAGTTTTCAGAACATGTCTTCATCTATACTTCATCATATTAGTTCTTCATGTGTGGTATTTATTGGCTAAATAAAACTCTGTGTTTTGACTGGAGTGGTTGGATAGAAGCGCTGCTGGAACACAAGTCAAAGTTTTAGTCTTTACCCCAACTGGTGAGCTTGTTTCTGCTTCATCTTAGCAATTCAAACTACTCAGTTAGTTTCTACTGTTCGATGTAGTATTTTCTGGCACAGTGTAATCTAAGTCAGTGGTTCTCAACTGGTCTGGCTGCGGGACCCACCATCACCCCTTAATTAATGACAAGCTGCGACCCACGATCCCACACGATCTATATTCAAGAAGTCTAGTAGTAGTAACGTCTCTGTGTAGTAAACAGCTGCCAAATCAAATAAAGAAAGTACACATCAATTATATTTTAACAAATATTATTCTCATTTTTCAAATTTAACTAGATGGATTATAAATAATACATAGAAATACATGAATAAATGTTCTTCTCATTTCAAGTAAAATAACGGCTGGAATAAAAAATAAATTACGTAACAAAATTCATTTTAGAAAAGTTATTTTCACTGAATTGCCCTGCAGCTTTAAATTCAGTTCATTCAGGGTGAAGTGAAAAAGCCACGATATTCTATTTTTCTCATCTTCCAAAAAGAGAAATTAGTGTTGGAAGAATTCACCTCTATGAGTCTGTCCAGTCAGAGTCTAATGACTCCGGTCTCTCTGGCCATTTTTCTCTTTTGGAAATCGTCCTATGATTTGACTTTCACAACTCTCACTTCAATAGTCCTGCTCTGCTGTCTATATCCTCGTCTCTCGTGTGCCACGGTGTGTGTACATCTCACTCAAGTGAGGAAACTTGTCAGAATACCCATATTTGATTGGCTGAGCTGCATCACGTGATGTGATTCCCAACGCATTGGGGTACATCTGAAGTCTCTTAATTGTCGTTTCCTCACTCCTCGATCCTCGCTTGAACCGGAAGTTGTTTCTGCGCCGCGGCCGTCCCAAAGCTCTAATGTAGCTCAGAGGAGCGAGGATCGAGGAGGGAGGAGGGATCTCTGAGGAGCCATGAGCGAGGAACCACGAGAACAGACTTCCAGGAAGTCTTTTTACGGCCAACACGCCCCCTCATTGTTCATCTGTCATGTGATTGGACGCTGCAGCCGATCGGACTGATGAGATTTTTTTCAACATGTAAACAGTGAAGACGGATCACAGATTAAACTCAAGTTTATATTTGATTCGTTTTCTGATTCAACATCTGGTTTAAATAAATGTTAATTGTAGTCTGAACAACAAAACGACCACAAACAACTTTCTACATTTATTAGAAAGATTTGTGGTTTCATGATCTGATATTTCCCTCAATAACCTTTATTATGGAAACAATTAAAGTCAGAGAGAGCTGGAGAGACGAAACACTTTTAAAATCATTCCTGAGTGTTTGATGAGTTTTATAATTTAAGAGAAACAATAATCATATTCTGGGTTATTTAATATCGACGTCACAATCATAATTTCAAAACGTACAGACGCAAATAATTCATAAATAAGACGATCGCATTCCGCCGGTAGAAATCGATGCTGCGCTTATAAACAGAACACAGAACACAATTTGTTAACAGACTACAGAGAGAAACACCTCTACAGTGGTGATTACTGTGTGTCTTTATTAGTTATTAGTATTATTAGTTACTGTTATTAAGTACAGTGATCATGTGAACAGACGTCGCTTCACATGACGCAACTGAGGAAAGGACGTCTCATGTATTTTAAAACATATTCCCTCGTTCCTCTCTCCTAGCATGGTTTCCTCCATGCATCCCTGGTGGGAGGGACTAAGACGCAAGGAAAGGACACAAGTGAGGGAAACGGGGATGCAATTAAGAGACTTGAGAAGTACCCTTGGTCAGTGTTTTTCCTGCACCGCTGAACAAGTGCCGTAAATGCTGGAATAATTCCGCTGCATAAAAAATTTTTTTGTTCGGCAAAGGCCCGCGACCCACTGAAAACAGGTCCGCGACCCACTTTTGGGTCGCGACCCACCAGTTGAGAATCACTGATCTAAGTGATGCAAAAGATATGTTGGGAGTGACAACTGTGTTTGCTGAATGAGGGACAGTTCAGGACAGATATTTTAGAAGAAAGAGGGGAGGTTTGTATTAATGGTAAAAGGATGTTTTGTGACAATTAAAAGGTATTGATCATCCACTTTAATAGATATTCAGCAAAATATGAGGATGATACAGAAACATCACTGAGCAAGAACTGTGTACATCCTGAAACATCCTGAACATTTTCATACAGCATGAATACAAATCAACGTGTGACATTGCCGCGCTTCTCTCTGATGTTATACGGCATCTGTGTGAGAGATAAAAAACATGATCAATGTGTTCATCTCCAACATCATCACTCACTCTGTTTATTCTCTCTCCTTCAGAGAGCATCAGGGCTCTTTGTGGGGAAAACACATCCACTTACACTTAAATCAGCTCATTGTGTTCGGCCACATTCATTCAGTGAACTCAACATACCTTCCATGAGTCCACTGATATCTCCTCATGTTCAGCAACGGGGTCGTCGATGCTCATTGGCTCCTCCAGCTCCTGCACCTGTTGATGAATCGTGCACATTTACAATAAGAGATACACAGATCTGTGACGAGCAACGTTGTTCCTTATTTCTTTGCAATTGTTAAATGGACCAAACAATTAAACAAACTTTCAATCAAACCTAGAATGAACATTAAAGTGGTATCACATTTGATTAAAACTTTCTCATCATTCAAACATTTTAGGATTACTTGACCTGTCAGTATGAAAACAAAAAAAACAGCAAGTCATGAATATACATAAATAAATAATGGTGGACATGAAATAAAAAAGAATTCAAAAACTAATACTATTGAAAATGATAATCTATGGATTGTTGGCATTAATAGAACCAATGGCCATTTAATTTCTCAGTGTAACTCAAGTCTTTCCAAATACAGTCTCTTGTGCAAAAAGCAAAATCCCCGACTTCACTCACTTTCATTTACTGAAAACCCTGCTGGCCTGTGTGCTCGCTCGTGTCACGTGACCACAACATCAGTGTCAACAAACACAACCATGAATGGCTCTACATCTGTTATTTTGAATATGAAGAGGAAGCATCACCTTGTCTTTTAACAGTAAAACCAATCACTACAATCTTAGTAACTACTATCAGCGGCCTGGAGTTGTTGGTCTGGACGCTCACTTGTTTGAAGGAAGCTTTTCTCAAATCAGTCTAAGCAACAAAACAAGCTTGCTTCCACTTGAGGATGAAGAAGTGTAAGTCTACATGATGTTCCACAAGATAATATCAACACTTGTATTTCATTTTCTTAAAATGTAACCTGTGGGGTGTGGAATTTTTGGAACTTTTATAATACATTTAATTTTACGTATTAAAAACCTGTATTTGAGTTAATTTCCAAATGTCTCTGATCACGTCAGCTTTAATAATCAAAACCCTGTTTAATTATCTAAGCCTATCTGTAAAGCCTTGCTGCCCAAATGAAGAGTTCACTCTTCTCTTGTTCTAGTTCCAGAAAACACGTTACTAAACTTTCTGCACGTCGTCATGTTAGCAGGAGGATTGCCCGTTTACGTCCTCGGTGTGCAAAATCCCCTTTTTTATATTGAATACATTTATTATTTGAATGGTGTACAGTCGGCCTCTAAACACAACCGCAACATTTAGTCAATGCAAAAATACAATATAATGACTTTTAAAATAATTTCTCCAATTCCTAAAAAGAGCTTTGTTTTTTTTTTCCCAAAATGAAACAATTTACAAAACATGCAATGAAGTTCTCGGACCATAAAAGAGATCAACTAAACCGATCTTCACTCAGTCTATGTTCACTTAACATGAACTGAGTAGATCTGATCAGACCAAACTGACCCCAGAGGGACACAGGCCATTATAACGGCTCATCAGACCATTTTTGAAACAAAGGGGTAACACTACCACCTGCAGATCTACAAATACAACAAAACTGGACAGTTAATCTATCGTTATGTGGAGCAATTATTACCGATTATGGTCTGAAGAAATATACAATATCTCTGAAGTAGCAAACACAATCACCCCCGTGATGTGACTTGGACTTGGTACATTCTGATTGGTCACTTCCTGATTTACAGAGCTCTGCTTAGGGGCTCCATCTTTTGCTCAGGTCTGCCAAGATGTCCCTCCAGCAGCAGCAACCAGCGGCGGCCCCCTCCTCAGCCCTGGTAACTCAACTAAAATGACTTAAGGAGAACTAAAATGTGACGGTAGAGAAGTTAACTTAATGTGTGCTCCAAGAATGGAAACCAATGTATTGCCAACAATACTGAGACTATGAGTTGATGTGAGGCATGAAACAAAAGCTGTGTGTGACATTCATCTCTTTTCTGATGGAACTATAGAACACTAAGGTGTGTGCAGGAGGGTTAGAGACATCTAAAAGTGCAGCCGTCACAACCACCATCAGCCTTTTTCACTGCAGACATTTTAACTTGTCTTGTCAGGAGAAGGACATGTGTTACTAATAATATTAAAGTGCTCAGTTCTATTCAAGTATCCCAGTTGAGTCATGACAGTGAGCCAGCATGCACAATACCAGGACCTGAAGCAGCTAAATGGAATTCAGCCGTCATTCATGTTCTTGTCTCCACCTGTGCTTTTCCTACTGGGACATTTCAAAGTGTCTTTTGTGGAAAAAGCTCTTTTTGCTTTTGTAATTAAAACACTTTAACACACGTTGATGTAGTGACACTGAAGTTTATTGTGATAATACACTGCAGTATCATATTTAGAAAAAGCATGGTTGTTGGAGCAGGACTCCTCAGAATTTGCAGCACAATCCACAGACCCCGGGTGTGCAGCAGCCACAGCAAACTTTGCACTTAATGCCGCGCTTCTCTCTGATGTTATACGGCATCTGTGTGAGAGATAAAAAACATGATCAATGTGTTCATCTCCAACATCATCACTCACTCTGTTTATTCTCTCTCCTTCAGAGAGCATCAGGGCTCTTTGTGGGGAAAACACATCCACTTACACTTAAATCAGCTCATTGTGTTCGGCCACATTCATTCAGTGAACTCAACATACCTTCCATGAGTCCACTGATGTCTCCTCATGTTCAGCAACGGGGTCGTCGATGCTCATTGGCTCCTCCAGCTCCTGCACCTGTTGATGAATCGTGCACATTTACAATAAGGGCCACATTTTAGGACCTGGACAGAACATTTATAGATGATTAGTGAGTATAAGTCAAGTTCTTACCTCAGTGATTGGGACAGCAGAGCTCTGCTGAATACAAATAAAGGTGAGCACGACGGCCACTGCAACAGCAACACTGAATGTCTTCATCTTAGCACGGTTTGACTGGTTTAAGTTTTCAAATCAAGTAGATTTCTTCAGATCTTGTGGTGACTCTTGTCAGCTCCTCTGAGTTCTCCTGTCTGATGGTTGAATGTGTAACATGTGCTGGTATTTATACTCACTTGGACCACTGTTGCCTCATCACTGACAGCACTTGCCACACTCCCTATTCCCAGCATCCCTACGTGATCCTGTGAATGGGAAATTCCTGAAGACTGGGAAACTCTCTGTCTTTGTTTGTGTGCCACAGTTTTTGTCCAACATTAAATCAACCATTACTCTTTTACTGTCTTACTTGCTAAGAAGTACAGCTCAATCATACATCACACTAATACGTAATTGATCAAAACTAAAATGCGACAAAGTGCAATGGAAACCGACTTAATAAAGAATAAATCATGAGGTATGAAGCGTGACTTCCACTGAAGACACAGAGGAAACATACACAGATATGTGACGAGCAACGTTGTTCCTTATTTCTTTGCAATTGTTAAATGGACCAAACAATTAAACAAACTTTCAATCAAACCTAGAATGAACATTAAAGTGGTATCACATTTGATTAAAACTTTCTCATCATTCAAACATTTTAGGATTACTTGACCTGTCAGTATGAAAACAAAAAAAATCAGCAAGTCATGAATATACATAAATAAATAATGGTGGACATGAAATAAAAAAGAATTCAAAAACTAAAACTATTGAAAATGATCATCTATGGATTGTTGGCATTAATAGAACCAATGGCCATTTAATTTCTCAGTGTAACTCAAGTCTTTCCAAATACAGTCTCTTGTGCAAAAAGCAAAATCCCCGACTTCACTCACTTTCATTTACTGAAAACCCTGCTGGCCTGTGTGCTCGCTCGTGTCACGTGACCACAACATCAGTGTCAACAAACACAACCATGAATGGCTCTACATCTGTTATTTTGAATATGAAGAGGAAGCATCACCTTGTCTTTTAACAATAAAACCAATCACTACAATCTTAGTAACTACTATCAGCGGCCTGGAGTTGTTGGTCTGGACGCTCACTTGTTTGAAGGAAGCTTTTCTCAAATCAGTCTAAGCAACAAAACAAGCTTGCTTCCACTTGAGGATGAAGAAGTGTAAGTCTACATGATGTTCCACAAGATAATATCAACACTTGTATTTCATTTTCTTAAAATGTAACCTGTGGGGTGTGGAATTTTTGGAACTTTTATAATACATTAAATTTTACGTATTAAAAACCTTCTGTATTTGAGTTAATTTCCAAATGTCTCTGATCACGTCAGCTTTAATAATCAAAAGCCTGTTTAAATATCTAAGCCTATCTGTAAAGCCTTGCTGCCCAAATGAAGAGTTCACTCTTCTCTTGTTCTAGTTCCAGAAAACACGTTACTAAACCTTCTGCACGTCGTCATGTTAGCAGGAGGATTGCCCGTTTACGTCCTCGGTGTGCAAAATCCCCTTTTTTATATTGAATACATTTATTATTTGAATGGTGTACAGTCGCCCTCTAAACACAACCGCAACATTTAGTCAATGCAAAAATACAATATAATGACTTTTAAAATAATTTCTCCAATTCCTAAAAAGAGCTTTGTTTTTTTTTTCCCAAAATGAAACAATTTACAAAACATGCAATGAAGTTCTCGGACCATAAAAGAGATCAACTAAACCGATCTTCACTCAGTCTATGTTCACTTAACATGAACTGAGTAGATCTGATCAGACCAAACTGACCCCAGAGGGACACAGGCCATTATAACGGCTCATCAGACCATTTTTGAAACAAAGGGGTAACACTACCACCTGCAGATCTACAAATACAACAAAACTGGACAGTTAATCTATCGTTATGTGGAGCAATTATTACCGATTATGGTCTGAAGAAATATACAATATCTCTGAAGTAGCAAACACAATCACCCCCGTGATGTGACTTGGACTTGGTACATTCTGATTGGTCACTTCCTGATTTACAGAGCTCTGCTTAGGGGCTCCATCTTTTCCTCAGGTCTGCCAAGATGTCCCTCCAGCAGCAGCAACCAGCGGCGGCCCCCTCCTCAGCCCTGGTAACTCAACTAAAATGACTTAAGGAGAACTAAAATGTGACGGTAGAGAAGTTAACTTAATGTGTGCTCCAAGAATGGAAACCAATGTATTGCCAACAATACTGAGACTATGAGGTGATGTGAGGCATGAAACAAAAGCTGTGTGTGACATTCATCTCTTTTCTGATGGAACGATAGAAAACTGAGTGTGTGCAGGAGGGTTAGAGACATCTAAAAGTGCAGCCGTCACAACCACCATCAGCCTTTTTCACTGCAGACATTTTAACTTGTCTTGTCAGGAGAAGGACATATGTTACTGAAAACATTGAAGGTGCTCAGTTCTATTCAAGTATCCCAGTTGAGTCATGACAGTGAGCCAGCATGCACAATACCAGGACCTGAAGCAGCTAAATGGAATTCAGCCGTCATTCATGTTCTTGTCTCCACCTGTGCTTTTCCTACTGGGACATTTCAAAGTGTCTTTTGTGGAAAAAGCTCTTTTTGCTTTTGTAATTAAAACACTTTAACACACGTTGATGTAGTGACACTAAAGTTTATTGTGATAATACACTGCAGTATCATATTTAGAAAAAGCATGGTTGTTGGAGCAGGACTCCTCAGAATTTGCAGCACAATCCACAGACCCCGGGTCTGCAGCAGCCACAGCAAACTTTGCACTTAATGCCGCGCTTCTCTCTGATGTTATACGGCATCTGTGTGAGAGATAAAAAACATGATCAATGTGTTCATCTCCAACATCATCACTCACTCTGTTTATTCTCTCTCCTTCAGAGAGCATCAGGGCTCTTTGTGGGGAAAACACATCCACTTACACTTAAATCAGCTCATTGTGTTCGGCCACATTCATTCAGTGAACTCAACATACCTTCCATGAGTCCACTGATGTCTCCTCATGTTCAGCAACGGGGTCGTCGATGCTCATTGGCTCCTCCAGCTCCTGCACCTGTTGATGAATCGTGCACATTTACAATAAGGGCCACATTTTAGGACCTGGACAGAACATTTATAGATGATTAGTGAGTATAAGTCAAGTTCTTACCTCAGTGATTGGGACAGCAGAGCTCTGCTGAATACAAATAAAGGTGAGCACGACGGCCACTGCAACAGAAATGTTCTGCTTTTGACCTTGGCCCATTTTGTCTGCTCAAGAACAGTAAATGGCCGATGAACTTTACAAATATCTTCCATCTAATGTGCTTTTACCTGCAAGAAACAAGCCAGGAGAGTTAAAGACAGTAAGACTGCACAGGTCCAGCTATTGCATAGATCACTGAGCCTAAACAACAATATACCCCTGTTTGATTTCATGACCTCCACATACAATGTAACATTAGTATTGTGACAGAAATGTAGTTCTACCACACGGCCTGTTTCATAATAAGTCGGTACTCAAAGCATATCTCTGGCACATTAAGACGCATAGTTGAAAGACCTCAGTGGTAAATATCTGTTGCAATAACCAAAATCTCCTTCCGTCTCATGATTTGATAACCTTGCTGGCCCACGTGCTGGCTTCAGCGGACCACAACATCAGTGTCAACAACCACAACTGGCTCCAAAAGTGTTGGAATCGGCCCATATTTTGTTAAATATTACCTTGTCTTATCTTTCTATGGCACATTATGTCTCGTCACGATGAACCAACTTGCAAAATTAAGTCCAAACGGTGCAATCATGTCAACATAATATTATTCATTTCATATAAAAACTTATTTTTTTTTATTTCAAGTGTGCTCCATCTTTGTTAACGGAGGTAAAATATGTTTTGTGACTGTTAACCGTGTGAGAGCATCTAAGTGTCTATTAAAACAACACCTAACACTCTGTTTTAAGTTGGTGTGTGGTGTCCCAGTTTTACCAGGATGAGAGTGAACAGACAGTGAAGACAACAAGAGAGCAGAGAGGGAGAAAGTGTTCATTACAAAACACTTTGTTTTCACTAAAGAGCATTAACAACACACACACCCTCACATATGTAAAACATGGATCCAGAGAACCAGGTGATATACAGCAACAACAACAAATATAAATGTGTTCATTAATATCTCCATATGTGTCCAATGCAGCTTCTAATTTGAAAAATACCCGGTGTAAGTGCAGGACCTTTAAACCAGTGAATTTGTGATGGCTGTGTGTTTAACATTTAATACATTTTTAATGACATACAGTCCTCTGTTGAACACAGCTGCAACATTCTGTGTATGTACAAAACACAATACTATGTGATTTTTCTACAGGTGTTGTGGCCAGGTGTTCTGTAGTTTCTGCAGATATTTAGGATAGTGTGTACGGAGGATGCAGTCACATCACTGAGCACACATGAACTACAGCGGGACCAAATCCAGTAACATCCTCAGATATTTACAACCACAGGTACGACTGAAAGTTGTAAAATTAGGAATGCCTTGGTAGCTGAGTGGGACCTTTGTTTATTATGTCATGCCTCTCTCTCTCTCCTGTTTCCATTCTGTCTCTGATCTGTCAAAAGAAGGCCAGAATTTTACCCTCAGTCTGAGTGAGCCATCCTTGTTTAGCTTTGGCTTAAATGACGGTCCCATTTAGAATAAAATAGACCATGGAGCAGGGTATGCTTTAGGGCGTGGCTATCTTGTGATACCACGGTGTTGTCCGGTCTGGGAGTGGTCCGTGTTTTTGTCTTGAACTTTAACCCTTCCACAGTGTGTTTTTAGTTGCTCCTTATAACACAACTTCCATCATTTATTTTGCTTATTAGCTTCAGTATTTAAATAAAGTTTTATCGTAACAAGTAATCATCAGAGAAAATGCAGAATAAAGTACAAAGTAACTTCAACTCTAGATTTGAGTGTATTCAACTTCAATAGTTACTTTTAGACCATTTGGCATTGAAGTCGAATCCACTTTAAACAAATACATTTTCTCTAGTGTGAATAACTGAAATGTCTTTTTTAATACAATCATTTTATCTGAGTTTACAGTGTACTCAGGTCCCTGGTATGGTAACCTCATACAGGTGCAGGAATAATCATCTCAATTGTAAACAAAACACCTGGCTATTATTAGATTTAAATATTTTTTTCTTTTTCAAATTTTGTAAGATTTGTAAGAAAAACCTTTGAAAAAAACAAATATAATAATCACTGTGTAATTAAAGTTAGGGGCCGTTTGAATCTTTAGTAACTTCGGTCTTTCCAAAAATCTTGTGCAATAACCAAAATCCCTTCCCTCCTGCCACTCTGTCAAAAGCCTTCTGATAACCTCTATGTCAACAAACACAACCATGAATGGATCCTCGTCGGTTAGACTGTACAGCTGACTAAACCTTTTCATTTTTCAATATGAGAGGAGAGCATCACCATCAGCAATTCTGAAAACTACTGTTTGAACTATTTCATTTGATCTGATCATGATGAACACAGTGTCATTTAGTTTTCAGAACATCTCTTCATCTATACTTCATCATATTAGTTCTTCATGTGTGGTATTTATTGGCTAAATAAAACTCTGTGTTTTGACTGGAGTGGTTGGATAGAAGCGCTGCTGGAACACAAGTCAAAGTTTTAGTCTTTACCCCAACTGGTGAGCTTGTTTCTGCTTCATCTTAGCAATTCAAACTACTCAGTTAGTTTCTACTGTTCGATGTAGTATTTTCTGGCACAGTGTAATCTAAGTCAGTGGTTCTCAACTGGTCTGGCTGCGGGACCCACCATCACCCCTTAATTAATGACAAGCTGCGACCCACGATCCCACACGATCTATATTCAAGAAGTCTAGTAGTAGTAACGTCTCTGTGTAGTAAACAGCTGCCAAATCAAATAAAGAAAGTACACATCAATTATATTTTAACAAATATTATTCTCATTTTTCAAATTTAACTAGATGGATTATAAATAATACATAGAAATACATGAATAAATGTTCTTCTCATTTCAAGTAAAATAACGGCTGGAATAAAAAATAAATTACGTAACAAAATTCATTTTAGAAAAGTTATTTTCACTGAATTGCCCTGCAGCTTTAAATTCAGTTCATTCAGGGTGAAGTGAAAAAGCCACGATATTCTATTTTTCTCATCTTCCAAAAAGAGAAATTAGTGTTGGAAGAATTCACCTCTATGAGTCTGTCCAGTCAGAGTCTAATGACTCCGGTCTCTCTGGCCATTTTTCTCTTTTGGAAATCGTCCTATGATTTGACTTTCACAACTCTCACTTCAATAGTCCTGCTCTGCTGTCTATATCCTCGTCTCTCGTGTGCCACGGTGTGTGTACATCTCACTCAAGTGAGGAAACTTGTCAGAATACCCATATTTGATTGGCTGAGCTGCATCACGTGATGTGATTCCCAACGCATTGGGGTACATCTGAAGTCTCTTAATTGTCGTTTCCTCACTCCTCGATCCTCGCTTGAACCGGAAGTTGTTTCTGCGCCGCGGCCGTCCCAAAGCTCTAATGTAGCTCAGAGGAGCGAGGATCGAGGAGGGAGGAGGGATCTCTGAGGAGCCATGAGCGAGGAACCACGAGAACAGACTTCCAGGAAGTCTTTTTACGGCCAACACGCCCCCTCATTGTTCATCTGTCATGTGATTGGACGCTGCAGCCGATCGGACTGATGAGATTTTTTTCAACATGTAAACAGTGAAGACGGATCACAGATTAAACTCAAGTTTATATTTGATTCGTTTTCTGATTCAACATCTGGTTTAAATAAATGTTAATTGTAGTCTGAACAACAAAACGACCACAAACAACTTTCTACATTTATTAGAAAGATTTGTGGTTTCATGATCTGATATTTCCCTCAATAACCTTTATTATGGAAACAATTAAAGTCAGAGAGAGCTGGAGAGACGAAACACTTTTAAAATCATTCCTGAGTGTTTGATGAGTTTTATAATTTAAGAGAAACAATAATCATATTCTGGGTTATTTAATATCGACGTCACAATCATAATTTCAAAACGTACAGACGCAAATAATTCATAAATAAGACGATCGCATTCCGCCGGTAGAAATCGATGCTGCGCTTATAAACAGAACACAGAACACAATTTGTTAACAGACTACAGAGAGAAACACCTCTACAGTGGTGATTACTGTGTGTCTTTATTAGTTATTAGTATTATTAGTTACTGTTATTAAGTACAGTGATCATGTGAACAGACGTCGCTTCACATGACGCAACTGAGGAAAGGACGTCTCATGTATTTTAAAACATATTCCCTCGTTCCTCTCTCCTAGCATGGTTTCCTCCATGCATCCCTGGTGGGAGGGACTAAGACGCAAGGAAAGGACACAAGTGAGGGAAACGGGGATGCAATTAAGAGACTTGAGAAGTACCCTTGGTCAGTGTTTTTCCTGCACCGCTGAACAAGTGCCGTAAATGCTGGAATAATTCCGCTGCATAAAAAATTTTTTTGTTCGGCAAAGGCCCGCGACCCACTGAAAACAGGTCCGCGACCCACTTTTGGGTCGCGACCCACCAGTTGAGAATCACTGATCTAAGTGATGCAAAAGATATGTTGGGAGTGACAACTGTGTTTGCTGAATGAGGGACAGTTCAGGACAGATATTTTAGAAGAAAGAGGGGAGGTTTGTATTAATGGTAAAAGGATGTTTTGTGACAATTAAAAGGTATTGATCATCCACTTTAATAGATATTCAGCAAAATATGAGGATGATACAGAAACATCACTGAGCAAGAACTGTGTACATCCTGAAACATCCTGAACATTTTCATACAGCATGAATACAAATCAACGTGTGACATTGCCGCGCTTCTCTCTGATGTTATACGGCATCTGTGTGAGAGATAAAAAACATGATCAATGTGTTCATCTCCAACATCATCACTCACTCTGTTTATTCTCTCTCCTTCAGAGAGCATCAGGGCTCTTTGTGGGGAAAACACATCCACTTACACTTAAATCAGCTCATTGTGTTCGGCCACATTCATTCAGTGAACTCAACATACCTTCCATGAGTCCACTGATATCTCCTCATGTTCAGCAACGGGGTCGTCGATGCTCATTGGCTCCTCCAGCTCCTGCACCTGTTGATGAATCGTGCACATTTACAATAAGAGATACACAGATCTGTGACGAGCAACGTTGTTCCTTATTTCTTTGCAATTGTTAAATGGACCAAACAATTAAACAAACTTTCAATCAAACCTAGAATGAACATTAAAGTGGTATCACATTTGATTAAAACTTTCTCATCATTCAAACATTTTAGGATTACTTGACCTGTCAGTATGAAAACAAAAAAAACAGCAAGTCATGAATATACATAAATAAATAATGGTGGACATGAAATAAAAAAGAATTCAAAAACTAATACTATTGAAAATGATAATCTATGGATTGTTGGCATTAATAGAACCAATGGCCATTTAATTTCTCAGTGTAACTCAAGTCTTTCCAAATACAGTCTCTTGTGCAAAAAGCAAAATCCCCGACTTCACTCACTTTCATTTACTGAAAACCCTGCTGGCCTGTGTGCTCGCTCGTGTCACGTGACCACAACATCAGTGTCAACAAACACAACCATGAATGGCTCTACATCTGTTGTTTTTAATATGAAGAGGAAGCATCACCTTGTCTTTTAACAATAAAACCAATCACTACAATCTTAGTAACTACTATCAGCGGCCTGGAGTTGTTGGTCTGGACGCTCACTTGTTTGAAGGAAGCTTTTCTCAAATCAGTCTAAGCAACAAAACAAGCTTGCTTCCACTTGAGGATGAAGAAGTGTAAGTCTACATGATGTTCCACAAGATAATATCAACACTTGTATTTCATTTTCTTAAAATGTAACCTGTGGGGTGTGGAATTTTTGGAACTTTTATAATACATTTAATTTTACGTATTAAAAACCTGTATTTGAGTTAATTTCCAAATGTCTCTGATCACGTCAGCTTTAATAATCAAAACCCTGTTTAATTATCTAAGCCTATCTGTAAAGCCTTGCTGCCCAAATGAAGAGTTCACTCTTCTCTTGTTCTAGTTCCAGAAAACACGTTACTAAACCTTCTGCACGTCGTCATGTTAGCAGGAGGATTGCCCGTTTACGTCCTCGGTGTGCAAAATCCCCTTTTTTATATTGAATACATTTATTATTTGAATGGTGTACAGTCGGCCTCTAAACACAACCGCAACATTTAGTCAATGCAAAAATACAATATAATGACTTTTAAAATAATTTCTCCAATTCCTAAAAAGAGCTTTGTTTTTTTTTTCCCAAAATGAAACAATTTACAAAACATGCAATGAAGTTCTCGGACCATAAAAGAGATCAACTAAACCGATCTTCACTCAGTCTATGTTCACTTAACATGAACTGAGTAGATCTGATCAGACCAAACTGACCCCAGAGGGACACAGGCCATTATAACGGCTCATCAGACCATTTTTGAAACAAAGGGGTAACACTACCACCTGCAGATCTACAAATACAACAAAACTGGACAGTTAATCTATCGTTATGTGGAGCAATTATTACCGATTATGGTCTGAAGAAATATACAATATCTCTGAAGTAGCAAACACAATCACCCCCGTGATGTGACTTGGACTTGGTACATTCTGATTGGTCACTTCCTGATTTACAGAGCTCTACTTAGGGGCTCCATCTTTTGCTCAGGTCTGCCAAGATGTCCCTCCAGCAGCAGCAACCAGCGGCGGCCCCCTCCTCAGCCCTGGTAACTCAACTAAAATGACTTAAGGAGAACTAAAATGTGACGGTAGAGAAGTTAACTTAATGTGTGCTCCAAGAATGGAAACCAATGTATTGCCAACAATACTGAGACTATGAGGTGATGTGAGGTATGAAACAAAAGCTGTGTGTGACATTCATCTCTTTTCTGATGGAACTATAGAACACTAAGGTGTGTGCAGGAGGGTTAGAGACATCTAAAAGTGCAGCCGTCACAACCACCATCAGCCTTTTTCACTGCAGACATTTTAACTTGTCTTGTCAGGAGAAGGACATATGTTACTGAAAACATTGAAGGTGCTCAGTTCTATTCAAGTATCCCAGTTGAGTCATGACAGTGAGCCAGCATGCACAATACCAGGACCTGAAGCAGCTAAATGGAATTCAGCCGTCATTCATGTTCTTGTCTCCACCTGTGCTTTTCCTACTGGGACATTTCAAAGTGTCTTTTGTGGAAAAAGCTCTTTTTGCTTTTGTAATTAAAACACTTTAACACACGTTGATGTAGTGACACTGAAGTTTATTGTGATAATACACTGCAGTATCATATTTAGAAAAAGCATGGTTGTTGGAGCAGGACTCCTCAGAATTTGCAGCACAATCCACAGACCCCGGGTGTGCAGCAGCCACAGCAAACTTTGCACTTAATGCCGCGCTTCTCTCTGATGTTATACGGCATCTGTGTGAGAGATAAAAAACATGATCAATGTGTTCATCTCCAACATCATCACTCACTCTGTTTATTCTCTCTCCTTCAGAGAGCATCAGGGCTCTTTGTGGGGAAAACACATCCACTTACACTTAAATCAGCTCATTGTGTTCGGCCACATTCATTCAGTGAACTCAACATACCTTCCATGAGTCCACTGATGTCTCCTCATGTTCAGCAACGGGGTCGTCGATGCTCATTGGCTCCTCCAGCTCCTGCACCTGTTGATGAATCGTGCACATTTACAATAAGGGCCACATTTTAGGACCTGGACAGAACATTTATAGATGATTAGTGAGTATAAGTCAAGTTCTTACCTCAGTGATTGGGACAGCAGAGCTCTGCTGAATACAAATAAAGGTGAGCACGACGGCCACTGCAACAGCAACACTGAATGTCTTCATCTTAGCACGGTTTGACTGGTTTAAGTTTTCAAATCAAGTAGATTTCTTCAGATCTTGTGGTGACTCTTGTCAGCTCCTCTGAGTTCTCCTGTCTGATGGTTGAATGTGTAACATGTGCTGGTATTTATACTCACTTGGACCACTGTTGCCTCATCACTGACAGCACTTGCCACACTCCCTATTCCCAGCATCCCTACGTGATCCTGTGAATGGGAAATTCCTGAAGACTGGGAAACTCTCTGTCTTTGTTTGTGTGCCACAGTTTTTGTCCAACATTAAATCAACCATTACTCTTTTACTGTCTTACTTGCTAAGAAGTACAGCTCAATCATACATCACACTAATACGTAATTGATCAAAACTAAAATGCGACAAAGTGCAATGGAAACCGACTTAATAAAGAATAAATCATGAGGTATGAAGCGTGACTTCCACTGAAGACACAGAGGAAACATACACAGATCTGTGACGAGCAACGTTGTTCCTTATTTCTTTGCAATTGTTAAATGGACCAAACAATTAAACAAACTTTCAATCAAACCTAGAATGAACATTAAAGTGGTATCACATTTGATTAAAACTTTCTCATCATTCAAACATTTTAGGATTACTTGACCTGTCAGTATGAAAACAAAAAAAATCAGCAAGTCATGAATATACATAAATAAATAATGGTGGACATGAAATAAAAAAGAATTCAAAAACTAAAACTATTGAAAATGATCATCTATGGATTGTTGGCATTAATAGAACCAATGGCCATTTAATTTCTCAGTGTAACTCAAGTCTTTCCAAATACAGTCTCTTGTGCAAAAAGCAAAATCCCCGACTTCACTCACTTTCATTTACTGAAAACCCTGCTGGCCTGTGTGCTCGCTCGTGTCACGTGACCACAACATCAGTGTCAACAAACACAACCATGAATGGCTCTACATCTGTTATTTTGAATATGAAGAGGAAGCATCACCTTGTCTTTTAACAATAAAACCAATCACTACAATCTTAGTAACTACTATCAGCGGCCTGGAGTTGTTGGTCTGGACGCTCACTTGTTTGAAGGAAGCTTTTCTCAAATCAGTCTAAGCAACAAAACAAGCTTGCTTCCACTTGAGGATGAAGAAGTGTAAGTCTACATGATGTTCCACAAGATAATATCAACACTTGTATTTCATTTTCTTAAAATGTAACCTGTGGGGTGTGGAATTTTTGGAACTTTTATAATACATTAAATTTTACGTATTAAAAACCTTCTGTATTTGAGTTAATTTCCAAATGTCTCTGATCACGTCAGCTTTAATAATCAAAACCCTGTTTAAATATCTAAGCCTATCTGTAAAGCCTTGCTGCCCAAATGAAGAGTTCACTCTTCTCTTGTTCTAGTTCCAGAAAACACGTTACTAAACCTTCTGCACGTCGTCATGTTAGCAGGAGGATTGCCCGTTTACGTCCTCGGTGTGCAAAATCCCCTTTTTTATATTGAATACATTTATTATTTGAATGGTGTACAGTCGGCCTCTAAACACAACCGCAACATTTAGTCAATGCAAAAATACAATATAATGACTTTTAAAATAATTTCTCCAATTCCTAAAAAGAGCTTTGTTTTTTTTTTCCCAAAATGAAACAATTTACAAAACATGCAATGAAGTTCTCGGACCATAAAAGAGATCAACTAAACCGATCTTCACTCAGTCTATGTTCACTTAACATGAACTGAGTAGATCTGATCAGACCAAACTGACCCCAGAGGGACACAGGCCATTATAACGGCTCATCAGACCATTTTTGAAACAAAGGGGTAACACTACCACCTGCAGATCTACAAATACAACAAAACTGGACAGTTAATCTATCGTTATGTGGAGCAATTATTACTGATTATGGTCTGAAGAAATATACAATATCTCTGAAGTAGCAAACCCAATCACCCCCGTGATGTGACTTGGACTTGGTACATTCTGATTGGTCACTTCCTGATTTACAGAGCTCTGCTTAGGGGCTCCATCTTTTGCTCAGGTCTGCCAAGATGTCCCTCCAGCAGCAGCAACCAGCGGCGGCCCCCTCCTCAGCCCTGGTAACTCAACTAAAATGACTTAAGGAGAACTAAAATGTGACGGTAGAGAAGTTAACTTAATGTGTGCTCCAAGAATGGAAACCAATGTATTGCCAACAATACTGAGACTATGAGGTGATGTGAGGTATGAAACAAAAGCTGTGTGTGACATTCATCTCTTTTCTGATGGAACGATAGAAAACTGAGTGTGTGCAGGAGGGTTAGAGACATCTAAAAGTGCAGCCGTCACAACCACCATCAGCCTTTTTCACTGCAGACATTTTAACTTGTCTTGTCAGGAGAAGGACATGTGTTACTAATAATATTAAAGTGCTCAGTTCTATTCAAGTATCCCAGTTGAGTCATGACAGTGAGCCAGCATGCACAATACCAGGACCTGAAGCAGCTAAATGGAATTCAGCCGTCATTCATGTTCTTGTCTCCACCTGTGCTTTTCCTACTGGGACATTTCAAAGTGTCTTTTGTGGAAAAAGCTCTTTTTGCTTTTGTAATTAAAACACTTTAACACACGTTGATGTAGTGACACTAAAGTTTATTGTGGTAATACACTGCAGTATCATATTTAGAAAAAGCATGGTTGTTGGAGCAGGACTCCTCAGAATTTGCAGCACAATCCACAGACCCCGGGTCTGCAGCAGCCACAGCAAACTTTGCACTTAATGCCGCGCTTCTCTCTGATGTTATACGGCATCTGTGTGAGAGATAAAAAACATGATCAATGTGTTCATCTCCAACATCATCACTCACTCTGTTTATTCTCTCTCCTTCAGAGAGCATCAGGGCTCTTTGTGGGGAAAACACATCCACTTACACTTAAATCAGCTCATTGTGTTCGGCCACATTCATTCAGTGAACTCAACATACCTTCCATGAGTCCACTGATGTCTCCT
This sequence comes from Anarhichas minor, assembly GCF_050575085.1. NCBI lineage: Eukaryota > Metazoa > Chordata > Actinopteri > Perciformes > Anarhichadidae > Anarhichas > Anarhichas minor. The sequence continues at coordinate 895,993 of NW_027466468.1, read as the reverse complement.
CATGTTCAGCAACGGGGTCGTCGATGCTCATTGGCTCCTCCAGCTCCTGCACCTGTTGATGAATCGTGCACATTTACAATAAGAGCCACATTTTAGGACCTGGACAGAACATTTATAGATGATTAGTGAGTATAAGTCAAGTTCTTACCTCAGTGATTGGGACAGCAGAGCTCTGCTGAATACAAATAAAGGTGAGCACGACGGCCACTGCAACAGCAACACTGAATGTCTTCATCTTAGCACGGTTTGACTGGTTTACGTTTTCAAATCAAGTAGATTTCTTCAGATCTTGTGGTGACTCTTGTCAGCTCCTCTGAGTTCTCCTGTCTAATGGTTGAATGTGTAACATGTGCTGGTATTTATACTCACTTGGACCACTGTTGCCTCATCACTGACAGCACTTGCCACACTCCCTATTCCCAGCATCCCTACGTGATCCTGTGAATGGGAAATTCCTGAAGACTGGGAAACTCTCTGTCTTTGTTTGTGTGCCACAGTTTTTGTCCAACATTAAATCAACCATTACTTTGTTATTGTCTTACTTTCTGTCTTACTTGCTAAGAAGTACAGCTCAATCATACATCACACTAATACGTAATCGATCAAAACAAAAATGCGACAAAGCGCAATGGAAACCGACTTAATAGAGAATAAATCATGAGGTATGAAGCGTGACTTCCACTGAAGACACAGAGGAAACATACACAGATCTGTGACGAGCAACGTTGTTCTTTATTTCTTTGCAATTGTTAAATGGACCAAACAATTAAACAAACTTTCAATCAAACCTAGAATGAACATTAAAGTGGTATCACATTTGATTAAAAATGTCTCATCATTCAAACATTTTAGGATTACTTGACCTGTCAGTATGAAAACAATAAAAACAGCAAGTCATGAATATACATAAATAAATAATGGTGGACATGAAATAAAATAGAATTAAAAAACTAAAACTATTGAAAATGATCGTCTATGGAGTGTTGGTGTGCTGTCCTCACTAAAAGTTGTTTTAGTAAAACGTAGTTTTCAGCTATACAGCCAGCTTGACAATATATTTCCCAGCACCGTATCCTCCAAGGAACAGACAGGTTGTTGTATTTGCAAGGTTTAATGGTGGAAAATATGTAATAATTTTTGTAAAACTGAAAAAGAGCACAAACAATACAAAAGGTAAGTGCCTTTGTAAGTACTTAATAGCTAGTACATCAGTATAAATGCTACTAACACAACCCAAAGAAATATGAATATAAACATGTTAATATAACTGTAAATAGTAACACACTTACGGATGAAGCCGATTTTGTGGACTTCAAGGCACAGGATTATATGGATTGAACACTGAGATGCTCAGTCAATGAGTCCATGGGCACACGGCACTTCTTGAACATCACTTCCTGTTACTCTGACTATTTACACTTCGCTCACTTCCTGTTCAGTGCAGCTATTCACAATCGATACTAGGTGTTGCTAAAGGACATATAAAATAACCAATACATTGAATACAATACAATATTAGTTCTTCATGTGTGGTATTTATTGGCTAAATAAAACTCTGTGTTTTGACTGGAGTGGTTGGATAGAAGCGCTGCTGGAACACAAGTCAAAGTTTTAGTCTTTACCCCAACTGGTGAGCTTGTTTCTGCTTCATCTTAGCAATTCAAACTACTCAGTTAGTTTCTACTGTTCGATGTAGTATTTTCTGACACAGTGTAATCTAAGTGATGCAAAAGACATGTTGGGAGTGACAACTGTGTTTGCTGAATGAGGGACAGTTCAGGACAGATATTTTAGAAGAAAGAGGGGAGGTTTGTATTAATGGTAAAAGGAGGTTTCGTGACAATTAAAAGGTATTGATCATCCACTTTAATTGATATTCAGCAAAATATGAGGATGATACAGAAACATCACTGAGCAAGAACTGTGTACATCCAGAAACATCCTGAACATTTTCATACAGCATCAATACAAATCAAAGTGTTACATTGTCTTTCGGACAAATTATTAAATTAGTGGATGTTGGAGCAGGACTCCTCAGGCTATGCAGCAACTGGAGCAGCGACTGCTGCAGCTACTGCAGCATTGGCTGCACCGACATTTGCCCTTCATGCCGCGCTTCTCTCTGATGTTATACGGCATCTGTGTGAGAGATAAAAAACATGATCAATGTGTTCATCTCCAACATCATCACTCACTCTGTTTATTCTCTCTCCTTCAGAGAGCATCAGGGCTCTTTGTGGGGAAAACACATCCACTTACACTTAAATCAGCTCATTGTGTTCGGCCACATTCATTCAGTGAACTCAACATACCTTCCATGAGTCCACTGATGTCTCCTCATGTTCAGCAACGGGGTCGTCGATGCTCATTGGCTCCTCCAGCTCCTGCACCTGTTGATGAATCGTGCACATTTACAATAAGGGCCACATTTTAGGACCTGGACAGAACATTTATAGATGATTAGTGAGTATAAGTCAAGTTCTTACCTCAGTGATTGGGACAGCAGAGCTCTGCTGAAGACAAATAAAGGTGAGCACGACGGCCACTGCAACAGCAACACTGAATGTCTTCATCTTCGGAGAGTAGAAGTTGTTTAGTTGTTGGTATCAACTCGATTCTTTCTGATCTTCTGGTGACTCTTGTCAAGTTTGAGTTTTGTCTGTCTGATGGCTGAGTGTGTAAAAGTACTGGTATTTATACTCAGTCGGGTCATTGTTGCCTCACCACCGGCACAAATGTACCTGCTTCCCGGAATGGGCTGTGCTGGGAGTAGAATTTGGAAATGTTGTGTTTGATCACTGAGCACACATGAACTACAGCGTGACCAAATCCAATAACATACACAGATATTTAAAACCACAAGTACAATTGAAAGTCGCACAATTGCTTTAAATAATGAAAACAAAACATAACATATTAATATTCAGTGGTTGTTGTGGAAAACCTCATACAGGTGCAGGAATAATAATCTCAATTGTAAAGAAAACACCCGGCTATTATTGGATTTAAATATTTCTATATTTTTAAAATTGTGTGAGATTTGTAAGAAAAACCTTTGAAAAAAACAAATATAATAATCACTGTGTAATTAAAGTTAGGGGCCGTTTGAATCTTTAGTAACTTCGGTCTTTTCAAAAATCTTGTGCAATAATCAAAATCCCTTCCCTCCTGCCACTCTGTCAAAAGCCTTCTGATAACCTCTATGTCAACAAACACAACCATTAATGGATCCTCGTCGGTTAGACTGTACAGCTGACTAAACCTTTTCATTTTTCAATATGAGAGGAGAGCATCACCATCAGCAATTCTGAAAACTACTGTTTGAACTATTTCATTTGATCTGATCATGATGAACACAGTGTCATTTAGTTTTCAGAACATCTCTTCATCTATACTTCATCATATTAGTTCTTCATGTGTGGTATTTATTGGCTAAATAAAACTCTGTGTTTTGACTGGAGTGGTTGGATAGAAGCGCTGCTGGAACACAAGTCAAAGTTTTAGTCTTTACCCCAACTGGTGAGCTTGTTTCTGCTTCATCTTAGCAATTCAAACTACTCAGTTAGTTTCTACTGTTCGATGTAGTATTTTCTGACACAGTGTAATCTAAGTGATGCAAAAGACATGTTGGGAGTGACAACTGTGTTTGCTGAATGAGGGACAGTTCAGGACAGATATTTTAGAAGAAAGAGGGGAGGTTTGTATTAATGGTAAAAGGATGTTTTGTGACAATTAAAAGGTATTGATCATCACCTTTAATTGATATTCAGCAAAATATAAGAATGATACAGAAACATCACTGAGCAAGAACTGTGTACATCCTGAACATTTTCATACAGCATCAATAGAAAACAATCGTGGCATTGCGCTTCTCTCTGATGTTATACGGCATCTGTGTGAGAGATAAAAAACATGATCAGTGTGTTCATCTCCAACATCATCACTCACTCTGTTTATTCTCTCTCCTTCAGAGAGCATCAGGGCTCTTTGTGGGGAAAACACATCCACTTACACTTAAATCAGCTCATTGCGTTCGGCCACATTCATTCAGTGAACTCAACATACCTTCCATGAGTCCACTGATGTCTCCTCATGTTCAGCAACGGGGTCGTCGATGCTCATTGGCTCCTCCAGCTCCTGCACCTGTTGATGAATCGTGCACATTTACAATAAGGGCCACATTTTAGGACCTGGACAGAACATTTATAGATGATTAGTGAGTATAAGTCAAGTTCTTACCTCAGTGATTGGGACAGCAGAGCTCTGCTGAATACAAATAAAGGTGAGCACGACGGCCACTGCAACAGCAACACTGAATGTCTTCATCTTCAGAGAGTAGAAGTTGTTTAGTTGTTGGTATCAACTCGATTCTTTCTGATCTTCTGGTGACTCTTGTCAGGTTTGAGTTTTGTCTGTCTGATGGCTGAGTGTGTAAAAGTACTGGTATTTATACTCAGTCGGGTCATTGTTGCCTCACCACCGGCACAAACTTACCTGCTTCCTGAAATGGGCTGTGCTGGGAGTAGAATTTAGAAATGTTCTGCTTTTGACCTTGGCCCATTTTTTCTGCTCAACAACAGTAAATGGCCGATGAACTTTTCAAATATCTTCCATCTAATGTGCTTTTACCTGCAGGAAACAAGCCAGGAGAGTTAAAGACAGTAAGACTGCACAGGTCCAGCTATTGCATAGATCACTGAGCCTAAACAACAATATACCCCTGTTTGATTTCATGACCTCCACATACAATGTAACATTAGTGGTGTGACAGAAATGTAGTTCTACCACACGGCCTGTTTCATAATAAGTCGGCACTCAAAGCATATCTCTGGCACATTAAGACGCATAGTTGAAAGACCTCAGTGGTAAATATCTGTTGCAATAACCAAAATCTCCTTCCGTCTCATGATTTGATAACCTTGCTGGCCCACGTGCTGGCTTCAGCGGACCACAACATCAGTGTCAACAACCACAACTGGCTCCAAAAGTGTTGGAATCGGCCCATATTTTGTTAAATATTACCTTGTCTTATCTTTCTATGGCACATTATGTCTCGTCACGATGAACCAACTTGCAAAATTAAGTCCAAACGGTGCAATCATGTCAACATAATATTATTCATTTCATATAAAAACTTATTTTTTTTTATTTCAAGTGTGCTCCATCTTTGTTAACGGAGGTAAAATATGTTTTGTGACTGTTAACCGTGTGAGAGCATCTAAGTGTCTATTAAAACAACACCTAACACTCTGTTTTAAGTTGGTGTGTGGTGTCCCAGTTTTACCAGGATGAGAGTGAACAGACAGTGAAGACAACAGGAGAGCAGAGAGGGAGAAAGTGTTCATTACAAAACACTTTGTTTTCACTAAAGAGCATTAACAACACACACACCCTCACATATGTAAAACATGGATCCAGAGAACCAGGTGATATACAGCAACAACAACAAACATAAATGTGTTCATTAATATCTCCATATGTGTCCAATGCAGCTTCTAATTTGAAAAATACCCGGTGTAAGTGCAGGACCTTTAAACCAGTTAATTTGTGATGGCTGTGTGTTTAACATTTAATACATTTTTAATGACATACAGTCCTCTGTTGAACACGGCTGCAACATTCTGTGTATGTACAAAACACAATACTATGTGATTTTTCTACAGGTGTTGTGGCCAGGTGTTCTGTAGTTTCTGCAGATATTTAGGATAGTGTGTACGGAGGATGCAGTCACATCACTGAGCACACATGAACTACAGCGGGACCAAATCCAGTAACATCCTCAGGTATTTACAACCACAGGTACGACTGAAAGTTGTAAAATTAGGAATGCCTTGGTAGCCGAGTGGGACCTAACGTGGTATTCTGGTTCATGTGTTATATAAATGCTTAAACTAGGAGATGCGACACACAGTAAAAACAAAAGTTCAGTCTCACTATTGACAGCAGGACACAAAACATTCCTCATGTTAATGCTGTCATCAACGGTGTGTCTGTCAGTTGTGCATATTCACTGTTAAAAGAACATGTTCACACGTTATATAAATGTATATTGTAAAATGAAAGTTTATTGTGATAAACCACAAGTACAGTTGAAAGTTCCACAATTGCTTTAAACGAGGATAAAAAGCATAACAAATAAATATTCAGTGGTTGTTGTGGAAAACTTCATACAGGTGCGGGAATCTTCAGAAACTGCAATTATAATCACACGTGATTTCACCCAAAGAGTTCTTGTAGCAGTAAGGATGGCAGATTTGACGCTTCTGCCTGATGTTAATCGGCACCTGATTGAAAGAGAGACAGGAGTAAGGTGTTCACCTCCAGCATTATCTCTCACTCTGTTTGATCCCTCCTTCTCTGGAGAGAGCATCAATTAGCTCATGGTATTTGAATGAATTCATTCAGTCAACTCAACGTACCTGCTGCGATTCCTCTGGCATCTCTGCATGTTCAGCAGGATCGTCGTTGCTCATTGGATCCTCCCGCTCTTGCACCTGTTGACGAATTTTTTTCTCGTTTAGTAACGACATCTTAGCATTACACTGATAGTAACGGATGCAAATGAAAAGATTGAAGTCAAGTTCTTACCTCAGTGATTGGGACAGCAGAGCTCTGCTGAATACAAATAAAGGTGAGCACGACGGCCACTGCAACAGCAACACTGAATGTCTTCATCTTCGGAGAGTAGACGTTGTTTAGTTGTTGGTATCAACTCGATTCTTTCTGATCTTCTGGTGACTCTTGTCAGGTTTGAGTTTTGTCTGTCTGATGGCTGAGTGTGTAAAAGTACTGGTATTTATACTCAGTCGGGTCATTGTTGCCTCACCACCGGCACAAACGTACCTGCTTCCCGGAATGGGCTGTGCTGGGAGTAGAATTTGGAAATGTTCTGTTTGATCACTGAGCACACATGAACTACAGCGTGACCAAATCCAATAACATCCACTGATATTTAAAACCACAAGTACAATTGAAAGTCGCACAATTGCTTTAAATAATGAAAACAAAACATAACATATTAATATTCAGTGGTTGTTGTGGAAAACCTCATACAGGTGCAGGAATAATAATCTCAATTGTAAAGAAAACACCCGGCTATTATTGGATTTACATATTTCTATATTTTTAAAATTGTGTGAGATTTGTAAGAAAAACCTTTGAAAAAAACAAATATAATAATCACTGTGTAATTAAAGTTAGGGGCCGTTTGAATCTTTAGTAACTTCGGTCTTTCCAAAAATCTTGTGCAATAACCAAAATCCCTTCCCTCCTGCCACTCTGTCAAAAGCCTTCTGATAACCTCTATGTCAACAAACACAACCATTAATGGATCCTCGTCGGTTAGACTGTACAGCTGACTAAACCTTTTCATTTTTCAATATGAGAGGAGAGCATCACCATCAGCAATTCTGAAAACTACTGTTTGAACTATTTCATTTGATCTGATCATGATGAACACAGTGTCATTTAGTTTTCAGAACATCTCTTCATCTATACTTCATCATATTAGTTCTTCATGTGTGGTATTTATTGGCTAAATAAAACTCTGTGTTTTGACTGGAGTGGTTGGATAGAAGCGCTGCTGGAACACAAGTCAAAGTTTTAGTCTTTACCCCAACTGGTGAGCTTGTTTCTGCTTCATCTTAGCAATTCAAACTACTCAGTTAGTTTCTACTGTTCGATGTAGTATTTTCTGACACAGTGTAATCTAAGTGATGCAAAAGACATGTTGGGAGTGACAACTGTGTTTGCTGAATGAGGGACAGTTCAGGACAGATATTTTAGAAGAAAGAGGGGAGGTTTGTATTAATGGTAAAAGGATGTTTCGTGACAATTAAAAGGTATTGATCATCCACTTTAATAGATATTCAGCAAAATATGAGGATGATACAGAAACATCACTGAGCAAGAACTGTGTACATCCTGAACATTTTCATACAGCATCAATACAAATCAAAGTGTTACATTTTCTTTTAGGCAAATTACAAAATGAGTGGATGTTGGAGCAGGACTCCTCACTATAAGCAGCACCATCCGCACATCCTGGGTTCGCAGCAGTTGTAGCAAAGTCTGCACTATTGCAGCACTTCACTGCAGCACAGTCTGCAGTTGTTGCCGCAGCAGCCGCAGCAACATTTGCCCTTCATGCCGCGCTTCTCTCTGATGTTATACGGCATCTGTGTGAGAGATAAAAAACATGATCAATGTGTTCATCTCCAGCATCATCACTCACTCTGTTTATTCTCTCTCCTTCAGAGAGCATCAGGGCTCTTTGTGGGGAAAACACATCCACTTACACTTAAATGAGCTCATTGTGTTCGGCCACATTCATTCAGTGAACTCAACATACCTTCCATGAGTCCACTGATGTCTCCTCATGTTCAGCAACTGGGGGTACATCCCAAGTCTCTTAATTGCATCCCCGTTTCCCTCACTTGGGTCCTTTCCTTGCATCTTAGTCCCTCCCACCAGGGATGCATGGAGGAAACCACGCGAGGAGAGAGGAACGAGGAAATATGTTTTAAGATACACGAGACGTTCTTTCCTCAGATGCATCACGTGAAGCGACGTTTGTTTCTGATGACGGCGTCCGCTGATAACAGCTGATCACAGTTGATCACAGCTGGATCAGCTGTCAGTCGGCTTTAACAGCTGGAGAGACTTTTGATAAGTTTGTGTCTATTCACATGATCCCTGTACTTAATAATAGTAACTGATAATACTAATAACTAATAAAGACACACAGTAATCACCACTGTAGAGGTGTTTCTCTCTTTAGTCTGTAACCTCAAATCTGTTCTGTTTAGAAGCACAGGATCGATTTCTATGGCAGAATGCGTTTGTACGTTTTTTAAATTCAGATTGTGACGTCATTATTAATTATCCCAAAATATGATTATGGTTTCTCTTGAATACTGGAATAAATGTATTAGGCTCCATGTTTCAGGTTACATTTAAATGATAAAACTCATCAAACACTCAGGAATGATCAGCCTCACCTGACTGAATGAAATGATGATACATGATGTAAAAAGTGTTTAGTCTCTCCAGCTCAATATATATAAATATGTATGTGTGTATATATATATATATATATATGTATATACTGTATACATAAAAATGTTTTGTCTCTCAGCTCTCTCTGACTTTATTTGTATCCATAAGAAAAGTATTTGAGGGAAATATCAGATCATGAAAATAAATAATAATCTAATAAATTAGGAAAGTTGTTTGTGGTCCTTTTGTTGTTCAGTCTACAATGAACATTTATTTAAACTAGACTGTGAATCAGAAAACTAAGCAAATATAAAGCTTGAGTTTAATCTGCGATCCGTCTTCCCTGTTTACCAATTTGTTGGACTAAATGTCTTTCAACATGAAAGTATAAATCTTTTTTTAGTCATCGATGTCAAAAAACCCTAGTTACATTTACAATGTTTTAAGAAAACAAAGCTTGAACAATATTGGCAGTGTATAGGCCTGGATTTTCCAAGCTTACTTGTTTTGGTCTGCGTCGTCCTTAATATATGTCTCTTATCTTAGCCAATATTCTAGCCAAATAAAGCTGATGTTGACCCAATCAATACTGTATACTGTACCTATCCGCCCTGGTCTGGGGCATTTACCCAGCCCGTCTACGTCTCAACAACATCCTGTTTGGGTCTCTTTTCAGTTCTCGCCCCCGTTTCCCTCCGCATTTCTGTTCGTAGGAATTAGCTCAACTTGACAGCCTAATTAATGCCAAACCCACCACATCAAGCCACTCTGCTCCTTGCACCTCTCTCTCTCTCACCACACTTGGGTACCACAGGTTATCGAACTGTTCCGGTGCCATGGATCTTTACATCCTCCCTCAAAGACCATACCATGGCAGAAACAGTGCCGCTACTTCATCTACTGCATTTCTGTGTGAAAATAAAGATGAGTACTGATTATGGCCCTCCGACCATCAGTAGCACACAATAGCCACTGTGCTAATCCGCTAGACCTTGTTTGCTTCCATTGTTGCTCTCTCCCCTCCTTCCTTGCCTCTCCAAGCATGGTGGTTAGTACCACAGCCAGAACCAGTGAGACGCTCTGACACAATATTGGGAACGTTGCCAAAGCATGTGTAACACAGGATGAAAATCCAATGGGAGACCATTGTAATTAGTCCAATAAATGTTTTCACTTGGATGTATTCGAAACAAAGCGGGGCTTATTACGGCGGGCATGGGTTTTTATTGTGAGAGCTTGTAAGCGGCACAGAGTCAAAGGGCACTGCTTTTGCTGTGGCAATGAAACAACTTAACGGGATCCCTTGCACTAACAAAACCCCTGTTCTGCCACTGTGGACGCAAAAAAAAAAAAAAAAAGTTATTAAGCTGCTTTATTTCCAAATATGAGGACGTAATAAATCCATCAATGGATTTTGCTTTCATTTCAGCTCTGTTTTATCCCTTTCCACTAATCCTGATAAAAGATATAAATAGCAGATACCACTACAAAGGCCCACTGTTTTTAATTAAGTAACATGGATGCTTATGACTTTCATTAAATCGGCGCAGTGAGGCTGTTTCGGTAAGATTACAGAGCTCCTGAAACTCTTATATGTGTTTTAATGCAGCACAGTAGACTGCCGTGCTCATTGCTGAAGTCACATACAGGCTCCAGAACGCTGTTCTGGAGCCTGTATGTATCTCCAACACATAGATGCAGACTCACACACACACACACACACACACACACACACACACACACACACACACACACGCACACACAACCCTGACAGCCCGGTTTTAATGGGCCGGGGCCGCCAGTGAGGGCCCTGAAGGGATCTTGCGATAGATGTGGCTTTCCAAAGGGTGTCGGTGGAGGGGATGGGGTGGGGGTTGGGGGCCAGAGGGGGCAGAGAGGGGGTCAGGCACATTCACCACTGGGTGTCGGCCGGCATAAAATTGCTGCCACATGAATGGCCTGTGCACTTGTGATTAGGGAAGAAGAGGGACGGAGGTGTAGAAGCTGGTCTCTAAGTAATCCCGATACGAGCACCGAGTAAAATGCTAAAGAAGTAAACATGTGAAGTGTGTGTGTGTGAGGGGGGGTGGACTGGGTGTGCAATATGGCATCGATGAGTGATATGAGAGGCTATTTGCATTGTGGTCGCCATGTGGAAAAAAAGCCTACAAAGCATCCAGTCAAAGAGTTTCCACCGGCCTTTAATTAGCTGCGCCCGTGTCCCGTGTTTGTTAATTAAGCCACAAGATAGCCTGTCAGACTCTACGCTCTCTTTTTTTTTTTTTGCTCGGCTCCCTGGGAGGCGGTATATTTAGCCGTCTCGTGTGGCCACGCGGGGCGGCTGTCTTGAGGTGACAGAGCTGTCTGTTGCGGCCCGCTCGGTCGCAGCCTGTCACGCCTGTAAAAATGTTTGTGAAGTGAAGAACCCGGAGAGCTGTGGTCTCGTGCCGAAAAAGGGTCTTCGCTCGCTCTTGGTGTGTAATGACAGAGCAACACGCAGGTCGCTCACTCAGTGACAGATCTGCCTCAGGCTTCGACCCGGAGCCGTAAACAAGCTTATTTTTTAAAATCTTTTATCGAGCATTATGCCGGAGAGTAAACAAGGGGGGAGGGGGCTTATTTCTGCAGGTCCCATCTTCTGTGTAGATCTCATTAAACGTACCTAGACTGCAATTAGCATGGAATCTTGATTTGCCTGGAAAGTTAATTAATCCATATAACTTTCAAGGCAGGCTCGTAAATACTCGCACTCGTATGGCTGTAACACGTTATTGGAGACATTCACCATGGAAATGCTTAGTCTTCCAGCCACCCAGGAGTATTTAGTAAGCAAAAATGGCCTTTCCAACACTGAATCTTCTCCCCAATTCTCAATGCCCACCGCTTATTTCGAGCGGGCGGTTAAAAAAAGATGAGGCGCGCTGGAAATCGCTCCTGTTTTATCCATGTCGCTTTACACCCAGCTTTTATAACGTAACGTGGCAAGCATTACACGATGAGGGACTAATGATATATTTTCTCAGCTGGAACGTGGGAAATGCACCGCCGACCCAACACAGTGTAGAGTCTCAGTAAATTAGTGTGTGCCGCTAAGTGAAAAGTGAACAGCTTGCCAGAGCTGCACTGGCTTGGGACCCATAGGGAACCCGCTATACCGCGCAGTGGGGGGGGGGCAGGAGATATTGAACCTTATGGCGAAAGGAAGCTCACTGTCAGCAAGACTCTCCGAAAAACCCAGACTTCACCCTCTGACAGCTCGGAAATATCCATTTTAATGAGGGGGAAAAGTGGATTTGGCCAGACGTCTTCGTTCCTCCCATGGAAACTCATCTGTCCTGGTGTGAGGCGACACCCTCAGTGACTTTTAACTAAAGGGTTGAGCATAGCAGACTTCTGCAGACCAGAGGGCCCCACAGAATGTATCTGCAATGCTCTCCTCTGGTTCCCTTGAAAACAAATTCACTTCAAACACAATTTGCATGAGCTCCTCTGACTACTGCAGGTTGTCTAAGTAAGTTGTGTTTTTCTCACGTTTTTATCTATATTCTTTTGGAGTTTTTTTTTTTTTTTTTTTATCTCCAAGAGGGTTCTAAGTGTCAAAGGTCAACGCCTCAAGTCTTTTAGTAATATCTGGTCAACAACAGAGATTGTGAGCATCGTGCGGCTGCAGAGCCCTTGTAGTGTTGAGTGTAGGAGCCAGGTATGTCCTGTGCCATTTTTGTACACCCTTTTTCGTCACTTCCGTTTATTGAGTCACGTGGTGTTGGGGATAGTCACAATGGGGATATCAGCTGTTCAGTAACGTTAGTCTAGTGGGAGGAATGGAAGGAGAGGGGGTGAGAGAGGGAGCCTTATTTTTTGTTGAACGCTATTCTACACTCCATTCACACTAATATTGTCATTGTTCGACTAATGACTCCAGAACCAAAGTTTGTTTGTTATCCACAATAAACCTCTCGGTGACTCATTTTAAGATGCTGATAGTAACCTATGAGTTCTTTTGAAGCGACAGTGTTTCAGTCAATATGCTCTGTTAACTCTTTCGTAACAGGGGCATTTCCCTGGATGCATCATCTGGTCCAAAGAACAAACACCGAATGTTCGCAGAAATCAAACTTGTAATCACATGTACCATTTCTTTAAATACGTCCAACAGAGCAATATATGTGTTACAAATAATTGCTTCTTTGATGGTTGCTTAATCTCTTTCTTCCCGAGATTCAATTAGGACAAAAAAATATATAAATGCTCACAAAGGCTTGAACTCTACATTGGTTAACTTAAATTTAAATGTTTAAGAGAGCACATTACCTTTTTTATGATTTTGATTATAATGGGGTCTTATTCAAAACACATGGGTGTAGTAATATTCAGCAGCTGCGTAGCTCTGCCTCTGGGGCATTCTTTGTTCAGCTAGGAGGGAGGGGGGGGGGGGGGGAGAAAGGAAAAGAAAAACTTCCACATGCTAACATTTACACAGTGATTTCTTTTAATTGCACTCTACTTTTTAATTTGCCCTGGACTAATGCTTTTAAAAGCAGGACTGGAGGTATTTTATTGAAGTCGTGCCTAGTGCCGGACCCAAGTTTTCCTGATTGCCGTGGCCTCGTAGCCCGGCTCTTTCCGACCTGACAACCTACGTTATTCCTTTCCTTCACTATGTCAAACATGCCACACGGCATTTGGACTTGGAGAGGCGACGGGAACACACCGACTGGGCGAGCTTCCTCCAGGTCCCCCCTCTTCAAAGGATTACGATAAATGAACGTTCCTTGTACTGGGTGAGCGGAATTCAAAGTCGAGAAAGGATCATGTTTAAAAAGTGGGGTTGAACTGGAAACGCAGATGGCCTAATAGAGATGTGTTGCTTTTTAAAGGGGAAAGAGAAGAATGTTAAACAGATCCTAATCTAAGGAGCCAGAGGGCGGGCGTAACGTTTAGTTAAACACTTCCAGTCGTAATGAAGCATCTGTCAAACCAGTGACCAGTGAGCTGCTGCTCATCATTTTGGGGCTTTTTCTGACTTCTTCGGTCCTCTGATGCTTCACATAAAGCAACAGAGACATTTCCCACCTCATATTTACAATTATGAGCAGCAGCCGTCCCCCTCCAGGTCTGATGCTGTCCCAACCCCCGATGCTTAAGTTTTACTTTCACCATTTCTTAGCCGCCATAAAATGCTCACTTTTATGATCACAGTTTCCCAAAGACAATACATCTTCTTGCACGGCTGTGTGTGTGTGTGTGTGTGTGTGTTTGGCTGAAGCCAATACATCAGTTAGCAGATATACTCTTTTTTATATAGAATCTATGTAACTTTTTTGAGTATGTTCTATTTTGTTTAACGGCTTCAGGGGTGGCAATCTGTAAAACCTGCGATTAAATCCGACCTCACCCTGCCAAAAAGTAACTATCCTCAATATTTTCCTGTGATTAAAAGCCTGTTTCTATTGCCAGGGCCTACAATGGTGTTTCAACCTTTTTTGTATTTGTTTTTTTGTATTTGCTGCCCTGCCCACTGCTGTTCCACGCTCTCGGGGCTTTTCTAAGAGAGATGTGTTTTATGTTTCGGGTAAGCAGTGATTCTCACCATGGCTGAACAAAAGAGCACCACAAATACCACTCAGTGCTGGCAATAGGGCTTCAGTTATCATTGAAGACAGTGAGGTCATGTGCTCTGGAACTTGATTTCTTTAGATTTGAATACTTTTAAGGCCAACAAATGGCAAGCAGGTATATGCCGGGCTCCAAGCAACTGATGCAGTTCTGAGTCAGAGCGACACCAAGCTGAGTGCATGACTGAACAGAGCTCAAACAGGTGGTTCAGTTCACACAGGTTTGTGGGTCTGGCACATTGTCAAGATCTGTTCCCGCCTTAATCCATGAGGGCCGTGGATTTTGTGTCCCTGCCGAGACTTTTGTCACTAACAAGCTCACATTCTTTAATAGAAAGCATTAAACATGTTTCTACAGTAGCCCAGAAGGGACAAACCAAACACTGGCTCTAGATATGGCCGTTCACTTTTTCGAGTTTAGTTTGGCACACGGTAGAAGCTTCAGTTGGTTGCAATCTGCAACCTCACCACTAGATGCAGCCAAATTGTAAGCACTGCACCTATAAGTGTGTTTCAAGCCACCTGTTCAATGCACACTTTAGATTCTTATTTTTATAAAAAGGGAGTGGAAACTCGTAAAATAAGTCAAAACAAAACATTATTTTTTACACTTGGCTGAGGTAGAAAATTCCACTAAAGATTCTGCTCCACTGTGGTAGACAAAAAAAACACATCTGTGTGGACCTGTGGGGAGACTTTCCTCAAAAGCATGCATGGAACATAAATGCCACAGTTGCATCATATTTTCAAAATTATTTTCGTTCATTTTAGGTTTGATGGGTCATCTCTTTGTGTTCACCAGACTGGAGAATCAGCTCAACCAGCTTGTTTATCTTGATGTGCTCGACTCCTCGCGTAAGACCAGTGGATGAAAACTTGAATTTATTCTCATTTCCTTTCCGGAATTTAAAAAAATGTTTATGCTAAATATGGATGGAAACTTGGTGATTATTACCATTTCAATTGTTCTACATGTACAAAATGTTCTAACTGGCCTTTTTATATCCGATATAGCAGCAGCCTCAGCACATTGGTGTAGCATCAGCTCTCGAAAAAACCACTGCGTCCGATGCTACTGTACGGTGCAGTAAGCCTGTTTATCCTGCGTCCTGTACACTCTGGATTTGTTGACATCCCTCATCATGACTCCTCACTCAGACTCGCTCAGAGTGGATGCTCTCTTTCTGATGAATCGGCCGCTCAGAATAAACAGGAACGCTTCATTAGAGGGATAAATGGAAAAGTGAGTGTTTATGATCCCAATTACCACCTTTGCTTTAGTGCCTACTTTAATCATAGCCATATCCCCTTTTTTTTCCTCACTCAACACTACAAAGCCTGCCACTACAACACCACACGCACGCACACAAATAAAACTGCGCTCGACCCAAGCAGTTAATTTCCAACTGCCATGCAACGTGGACAGGAAAACAGCGTTGTCACATGGAATTTGTGTCTGAGCTATTGTCTTTTTTTTATTTTATTCAATATGATACAAGTTTATTTGCTGACTTGTAACTCATCTTCATCTTCTTGTTTCATCTGATACAATATGACTCTTCAGGTCCACGTGCAATATTCACAAGCTGTAATCGTTTTTAGGGGCTTTCCTTTTTAGGGCCTACTCTTCCCTGACCGGCTCACACAGTCAAATAACCTGTGGCACAGAACCTTTCACCATGATGATCATCATTATAGTTAATCACCATTCATTTCCAGTTTCACAAGAGCCCACAAGATCAAACATGGAGTATTTTGAGCATTTTTTTTTTTTTTTTTTCCTATGGTATGGTCTGCAACAACAGTTTGGAGTAATTGAAACAATATGCAGCACATCAACACTCACAGTTACCGAACCATCACCGCAGTTTGCAGATATCGTGATAATGACACGAGGCCTGTTTTCCTCTTTTGTTTGCTGCCACAATAAGCTGGTGCCGCAGCTCGGACCATACGACGCGCCAGCGACGCCATCTTGTGGACGGAGCAGGTAAAGCCACTCGACGGCAACAACCAAGGAAGGAAGCAGGGTCAACCCCAGTACAGTGAAACCTGTGGTAAACAAACAGTGTTTCCCTACCAAAAAATAAAAAATCAACAAGCAACTACAGTCTCCACTGAAAACATCGGCTGCAATCTGATTCTGAGGTCGCATTCAAATCCGACATGAAGACGTTTGCGGGCTGGGAACTAACAGAGCACTTGCTTGGACACAACAAGAGCATGGGCTGCCCCAAGTCACTTGAAACCTCCACAATACGTTACCCCAAAAAGACGTTCCCCTCTATTATGGCCAACATTTGATTTGTGGCTTTTGTTTCAGAGTTTGCTGAAATAGCCCACATCTTCAGGTTGATGTTTTTTTTTTTGTCTTGCATGTTTCTTATTTCACTGCATCTTCCTTTTCATGTTGAGGCCTGGACTGCTTGTATGGTGAGATGCGACAGTTCAAACACACTGTGGTTCATTAAAGACATCCTGTTGGCTTCGAGAGGGGGGAAAGAAAAAAAGATGCCGAACCAGCCTGCTGTTGCTCCGGTCTGCCCTCTAAACCCACACGGGCCAGACCACATCAGCACCGAAGCTGGAAATCACAGGACGGCACGCGGTCAACCAAACACACACTGCCATTTCCATTTGTCATGACTTTCCTGCGCCGTTCAATGGCCGGTACAGGGGCGAGCGTTGCTCCGGGACGCCCGGATGAGCCGTGCACATGGCGGCCTGTGATGTTTAATGTCACGTTTTGTAGTGGCAGGAATGTCACAGAGGGCCCTCAAAGCCTGACTCGTACTGCACTTCACACACAATGCTGAATTTCTTTCTTTAATGAGACAGATTGGGTTCAAAGTGAGTGTAATAAGAGGGAACAACCGCTGGCTGTAACTAATGGCGTCAGGCAGAGGAAACGTGCATTTCGGGCACTGGAGGGAGAGTTTTTGGTTTCAATAAGTCATGTTGTAATGAGCTGAAGGAGTCACCACCTCGGCTGACTCATAGGAAGAAAGTTGATAGCTGAGGTCGGTGCAGACATTGCTGGGTTCAGGGAGGAAACAAAGGAAGAGAGAGAGAATCCTGAGGGATCAACGGCATCCACTGCCCTCATTGTGGACAGTTAACTTGAACTCCATTTAGGGAACAGTGGTCACAGTTGTTGAGAAAAACAAACATCTAAAGATGAATTAATTTCACATCCTTCTTTTTTCTTTTTCTTTTTTTAATATACTGTAAACTCCCTACATGCGTTGTTCAGAAGCCATACTATTTCAACATACACCTGCTGTCTTACACCAATGTCTTAAACAGTCAAACCTGTAGGTAGTAGTAGAGTGATACTTTTTAGTGGTGTGGCCTCTGTTGCCTTCAGCCCATGATTAAGATTGTGATTTTTCTTTTTTAAAATTCTATTCTATATTATTTTTTTTATCATTTTGCGTTTTGTTTAGTTTAGTTTGGTTTTGTGTCTCTTAATTGTTTTCTGTTATTTATTAAAATAATAAAGTATAAAAATGCAATGGACTTTGAAGTGAACAACTACCTGAAAGATGATGAAAGAAACATTGCAATTAAGTATATTTAAAAACAAAAAAATCTGTTTCAGTGTGTTTACATCAAAGTAATTATATGGGGATTTGTAGCCCCAATTTTAGTGGTCCATTAATAATTTTGACGGTTAACATGAACAATTGAAGTCATCTTATTTAAAGTTTTTCTTTTTTTGTTCACTTGTTCCACTGACTTTGGGTCCAGCAGTTGTGAAGCAACATTAACATTCATGTGTTTCTCTCCAACTTACGAATAAGTCCAATATTCACACTCCTTTTACCTCTGTTTTGGTCTGTTGGTCTGAAGGAAAAATCTGTCTCTTTAGCTGCTAAATGCTCCACTATGTTCATTCACCAGCTAACTGCCGCTGTTTGGTGCTTGACAGGTCGTGCACAGTGAGTTCACCTGAGTATCTTGCTGAAAACAGCTGCTGCTGGAAACTACGCTGATGAGAGCGGCGAGAGTGAACCTAAACGGTGTAGTTGTGCACCGTTAAACCAAAACAATGAGCTGAAAGATGCCAAAACTCTCCATACAGCTGAGGGAAACCTGCAGAGTCCGGTGATAAATCTCTATTGATTGGTGCAGCTTTAATATTTGATTGCAAATCCTTTGACTGAAGTCTGTGAACCACTGACATTAGCAGAAACTTGGTATGTCCCCTGCCAGGCCTGGAGTGCAGCAAGGACTTGTCTGTTCTTCAGAAAGTGAAACACTTGACATTTTGGCTTAAAAAAAACCCTTTGGTTGCCTTGTACCATTCCTACGCTGTGTTTAATATGGATGTGAATATATCCAACGTCAGCACTTTAACCTCATAGTTACTCTTTCATTCCAAATGCAATATGCTAGTCTGCCACATCAGTGCACATCCTACAACCCATTTGTTTCCTTTGGAATTTTCTTGCCTTTGTAACTTGCACATACTTATTGTTTAATATATTCATATTTCTATATCTTCTATCTTCCTCTTTCTCTTGCCCTAAACAAAGTCAGCAAAATAACGTCACTGTCCAAACACTTACAGACTGCACAGTACATCCCGTGTGTGGCATTAGAACATCAGTAAGTCTGTATGGTAATAGTAGTCGATGACCTCACATCTTCGCTTGTTTAACAGAGCACCAACAATGCATCACCTGTAAATACTGTGTGAGTAAACACTAGAAGCAGCATAGGCAGGGGCCCATTCAAACAACTTGAATGAGTTCGTGCTCATGCATGCATCCATGCATGTGTGTGTGTATGTGTGTGTGGGGGGGGGGGTTGCAATACAGTAGCTGTGCACCCGAGGCTCCCATCCAAACAGCTGGTGCCCATCTGTTTCTTCTTCTACTCCTGCGGCCTGCGGCTCAGGGAGCGAGGTGCACTGGCATGCGGTGTCTGGGTCTGGACCAGTAGTGGGGAGGTATGCACTGCAGGAGTGTGCGTGTGTGTATGAATGTGGTTTAAGGCGAGCGAGTCCTCATGTGTGTGTGTGTGTGTGTGTGTGTGTAAATGTGGTTTCGCACTCGACTTGTGTGTGTGGATGTACCGCCATGTGTGTGGATTCTGCGTGTTTGTGTGTCGCTGCATCCTGCGACTGTGTGTGTGTGTGTGTGTGTGTGTGTGTGTGTGTGTGTGTGTGTTTGGCGGTTAGTAATATTCACATTATGTATCCACTTTAATATTGTTGACACACAGTCATGCGTTACAGCAAAACACAAAGCTGCTCTGCTGCCCGCACAAACTCTCCCATGATGCAGTCTGCTCCAGAAGTGACTCATTGCGGACAAGCGTTCAGTCTTTCCATTTATTGTTTATGTAAATCATATAGAGTGAAGGTATCGTTTCCCATAGTGTTTTAGATTTCCACCATTACTTTATGGCTTCATTGGCGTGACGCTCGCAGAGAAATATGCGCCTTCCATCACACACACAGATTAAAAAATACCAGTCTTATGATGCTTTAAACAGAAAAAGGCTCACAGTGGCTAAGGTGGTATTTCCGTTGGGTGAGGGAGTAGATGCCTGGTGAATGTTAAGTGCTTGAGGGATAGGATGATCTTTATTGATGTGGTCAATGTTATGTCTGAGGCTTTGTGGATGAAACAGAGTTCCTTCCAATTGGTTTAATAAATCTGTTCTCATGAAGAATTGGTCAAATAATCCATGGCCTGCCTTGAACTCAATCCCATTTTTTAATAGAATTTTAAATATATATATATATATATATATTAGAACTCCACTGGAGGGCAGTGTTGGTTCAGTAATACACCCTGGCTGCTGCAGGTGAACGTGTGTTTGGGTGTGTGTTTGTCATTGGAGACACAGACGAGTCAACGTCGCTGAGGTCGATTGACTGATGTTTCCCTCCTGCCTCCCTCAGTCTGTGCTCACAGGACGCACAGGCCTTCCAAATCCTCCACCGTGAGCCACAACACCTAGGTGGCAACCCTTACTGTTGAGCCCTGGGAGAACCTATATAGCTTCCAACATTAACTTTAATTTTGTCCCTATCAGTCACACTGAGTCAGGACACAAGGACAAGGCCCCTTGCTGTGAGATAAACCTTATCATAACAAAGCTTTTCTACTTTCATAACTCCAACAACAAATCCACATAAACCGACCTCAGGCTTCTCAAGTACACTGTTGCACCCTATTCTGAAAGTAAGCCTATACTTTACAACATATACAGTATCTGGCCTGCAGTATATGTTCGTTAATACTCTTTTATGATTTGTTCCAAAGTAAAAAGTAAAAAAAAAGAATGCACCCAGTTATATAGGATTTATATAGTTTGCTTCCCTTATTCTGTAATCACCTGTACCCCTCCAGTGTAGTATGATCGTCCCCCATCTCCCCCTAAACTTCTTGCTTTGTTTCATTTTCACGTACACGTATCTAAAAAGATGGTAAAATCTAAATGCAAAGTTTGAACATTGTGCAGGAGAAGTAACATACCTCCCTTATTTGATAGTCATACTTAAAAAGAAAAATATAAAAACAAAACTTCATAATTCATCACACTTTCAAGACTAATAATGATATAAGCAGTAAATCAAACATCAATAGAAATGTACAATTTATATAGAAATGTATGTTTTCAACTTGAGATGCATTACTATGAAGTCTTATATAATCTTTGCTAGTTAAAGTAGTTTCCAGATGTTGAATAACGATTAATGCAGGTATTGCTTGCAGTGATGGCAGCAGGTTGTTCCAAAGAGACGGTCATCTGTATTTCAATTCATATTACATACACATTCATTTTAGGGTCACAATTGTTACACTCTTATTCCCTAATATCTTTTTCACTTGTACTGCTATGTTTATGTACATGTCAGTATCTCCTCTATTGGGAAATGTATTGTATTTGTTCATGTACTGTACCGGTACACCGTTAGTACAAAAAAAAAGTCTTTTCAGCTCTCACTGTTTAGTGTTCAATGTCTGCCTTCATGTGTATCACTTCGGTCTCCAGTGTTCTCCCTAATGCCCATACTGTTAAAGCTGGTTCTGTGCATGACCTCAAAGAACCTGTGTGATTCCATTAAAGATGTTGTCAGATAAAGATTTATCTAAACCTCCCATATATTTATGCGGTTAGGACCCAAAGGCCCTTTCAAGGTCACTGGATGTCTGGTTGTATAAGTGCTGTACAAGCTGTACACGCCTGGCTGTGAGGGAATAGTGAGATGTTTGTCACTGACAAGATTATTGAGTTGTCCTTGTCGAGCGGAGGTGAGCGGGTACACAGACAGCACGTCTTGAGAGCAGAATGGTGATCCTTGAACAAGCCGGGCTGTCTATGACGGACAGGTTTTATAAAGCAGGCATTCACTGACAGCATTAAGTGATATCTGCAATTAGGCTCTGTGTGGAAATGTAAAAAAAACAGTTTCACTGAGCGGACGTCTCATGCTGCACTGTTGTGCTGCAGTGTGCTGTATTATAATATGTATGTGCTGCGGATCTCCAGTGGTTGTGACATTATAAGTGGCGAGATTCACAGTCCTTTCGACAGGTATAATATTTCATCAATGAATGCTTATTTCATATCAGCATGATAACTACTCACAACGGGTTGACCAATAAATACCCATTGCTGTTGGATAAATTCCAAATCATTTCTCGCACGGCATATTTCTTGATGTAGGGCCGATATTGTACAATATAGAGCAGTGTCGTCCTTTGAACTTTTAAATTAAAGCAATGTCCCCCTGTCACAGAGTTGTGATCAGTTTAAACAAAAAAACAGATTATTCCTCAGATTTCTTTTCTTTTTTTTTTTTGAAGGATTTATAGAGGCCTGGAGATGTTCAAGCATTCACATGAAAATTGTAGAACCTGTTCAGCGATCTCTATATTTGTTTATTAATTATTAATGTGTAATTAGGAACCTGTTTGGCTGAGCACATGCACATTACACAGCACAGCATAAAGCAGGAACCAACCCAGGACTGTTCATAGCAGGCTGGCCTTGTGGTGGCTCCCTACTGCTTTGTTATTGATATTATTATTTCATTTTACTAAATTACATTTTATTTCTTAGTTTATTTGTATCAACTGGTTTTATTGTCTCATATATTGTAGTTTAATCAGGGTTTAACTCTTACTTTGGGTTGCCTTGCTTTGTTGTCAATGCACTTTGTAAACTCTGAAAGGTGCTGTATAAATAAAGTTATTATTATTGCCACATGATCTGACATTTCCTAAAGGTCTTTTGCTGAAAGGATTTTCACATTGTCAGTCAAATGTTGCCTAATGGTGAACAGTGACATGATCCCAGGTCTCACTGCCTTTTTTAAAATTTAAACATAGCATGCGTCACGTGATATCTGTTAACAAGTGCATATTTAATTGACCAACCTCCCATCCCAATAAGGATATCTAATCCTGAGACCTTCATTGTATCCTCAAACTCTGCCCTGTACCCGGGACGCACAGCCAGCCAGGCAAACCAATCGAGCAGCGAGTCATGCAGCTTTTCACCGCAGCACAAGACCCTGCTGGTGGCGAACCGCCGTTAATTGCCCTCGATCGGGTCCAGTAGCTCCGCTGCAAGGTGTGCAGGGGTGGTGTGGATCGAGCCTGCCAGCAAGGACGCCTGCTTCCTCTTGATCTCTGCAATCATGCCGATTAGAAGCAGCATTCTGCAGCTTTTTGGGGGTCGGTTTAACGAATGCGTGATCGATTGCCGACCTTTTGAAAGGTGAGGTGTCACCAGGGTATGTTTAGATGAGAAGCGGTGCGGAGCTAAACATCGCAGCTGACTGCGGATTCTGCACGGCGGGTTGTCTCTCCAGCCGCCTCCCCCTTCTCCAGCAGAAGCAGCAGCAGCCCTGCCTCCCGTAAAAGGAGTGGCTTACCTCAACATTACCGGCACACGCAATGCAATGCGCGACTTTTATTTGTTTTTTGCTGCAGGACGCGGACAGAATCACCGGCATTCATGGCTGTTTGACAGGCTTTTACGCACCGATCCAGCACAGCAGTAAGGTAAGACGATACTGCTCAACACCGGCTGCTACTGTGTGTAAGTGTAGGTGTGTGTGTGTGTGTGTGTGTGTGTGTGTGTGTGTGTGTGTGTGTGCGCATGCATGTGCAGTCTAGTGTTAACTTGCCTTGCTGTGTCATCCCATTATTCATATAAAGAAGTGTGGGTTTGTGTGTGGTTTTAAGTCCTGAAGGTGCCCATCAACATGATGCCTATAGATCAATTGCACCATAGCCCTGAATAAAATGTCTCACTTAGAGAATGTTCTAATGAAACTGTAGATGGCACCTCTATTACAATTCATAAACACACCGACTGTTTAATAAGGACTGAATCTTATCACATGGAGAGCTAACTGAGGGTCATAAGATCTCTGACTCTGACATTACAAAATGCATGAGCCAATTAGTTGACTTGCTTTTAGTGTGATCCTGCAGCGCCGGTCATTAATTTATGTGTCAGTAGTGTGTCCTCTATAATGCAGTATAATAGGAATAATGAGTCTGAGAACCTGTGGTAACTGGAGCTTGTTTTGCGATGACATCATGTCCAAAAACATTTACATTTACAGCAGGATAACTTCACAAAGGACTGAACTCTGGACTCGGGTCAGCTGGGACATCATCGAGGCTCGTTACAGTAAGCGCTGCTGTAACAGTCGTCGTCGTTGTTGTTGTTAAGTGGAAGCGTGCTTTCCAGAGCTCTTGAAACATTTCAGCTGACAGAAAGTTAAGTGATTGTGTCATGAGGTGACAGAAAGTGTCAAGAGGTGTCTCGTATATAGAGAGGGCCTCTCAGGAAACGCCACTTCAGTATACAGATGGTGTTAATGCATGCTGATGACTCGTATAACTACTCCCTGTTTATCAGTGCAGGTTTGTACTTTCACTATGGCAATAACTTTGCCAGGGTGTGTGTGTGTGCGTTAGGACTGGTCTCCACACGTGCTCTCACACACACACCTCAAACCGTTTCTTGATCGTATAAACTGTCAGCTATTGTTTGACACTCTCCTTTTTAACAGCCACCGTCAGGTTTGAACTGCAAATGAGGCAATACCAAAATTGCCCTTTGCACTTCACACAAAATGTATTGTGCAAGACGTTAATGGGGAATAGGATGAGTATGATGTCATATGTAGTGGCTTGTGATACATCACAGTGACACGGATGATTTCCACTCTGCTTTGTCACTATTTACTCAGTAACCCATGCTGCACATCAAGCTACTGGGAAACATTTAACCTGAAGGCAAAGGTCAGAGACTGAGCAAGTAGTCGAAACTACACCAATAGTTTGTGATTGTCAGCAGGGTACTGAAAAGTGTTGTGCAGGGTTGACTTAAAGGGGAACTCAAATGTGCTGGGCTGTACTACTGCATATGTGAAAAAAGGTTTTCTCCAGAGCTAACAGTGCGTAATCTGATAAATCGCCTCAAGTGATGTCATATGAGTCTACGTCTGCTGGGGCTGAAGACTACAAGTTGTAAAATGAAGAAACAAAAAAAAAAACTGGGGGGCGTGGAGTTAGAAAGAAGTGAGTTAGCAGACCTCTACACTAGCAGCTAGCATAACACACCTGAATCTGTGACTGTTGGCAGTGTAGCTGCATTGTGGGTAGTGTAGGTGCCATGTTTTTTGACATTAGACAAAATGATATCGCTGGTTCTGCAGCATCGATTTTGATCCTTAACCCCCCCCCCCCCCCCCCCCCCCCCCAAAAGAAAAACTGATTCTAACGATGTTATAGGAATGCAATTCTAAGTCGGTGGAGTTACCCTTGAATAATTCATTCATGTTCTCTAGAAATGTTTGACGTTACCCATCTCTCATCTCCTGATCAAAGTCCACATATGTAGACCAAACTAAGTCACGGAGCTGCAATGTAGCATATCTCGTATTTTGCATGAGCTGGTGAAGGTCCATGCGGTGCCGTTATCGTGGTCATGGAGCCTCACCCTGCCGCTGACATCACCACACACACCACCGGGGATATATTTCACAGGACAATGTGTGTCTGTCCCTGCGTTTTGCATTTTATGGCACTCTATTTTGAGTTTTATCTGGTCACACATTTCAATGGCAGTTAAACATTCGGAGAGTGAGGCCACAGCAGACGGGAGATAGCTGACACAACGGCTGACCCCTGGCTGCTTTAATGAAGCCTGGACGTCTCTTTTTCCAACACCTCGGTTCCTGGCGATTAGATTCATGAGTCACTAGTTTAATAATACGCTTAATAATTAGCCAGGATCATTTCAAGTTGTATGTTGTTCACTTAATTCCAGATGCCTTGGACACCTTATGATCAGTATTGACAGGATTTAAACTACATTATATTATATAACCAGGACAATGAGCCTGACGGTTACTGCTCCAGCTTTTCTCAAACTCTTGTCTTTTTAATCTCACCTGTAGGAAGGTGATGGCGACCCGTAAAGACAGACGCAGGGATCAACCCCCAGCGGAGGAAAACTACGGCGACAGGAGCGGCGTGCCCTCTCCCGGAGACACCCTGCCCTGGAACCTGTCCAAGCTCCAGAGGGTCAAGCGCTCCAAGTCGTCCTCAGGGGAGGTCCTGGATCCCGCGGATAGGGCTGTCATTCGTATCGCAGGTAGGATGAACACAACACAACGTACATGTACTCAGTGATGCAGAAGCGTACCCAACTCACCTTTTAAGGACCGCTCACAGCAACATTGGAACATTTATTCCCCCTCTGGCTCTTTGAACACTTTGTTATTCCATACAGAGGTACCCAAGAGGGAAAGAGAAAGCACTCTGGGCTAGCTTGCCTGCTAACTGTGATTTAGCAAGCTCATTAGTTGCAAACAGGATATTAAGTTCTCACATTCTCAAGATGCATTTGGACCATAGCCTCTCATAACTGTCAGCAGTTAATATTCAGACAGAGGACTACAAAATTCCTCCATTAAATGTTAACACTTGCTGTTGGTCAGTGGCTCCATCAGCAGCACACGTCTGCTGTGCGCGGTCACATGTGCAACACACTTGAGACTTAAAACCAGAAGAGGTCTATAAAACAATCCTTTTGAGCTTGTTGTTAATTTCTGTTTAAAGAAGGAACGTTGGGAAATGTGAGTTAGTGTCCTTTGACTTAACAGGAATAATGCCGAGTGCATTTTAAAGTCAGTGGTTATTGTACAGTATAGCCTGACTGAAGTGGGAAAACCAGACTGCTAACCAGAAATATCTTTATTCATAATGTGGACTTTTCCACTTCTGAAAAGCGATTGTTCATTTATTAATTACCTCAATGCCATTGTCCTGTGTGGGAATGGCCTTGTTTGCATTCTGGGTAGAACTTGTCAGACACAATGACATCAATTAGTAGAGAGCTCACTCTGAGATATTGATCCACAGCTCACAAATTCCTTTTACAGTGTGCATTCATATTTGGTGTAATTATGCTCTTCTGTGTCTTATAATAGCAGCGAGAAGTACCTGGATTTTGTGGACGTCAGTATTGTAAAATCGCTTAAAAGAGATATTGATAAAGTCATAAATCCTGAACTTCTTTGTGGGGGTTGAGAACAGATTGACATGCTGTTCGGTAGGATGCTCTTTTTCTATTGTTGCCCTACTATACATTTCAAGCTGCCTTGATCTGTCCCGTGCAACTTCAAATGGCAGCTCACCAAGGAACAGTTAACCTTGTACTGAAATACTGTAAGCAAAAAGGAAAGAAAACAGAACATATGTACGGTTTTCATTCCCCCTGAAGGCTGGTGGTGGGTTTTTGCCAGCTGAACAGGATATACACTTTATACATTAAGGCAAGGGCAGTAGTAACAAGAGAAGTTTTCCAAGTGTGAGGTGTGGTTCATTTTGCTCAAACAATAGGCTGGGATCCTGTCCAGTTCAACACATTACTTATTTACACTACGGGTTGGCGGTGCCATCGCTGTGATGTGCTGCTTCGTCTGAGAACAAGTGTTAGATTGTCAGCGAAAAGCTCGTTGTTTACTGCAACAATCAATCAAAGACAAAGGTATATTAGAAATGCCAAGTCATCATCGTTCCTCATTATATGTAATCATCAGTGCCACCTCTACAACATGTGACATGACTTATATCGGTACTATAATAGTGCGCTAGTCACTTTTAATAACTGAAATCAACCCCGAGTGATATAACTGTTATGATGGTGTCAATGGCCTGCACTTCATCACATTGCAATGCGGTGCAGTAGAGCTGAACTCAGCAGGCTGATATTATCAGGCTTTACACAGATATGTTCGGATCATATATTAGTATCAGGGTTGGCAGATATGCCAAAAGAAATTGCATGACATAAATTCACAAAAACGTATTTTGAAGTCATATCGAAATAGTGCCGGCATCGCTGTCGTAACAGTCCGTGTAAAAAGGCTGAAATAATGAAGAGGTGACTGGACAGTTATGATGAACATAATGGACATCATCAGTCGTTGAGACAAACCGTAAAACATGCCCGGCCTAAAACATTTGTATGACTTCAGTACTCTACTTTTTATAATTTATTTTTAATCTGCCAATTTTAGCACAATAAGCCTTTGATCGAGTTTGTTTTGGAACGCCGCGCCCATGCCGGGCTAAGAGGAAGTTTGGATAACTCCAGCACCTACAATAGGCCTGCATCCACATCCTGCACTGCTCTTCCTCCAGCCATCAGAAGGCCAGGTCAGACTGTGTCAGCACCCATGGGCGAGGCTGAGCTTTTGTTGTGGGCTCTGCTGACTGACTGACTGACTGACTCACTGGCTGCTACAGAATCCCCGTCTGTATATAGATGAGCATGTGCTGGACGGGTATCACAAGTGGACTGTGTGCACAGTTCTGTTTAGCGATTAGCTGCTGTGTGGCTGAGGCAGCGCTCTACGCTTTCTGTGGTTCTTTAAGAGCATTACATCCTCCTGTACGGGGCGAGAAATCCAACAGTTCTGCCATTTGTCAAACAGCGTTAGCATCAACTGGATACACGCTGAAAGTCATAGACATCATATAAAAAGACAATGTTCCTTTGTGCTAGCTGCCTTTTTGGGAATAAATAGATGTAAATGGCAATGAGGAGACTCCGTTGGGATTGACGAGAAGACTTGACAGGACCATCCAACGTAACCATCAAAGCCATATCATTGGGGTAGCTCACCTGGTACAGTGGGCGCCCCATGTACCAAGGCTGAGTACTTGCAGCATCGACCCGGCTTTGAATCTGACCCACGGCCCTTTGCTGCATGTCGTCTCCTCTCTCTCTCTCTCTCTCTCTCTCTCTCTCTCTCTCTCTCTCTCTCTCTCTCTCTCTCCTCCTTCTATTATTGCATGAAGACAAAAAGGTTTTAAAAAAAGAGTTCAAAGGTTATCTCCGATGTATAGTTTAATCACTTTAGTGCACGCATGAGAGGGGTACTCAAGGACTGGCACCATGCTCTGCAACAGAACTCAACATGAGGTTAAACACTCCACCCTGCCACCTTGTGGTTGACTCCTGTAGTTCTTTTAAAACCATTTTTTAGCGGTACAGCAAATGGAATGTACCAGATCTTTTAAAGATTTTACAAAAAAAGTTTTCCCACATAACTCTAGTGGTACAGTCTGCCAAATAGTTTAAGTTGTATTTATCTTGGTTTTAAAATCTCCGCCACTGAGGCTTCTACCGCCACCAAAATACAATGGAGCCTGGAGGTTAATGGAATTTCACCACCACACAGCAAAGAAAGCTGAAACTGTCTACCTGGCTAGATACCATGGGACGCCAAAAACACCCAATGTCTTTGAGCTTCTTCTGGTCTGTCTATCGTATGCTTTCATAGGTTACTCTGCTCTCATCCATGGCCTTATGTTATATCGAATAGTTTCACTTTATTCTTCAACATCCATTGAAGAGAACTGCCTTCTTCCAGTTTGAAGTAAGACATTGACTGATGCTTTTGTGTACTGTGGTTACATTATTTGAGCACCACTGAAATGATCCAATGATGTCTTTAGTGGGCGTCCTGTAGGTATTGAATAGCAAAAAAAGAACATTTGCATCACCCTCCTTCGTGATGGTCATGTGGTGTACCAAACAGCAAATAATGATAATGGCATCATCATAATCATCATCAGGCTAGAGCCATTAAAAAAGAAAAACAAATATAAACTCTCATATGGCCTTTGGGTTAATTGTGGTGTTAATTTAAGTAGTTCAAATGCATTTTATTTCATAAACGTTGACTTCCCTTGCAGTCACAGTTGTGTGTGCTCCAGTGTCGGACTCGAGAGACAAAGCTGTACTTAAACTCCTCCTAGCATCCCTGCAAAGCACTCCTCAATTATTCATTATGAGGAGGCTATGATCTGATACCGAGACGCCGCCACACAGAGGCTCTCTCACACACTGTGGCGATTTACTGTGGGAATGATTAGTGTAGACTAGGAACAGAGCCCTAAGTATCTCATTAGTATGTTGCTCGTATATTACAGGCTGTATAGGGACTTATGTGAGTCACCCACTGTCTCTTCCCCCATGTTATCAGTGCCACTGTGACAGGGCCAGAGAAAGGATGCCCCCTTTTTAAGGTGTAAATCTTCAGCCCCACTGACGGTTACTCCATAGAAGCGTACTAAGACCCTTGCCCTCAGGCGGCTTTCATGATAGCGCAATAAAATGTATTTAATGGAAGCATTAGAGCTAAATACATTCATCATATCATGCTTCGCTCTTTCTGTCTGCTGACCTGATTCACTTACTTACAGCGTGAATGCCTCTTTGTGTTTCTATTCGTCAGGTTTAAGAAATGTCTTGTGTGAACTAAATGCCGAGACTGTGGTTTTCTTTACAAACGCTGGCACTTTACCTATTCTTGGCTCTCAGCTGCAGTTAAACTACAAAAGCTTATTGAATGTCATCTCATCAGGAATCGAGCTATTCGCTGTCAAATGAACTCGGCTGTTAGTCCTCCTTCAAACCGCAACAAGCCATTTGCCCACTAGGTGGCACTTTCTGCAGCCTGAAAGTGTTCATCCTGGAGAGTCTTCACAGCCTCTGGAAAATGTCTCTCATTTCTCACACCCGTCTGAAATAGCATTAACTGCACAGTGTGTTCCTAGTGTGTTACGCTCATCTATCAGACAGAACAGCTTTATTTCTTTTTTTGTTTTTTTTTACAGATTTGACCTTTGCAGCTTTCCACCTCACCACCAGTTTTGAAATTCTGTAAATGAGCCGCAGAGAAATGGACAGACCCAGGCAAAAGGAAGAGGAAAAACACACAATAACTTCTCACTTCTGTGCATCAGTGCAGTTTCAGTTCGACACTGTTGTGGATATCCAGAAGAGGGAGCCATGTCTGTTTCTGTGCTTGTTTCACTGTTATTACAGCAGGATTGCCACATTATTGCACTATGCTAGAACAGAATCCAGTCAGCCCCAGCTTTGGCTGAACTCCTTCAAGCCCCCAGGCTTGTGATGATGATTTAATACACTGACAAAAAAAGGGTGAAGGTCCTTTCAATGCGAACACACTGAACACAATCGTAGGATTTCTTTTTATTCCAAATGCCTTTGCAACGCTATTAATCATCGTCTAATGTCTGATCTTCACAATGGCATAGGTTCAGTTTTGGTTAAAATATATATGGTTTATAGCAAGGAGAGCTTTAGTTGAAAATACAAGGAAGGACGTAATCACAGAGAGATTCCCTTGACTTTCAAACCACGTCTCCACCGACAATATCATTTCCCTTCCATCACAATCCAGCAGAGGATAAGTCCTGTTAGAGTGGCAGCCGGCCATGAATTCTCCCATAATAACAGCGTCACACTATTGTTGAGAGGTTTGTCATCTTCCAAAGCCAGACTATCACTCTAGCTGTTGGATAGTGTTAAACTCCTGTGTGTGTGTGTGTGTGTGTGTGTGTGTGTGTGTGTGTGTGTGTGCGCACACAGCGTTTGTTCCCCCCCCATGTCTCTTTCCATCAGCGGTGAGCTGTGCTTCAGTAACCCCCTTGACACTTAAGCAGAAGAGATGTGCTGTGATTTGTAAAGACTGGCAGACTTATTCTCCGAACAGATTGGTGTGAAAAACAACATTAATAACATTAATGATGTATCTTCTCTCGTCTTGAGAGTCGGCCCCACTCGAATATCAAACAGACGGAAACTCACCCGGGAAAAAACAGAGGCGCAGGCTGTTTACTGGCCAGCTGTATACTGCAGCTTCTTTAATGTCTGAATGTTGCAAAAATGATGTTCATAGATCGAAAATGTAATAATATATTTAAATAGTATTAACCAAAAAATATGTGGAAATAAAAATTTTACAATGTATATTATAGTTTTGAGAAAAAAAGCTATGTAGTATTCAAGGAAAGAAATATTGAAATATTGCAAATTACATTATTGTGATACGCTACCCATTCGTTTGTGGACTGCAGTTTTTGAAGACTCGAGTTTGGCATTTTGGCCATCACCATGTTGTTTTTTTACAACCACAAGTGACACGTGAAGCAAAGTACAACCGCACGCTGAATAAGACATTTGTAGGCAACCAAAAAAATATTACAATTAACTTTCATGAGGTGAAAACATGCTGTGAAAGGGTTAGAGTTGAGATACAAAAACACAGACAACTCCCAGACTGAACAACGCCGTTTTAGCGACCTGTCAATCACAAGTTAGCCCTGCCCTAAAGCATACCTTCTTTATGGTCTATTTGACTCTAAATGGGACCCTAACTCACTAAATGAACATCATGCTGTATTGAAGGAGACTTGAAACTAGAGATTGGGGATCAAGGGGTTCATACATTGAAACATGCACAAACACATGCTCAGTAATACTTCACGCCTGCATGAGATCTGGGAAACAAACCTGAGGCTCCACACACACACACACACATGCACACACTCATACATTTTTACATACTCATTTCACGAGATCATGAGCCGTTTAAAGTCGCAGCTTGAGTAAATAAACAGATGTGCTGGAGCCAGATTTGGTTGTCCAGCTATTTAGGAGTGGACATTAAGCTGTACTTGTGTGTCACCACCATGTGTGTCAAGCAACGTGACATGTTGAGATCCAGTGTGACTGAGTGTTAACAGCGGGTGAGGTGCTAAATGTTTAGTTTTAAAAATATCTTCACCTTGCTTCCACATGTATTAGCCAGCAGTTTAAGACGGACTTCACACTACTTTGGGCACCTAGAAATGTGAGTGTGGCCTGATGGGAATAATTTTTGACAAAAACATCTAGCTACCGACTACATCAACATGGACATTACACTTAGTCATGTTCTGGTTACAGTGCATGACGGATGAAGAGTTCATTCTTTTGGTGTGCTACTGGCTTCTGTTTATAGTTCTGAGCAGCTTTATCAGTCAGAGGCCTTCAAGCCTGAGTCAACATGGTGATGTCATTCTTCTGTCAGGCCTCAACCCCATTTAAAGGGATACATAAGCATTTAGCTGATGTGACTGCAAATATGAATGTCTCTATGTGCACTGGGCTGTTAAAGGATGCTGATATGTACGGCCACCCACTCGTTTTCCATAAGAGAAGCCCCCGTGTTTTACGGTGGACATGCACTGTCTTTTATAAAGAATGATGTGAACAGTTTGGGATGCACAGTTGCACGTATGGTTGTTAAATTGCATGTGTATTATAATGTGCCTTAAAATACTTCTATGTCCACATTTCACAATTCATGTTGTAATGGACACCGAGTGCTGTTCCTCAGCACTCAGCTCTTGAATCAAGTCCGCTTATTATATTCTATAAAATAAAAAAACAATACAATTATTCTCATCAAATCAATGTAGGAAGGCGGACTGTCTTTGACCAAAATGATTCTTAGTTGACTAACACTTGACTGCAGGCTAATTATTTGAGTAAAGCACCACTTATACAGCACCACTTTATATCGTATGTTTATTAGAGATGTACCCTAACCCTAAAAAAAAGCATTAAAATGACTAATCAACTAAAGAAATCTCAGTCAACGAAGAATAAAACGACCGATTTGATCGACTCAGACGAAGAAGCCCTACTAGTTAGGTCTGAAAAAAATGTGAAAACATTTAATTTAAATTGTGTCTGAACTTTGCTATTAAGAAAACATGCTTGAGTGCGTGCCTAATTCTGTTTTTGCTTGCAAAAGTTCCTGTTGGAGAGATTGTATAGCTATATATATATATACACACACACGCACGCACACACACACACTCCCCTCTGCAGCAGCAGAGAGTTCGGAGTGGCCTTATCGCGTTTCCTCTCAGGAAAGAGTCCTGGCTGATGTCAGTTCGGCCTTGGCCAGAGAGATGTCTGATACTCAGGCTGAGCTGCAGGGATTTTCCTTCTCCTTCATCAAATCTCCACTATTGTGCTGCCGCAGACGCCTACGCAAACCAGCATGGAAATAGTGCAGGCTGATATCGTCTTTACTTCCCTCATCGTTTTTATGAGGCGTTCCGTCATAAAGCTCCTCGACAAGACATTGTTTTTCGATCCAACACAGTCTAGCTGGCTTCAGACATTAACTATGCACAGTCTCTGTTTGTTGACACAATCGACGGTCACTGTTATTAATCTTCTTTAATGCCACAAATTGCATTTGGTATTAATTAAAGCAGCTTGCAAATGGATCATGTTTTGACACAACAATAAAGCTGCTAAATTGAATTAAGAAGACCACTGAAGTCTTGGCAAGTATGACTTGTAGTTGTTGTTGTGATGTTTTTTTTTTTTACCCATAATTTCTTCTGGTCTGGACTGTCATCAGCTTGACTGGTCAGTCTGTTGAATATTTAGTGGCTCGCTAACCCAACAGTTGATGTCAAGGGCATATCTGCACTTTGAATGTATTCATGGCGCCACAGGCATCAACTTTCTCCGTGGCTGGCTGCAACACAACAGCTACCAGCTGGAGTGTGTCACTGCGGCACAAACGGGTCGGCCGTCTTCTTTGTTATGAGATTACGTCCTGCAGCGACAGGCGGCTTCCTGTTCAAATGTGATTAAATGTAGGCATCAAAACATGGCCTTAGTATCTTTGAAATAATAAGGGATGACTGAGTATTGAGCCTGATTTCATTTCAGGGCACCTAATGAAGGTTTTGCAGCGACTGTGGTGATATTATTTTTTACGGAAACAATGTTGGGGTTTTGAGCTTATATTTGGACGGTTTCTCTTTTTTAGAAACACGGCCAGTAACTAGTTAAATTACTCTTCGGAGGTAGAATTGTTCTTTTCATTCTGAAATTTCTAGCTCTACAAGGAAGCGAGACATTAATTGTCACAAACCTTTTTATAGGCTACATGGGTTAAAAGTGCAGAAGCCCTCAAACAAGTAACGTTGGCATATACAAAAGTCACTTGCTTGGCCTACACAAGTTAAGAGAGCAGAGGCCACCTCATTCTGGATATCAGTCAACCGATCAATCAAACTTTATGTGTATAGCACCTTTCAAGGCAAGGCAAGTTTATTTGTATAGCACATTTCAACAACAAGGCAATTCAAAGTGCTTCAAATAAAACCATTAAAAGCATCAAAACATAAGGCAAAAGAAAAGGATTAAGAACATTGATTGAAACATTAAAAACAGTCATTAAAACATTAAAAAGCTAAAAATAGAATAAGAGTTGCAGTGCAGTTTAAAATGCAGGAAATTGATTAATATCCTTGAATCTGGTTCAATTAGAGGCAGCAGAAAACAGAAAAGAATATTTCATACAGGTTTCATACAGTTAGTGCAGTTCAAAAGTGCTTTACAGGTGACTGACGAGCCACAAATAAGACGGAACGGGTGTGGATTGTGTAAACGACGCATAAACCAAAACAGAAAAAAAAGTTACTTTTTTTTAAATTTTTTACAATTTGAGACAAATGCACACAAGATAACAAAATGATAAAATTGAATTAAAAGCTAAGATAACAGTTGTAGCGGTAAAACAGCATGTAATAAAAACTATAAAAAATTACATTAGTTTTATTTATTAGACACACAGGATCACAAAAGAAACTCCGCACACCAGTTTGAATGAAACTGATCAGCAAAGCATCGATCATAGACAGATTAACGTCGGCAGTGCCTGTAGTGCAGTGGCTATTTATGGATACTGAACTGCCGTCATTGAACCATTTCTTATAGATTCATGATGATATATATTTCAGTCTTGAGTATATTACAGGGCTACACCCAGTTGAATTGAATCTGTAACGTTGGTCTGACAGTAAGAGGGCTGCATCTTGCCATTTATCACGGTTTAATCCAGTTGTAGTGAGAGCCTAACCGTACGCTGCTGCTCTGCTCTCCGTTGCTGCTGGGCTCGTGCCTGGAAAGCAGGCCCAGTCTGTGTATCTTTAAGAGGAGGGGCCTGACATTTATATTATTATTTCTGAGCCGGGCTATGGGAGGGGTAGGGGGGGTATGGAGGAGGAGGAGGAGGAGGAGGAGGAGGAGAGGGGGCGGCGGGGCTTTGGAATGAAGTTGGGAGCTGTGCAGGGTTCACACACAGCTGAGAGAGAGCAGACCGAGGACAGCACAGGCTGCCTCACACACACATCCAAACGCACAGAGAGCTGACCCAATAGACAGAAGGGAAGAAGCAGAGAGCAGCAGGAGGAGAAGAAGAAGAAGAAGAGGGTGAGAGTGCCAGCATGGCCGTGTACGAGCCCGCCTTCCTGCCTCCCAATGCCGAGGAGCAGGACTTCATCCAAGCTTACGAAAACGTCCGAGAGAAGTACAAAGGTGGGAGCTCACATTACAGTGATGACAGCCTCTGCACCACCACATGTCATGATGGACGAGGTGTCTTGGCATGTCTGTGTGCCGGAGAGGCTTTCATTCGTTTGTCTATTTTGGGTTTTATTGACTCTGCACAGGTGCAAACACGTGACTGTTTCGCACCGTTATGCTGTGTGTGGAAACGGAGCGAGAGGTGCTGCAGCCACGCGCCGCATCTCTTGACTGCCGAGTGTTTTATTGATTGGAGCACATGTTCGCTGTCACTCTTCCGCGCCGCCTCTCTCGGTGTGTGCCGCGAGAGTCCGCCGGATTTACACGAGTGCTTCCCTTTTGATATGTGCACCAAGCAAACAAACCGCTGACCTTTGACCTCTGACCTCGGCGAGACTTAAGACAGGGGTTAAGCTAAAGTCTGATTGTGAAAGCTTGATTGTTATCCAGTCACAAACGGAGGTAAACGGATGCTGCCGAGCGGCGGTGAAAGTCATTAATTCGACGCAGGGAGCTCGAGCTTTCCTTGGTAAACATTCATCTCGGTGTATCCCTTCATCCCTTTATCTGCTCGTGTGCAGCTCTGCATGCTGGATTCATCTTGCGTACTTTTGCTTTTTTTTGGGAATCTTCGTGTGGTGCAGAAATGAATCCACAGGGAGATGGCGATTTGAAGGATGAGGGCGAGTTAGTTCTGTCGGGTGAAAGCAAATCCACATCCATAGCAGAGCCAGTCCATCCCATAACACACCTCTGCACCCACGTTTGCTTTTCACTTTGGCCTGCAGCATCCTCCAGGCGCTTTCATTTCAAAGTTTGGTTTAGGTTTCATCCCTGTCCATATCTGGTGTTAATATTCTCTCAGTCTTCCCTCCGCTAGATGTTTTTGCTCCTGCATGTTGCATCTGGGCAATATTTATAGAGGAAGAGCTCCTCTATAAATATTGCCCCATTTTTCTGTTTTTCCCCCCACTTTCTCTTTCTCTCACTCTCTCGTCGAGGATCTGGCGACTGGGCTTTTGCTGAATCCACTGTTGCTTATTTTTCTCCGTATCAGCATGTTTTCATGTTTTTCTTTGTCGGTGGGTCTATTTGTGTGGATGTCTCAAATCCTCTTTTTTTATTTTTATTTTAAGTGCTCGCTGTCGTTTTAACATCTGTGAACCATTCATCGATTTTAGACGTCAGTTGAATTAGTGTAAACAAACAGCGTCATTGCCAGAAAGGCAGCTTCTACTGGCCTCTGCTTTGTGTGTCATTGGGTTGGATCTCGTAGGAAATCCAGAGGACGAAGGGTAGATTGCTCTGTGACACAAACTGTTATCATGTGCAAATATTGCTGAAGGCTTTGTGGTTTTTGGAGGCCGCATTGTTGAAAGAGTGAAGGACTGATAGGAAACTGACTTCCAACATGTACTGTGGAGTAAGCCAATCAGCAACCGGGTTCATGGGAAATGCAGTCTTGAATTTGCGAATCACCGGTGTGACACGGACCGCTAATCTTCTTGACCATACTCTATTAAAAAATGCATAATTATGTATTGAGAAAACATCAGAATGCATTTACCAGAAGTGTGCATGCTTTCTGTTTGTGAGCGTGTGTGTGTGTGTGTGTGTGTGTGTGTGTGTGTGTCAGATGTCTGTGTTTGAAGTGCTGTTTTCTGTACCAGGAGGTAATGGGAAGCAGGAGCCGGCTCTGTGGCAGGTGTTTATGTTCCAGACGTTCTGCTGGGTTCCTTCCTCGACAGGCGTCTGTGCTCCACCGACGTCCCGCTCTCCTTATTAAGGCACACCGATGACACAGCCAATGAGAGAGCTTGACTTTGTCATGTTCACCTTCTCATTTTCAAAAAAAAGTGTCTTGTATATGCATGTACATATTCTGCAGCATCCCTCTAAATCATGACACAGAACCTCAGCTATATTTCTGTAGAACATTGAACACTGTAGGAAGACCTATGAGTCTTATTCCTAGTGTTGGGACTCAGTATACTTCATAAAAGGCTGTGTGCGTGTATGTGTGTGTGTGTGTGTATGTGTGGATATACCTTCTGATGCTTCATAATGGAAAGCATTTGGTTCGTAAACATTCTCAAGGTACCCAGCAGTACCAATGTCTATGTGTTGTCCATATCGTCCACTTACTGCGACATATAAAGACAGACTCAGGCCGATCCGTCCATTATTTTTCTCACAAACACATTTGTTGAAGAAATATATGTCCTACATACCGGCTCAGATACAAAGACTAATATTTCTCGCTGCCATCAGATGGCCATTGCCACTCGACTGGCTCCAGCTGCAAGCTGATATTATGTAAAACCTTTACTGGATGTTAGAAAGCTGTCTCATGCTATCTTCAGCATGCTGCCATGCAAAGAAAGCATTTGCCTATGTAATCACTGATGACTTCTGGATACAGCACACGACTTCCAGGTGTGGACGTTTGCCTATCAGGACGCCGTCATATTCTAACTTGTAGGGAAAGACTATCCCATCACTGACGTCATGCTGACGTCTTTAGGAACGGCCGCAACGGGGCTTTAGGGATGGCAATTGTCGTTTGGTTGGTTCATCACTTTGTTCCAGACTGAAATATCTAAACAACTATTGGATGGATTGAACTTTGGACTTTTGTCAATAGTGACACCACGAGGTTAAAATCTGTGGTTTAGAGGGAAATGTTTCGACAACTATTGACTGGATTTTTGTGAAACTCTGTACAGACATTGGTGTTGGTGTTGACTTTTCATCCATTTCATTTCATCCATCATCAGCATCATTAGTGCTGAAGAGCAAATGTTTGCATGCTTAGACGCTAAACTAAGACTGTGAACGAGCAATGAGCATGTTAGCATGCTAAGGTTAGCATTTAGGTCAAAGTGCTGCTCTGCCTAACTGCAGCCTCTTGTAACCTGCTAGCATGGCTTAGTTGGCCAATCGCACATTGGATTCTTAAGCTTGTATCTATGCTTGCTGCATCAGCGAGGGTTGAAGGCCAAAGTGACGTCACACCTTCAGACGCGGACCTCGTCAAGATTCCGCATCAGCTCATGTCCGTCCTTGCGGAAAAGTATAACTAAGGCTTTAATCTTGCTCATCTCTGTAAAAGGCTAGGAGATTCCATTCTAATTTTGTGGATCATACTATACTAATGTCTACAGGTAGAAGTGGTAATACTTTCCTGATGGTAAAATATTTGAAAAAAACAACAAAAAACTGGAAAAACAAGAAGATAAATATCATGTTGGATTTAATATCAATAGAACTTTCCAAATGGGTTAAAATGCAATTATTGTCAATCAGTCGGTCTGCTGCTCTCTAATGTTACTCACAGCTGTCTCACTGCCTGCTCTAAATTGTAGCCGGCTGGTCGGTAAAAGCCTGGCTGTCTTCCCACCGTCCTCTACTGCAATTGGTGCAAGCAGCTGATGTCGATGTTGCCGGCGGCCTGAGCGGGGGGGATTGCCCTGTTCATGTCAGGTGGACTGCTGAGGGTGCACAGGCACGGCTGGAATCCATATTTCCCCCCGCCCCCCGCCGTGTGTCCTGCAAGGCCCTGTCCTATGCCCCACAGGGCTTAAAATAACCCATACAGTTAGCCGTGGCCATGTTCAGCCGGCCAATTAAACGGTTATTTTTGGCCGGCTTGATTGTCTGCTCAGGGTAATTTGAACTCCAGTTTCTTCTTGGTGGAAAATTATTAATTATTAAGCTAAGTCTAGCATTCATGTGCTTAAAAGAAACTGCAGTGTCTGACAAGAATATAAACCATGGTGATTGTATCATTATTTTTGCCAGTGATGACTGTATTAAGGATTTTTATCACCAATACAGACCTACAGTGTAGCTATGTTTATGAATGACTGCAGTGGATTGTATTTAACAGTAGCCTATGTGTCATTGTGTGAGGTGAGAAGGGACGTGGGAAGCGATTCATCACACAGACTTGTGAATGAATGAATCTTTAAAAAGCCGAGAGGCGACTGT
The DNA here is from genome assembly GCF_050575085.1 of Anarhichas minor. Taxonomy (NCBI): domain Eukaryota; kingdom Metazoa; phylum Chordata; class Actinopteri; order Perciformes; family Anarhichadidae; genus Anarhichas; species Anarhichas minor. The sequence continues at coordinate 855,644 of NW_027466468.1, read as the reverse complement.
GTGTGTGTGTGTGTGTGTGTGTGTGTGTGTGTGTGTGTGTGTGTGTGTGTGTGTGTGTGTGTGTGTGTGTGTGTGTGTGTGTGTGTGTGTGTGTGTGTGTGTGTGTGTGTGTGTGTGTGTGTGTGTGTGTGTGTGTGTGTGTGTGTGTGTGTGTGTGTGCGTGCTGAAGTAATGTGTATTTTAAAACCTGCTGTTGGGGTGTGTGTCTGTTTAAAGCAGCTGAGTGAGTCGTCCGCAGGTTCCCATCACACACTTGTGACTGGTCAGAACTGAGGCCAGTGAGTTCTTTTCCTTTCCTGTCCTGCTGCTACGGTATGAAAAATGATTTCAATCCGAAAAGTAGTTTTTGTTTTGGGCTCCTGAGTGGTGACGGACATCTTAGAAAAGGTGGAGCTCTTCTTTTGCCGTATCTTCACCTGAGTCTCAGAGTCTTATGTTGGCTGCCTGCCACAAGTTGAGAGGTGTTAGCAGAGAGGTCGGAGAAAACAATAGAAGAGCGCCCTTGAGAAAAGCACTTGACCGTAAGTGGGAAGCACTCACTTATGTGAGGCCGAGATATTTTACTCATTACTCACAAAGAGAGATGTTGTAGTTCGAATACGTTGATTTTCCGAACTAGTTTCTGTTTCATTGTGATGTCAAACACGCGTTGCCCCCCCCCCCCTCAACTGTCGCCATTACCACTTCCAGTCCTTTCATTACATGGCAGAGAGACAGATGCAGTGATAATAGCAGCAGGGCATTAACAACAAGAGAGAATGCGAGAAGGTACATCTAACCAGTCTGGTGGCTGCATTGCATTATGGGTCTATGCCCCTCCGCCTGAAAGAGTAGAGAGAGTTATCTCTGCCTACTACCTCTGTGGTGGATTTGCATCTCCACTAACCGTCATTTAATGTCCGAGGGAGAATTTCTTTCCAGCCACAAGAAGATAAACTACACTGAGGGTCAACCGCCACGCGAGCTTTGAGCTAACGTCAGTTATCAAGTTACGACTGACCAACGGATCAAGGCAAAAATACAGAACAAAATGTGTCCCCTAATACAGATAACACAGCTATAAGAACCTTACATAAATATGATGACCGTTTTATCGGTGCCAGTAATATCAGTTAGACTTGTGCAGTTTATTTTCCTTCCTCCCACCGCAGTAAGCCGTCCTTTAGCCGGAGCCCTCTCTCTGGCTGCTGCTGCTACAAACACAAAGTGCTGAATTCATATTGAGGTCAGCTATACATGGACGTCAGCGCCAGGTGAAAGAAACGCTCATGGAAAGTAGGCCGTTGGTGCTGAATCTGTAGAGTTGGTGTGTGTGTGAGTCTTTATACAGTTGCAGGACATTTTAGGACATTTCCCCCGATTGCAGAGCAGCCAAACGGTGCCCTTTCAGAGCTGAAGCTGCCAGTTACCCGCCATGCAAACCAAACTATGTAATGGAACTTTTCCGTTAAATATACCAGCCCAAATGAAGTGCCACATTGAGCTCCTCACTGTGTGTGTGTGTGTGTGTGTGTGTGTGTGTGTGTGTGTGTGTGTGTGTGTGTGTGTGTGTGTGTGTGTGTGTGTGTGTGTGTGTGTGTGTGTGTGTGTGTGTGTGTGTGTGTGTGTGTGTGTGTGTGTGTGTGTGTGTGTGTGCTTCAGAAAGTGCTTAACTTTGTCCCTGCTGCTGCTTTGCTGTGAGAGTCGTCACATTTGTGTTGCCAAAAAGACAGTGGGTTGTTCCTGTTTTTTTTAATTTTATTTTGTTTTTCACATGTGTCAGCATCCTGCTGCCTGCGATAGATCAGCGCTGACACACAGCTCCGGCCAAAGGTTACTGTGGGGCTGGGCTTGATAAGCTCATCTATGCTGGGATTCCTCAGCATCCTTTTATGGGAGAGAGAAGAGCTCCGGTGGGATGCTGCCTCAATCTGTCGGCCTTCCCGTCAAACGCTCAACATTTTCACGGAGCAGAAGCTGCAGTTCTTTTATGCTTGAATCTCTGGTGTTTTATGACTGTTGGTGTGTGAGTAGGGGAATATGAGAGTGAGAGAGAGAGCGAGATAGGAGGTGAATAAAAGGAAGGAATACACTAACTGATGGATACACTAACTGATAAATATATACTGATACATAAAACAATGTAAACTATGCAGAGGTGTCACGACACGAAACCAGATTTTTAGAATACAGAAACCAAATGGTGCCTTTTGCTTCGGTATCAGACGCCGAGGGGGCGGGACAAAGCGGAGGTATGACGTCCCTGGGAAAGAGAAGGGGCTGGTTTTAAACAAGCTTAAGCTTTAACAAACTTAAAAAGAAGGCAAACACTAAAATTCATACCTAAACTGTGTTTGTAAACATATTTTCCAGCTAGAGACCTGTATCCTGGGTCAACTTTGACCGACTGTCCATACACGGTTTCCCTCTGCAATGAGGGCTTATTACCAACGTTTTGGATCTGTTCATTGTCTGTTTGACCTCCAAATAAAGTGGTTTAGATAAGACGACTGTAGGTCGACATTCTGCATCAATTCCACATTTGGGAGCTTGAAAATTTCAATGTGCTGACAACTCTGTCTTTATTATGCAGTCAAACAACCTTCCAACTGCAATCCCCAAAAACAGATTTGAGAGCAAAACTATCGTCCCTGCAGTCAAAAAATGTTTTATTGCAAGTAAAATAAATTGAAAATGCATTAACGCAAATCCAAAAGTGTTGCTTGCTGTTGAGCTGAATGTCAAATTCAGTTTGAATGCATAATAAAGACAAAAGTGTCCCTATACTGTCCCCAGCTCGGGTCAAATGTTCAGACTATCCACTATCTTATGCTTTTTATATCTATAGAAAAGGATGTGCAAAACAACGAAATGAAGGCTGCAAATCTTACTTCAGTGGATTAAAATCCAACCTCTGTCATAACCAGCATTTCCCTAATATTACAACAAGTTCCAGGATCTCTTGGCATCACCGTCACAGTCACTCCTAATCGGAAACACTGATGTGCCTTTCACAGCCTCAAGGATGCACAACATCAGCAGTGTTTCTGATAAAACGTACAAACCGAATTTCAGACCCTCTGACTCTAGATACGCCGTCACCTTCAACCTTCACCAGCCAACATGATGCTAACATATACAGACCTCGCACACATATATACCTCACACACATTCAGTTAAACCCATTTAAACTCTGACTCAGCCTTTCAGAGTCATACTCCTGCCTGAGTGTGTGACATTGCTGAGTCGGACGCACGTACGTCTGCTCTCTCGCTGCCTATTGCTGCGCAGCAGTCCTCTAGATGATGATTTCCGCTACCGACGGCCCTGATGATCCCATTTAATCTGACATCACGTTTGCTTTGGAACTGCAAAATAACTGCTTATAACTAGCTGACTGAGTGGCAGCTTTCATCTCATTACACCATCATGCATCACATTGGAGAGCCAAACCTTTCAGTCTGCAACTTGCCAGGGTTGGACCTGTACTTTTAACACAAACCAGGAGCCCTGCGGAGTCTCCCCCCCCCCCCCCCCCCCCCCCCACACTTTTTACAAGGGCTGAAACACATGGATTTGTGGTTTGAGAAGGAAAAAAAAAAGAGTGTGGAAAACACATTTGTGTGGAAAATACTTAGGTTGTAACACCTGGTTTGTTTCTGACACAAAGACTCTCTGTGTCTCTGCTTTCTACTGCAGGGTGCTTTATTAAGTCCAGTATTAGTCTGGGATGGTGGCTTCAAGGCTTCAATGAGCTATGAAAAAGTTAATGGGGGAAAAAACAAAAGCATCCCGACATGGTACAGGTTAACACACACACACAGACACACACACACGCTCACATGCACACCGTTGGTGCAGCATACTACTGTAGATGGAAAGGTCTTTTTGAAAGAGTCACCACCTCCAAAGCTTAGAGAACATTCCCTCCCCCTCGTTTCCCACCCCTCCCCTCTCAAATGGAAATGAAAATTGGACTGAAGTGCCTGCATGTGTGTGTGTGTGCCTGAACGCAATTGTGTGCGAGAGAGAGAGAGAGAGGGAGAGAGATAAGGGGATGAAGTGAGGTCATTATGTGTCAAACAAAAAGGCAAAGAGATGCTTGTGTCCATGGACGTTTTCAACGGAACAGTTCAACATTTTGGGAAAAACTCTTTTTACCATTAGATGAGCAGATGGGTATACCACTGTTATGCCAGTACAGTAAATGCATAGCTAGAGCCAGCAGGAGATTAGCTTAGCTTAGCATAAAGACTGGAGGGCAACAGCTAGCCTGCTTCTATCCAAAGTTTAAAAAAAAATCTCCCAGCGTCTACAAGCTCACCTATTAACATGTTAAATCTCCTTTGTTTCTCCACTGGTTTGCCTTGAAACCTCACAGTGACAACAAGACTCATGAAACTAACTGCCCCCGGCCAAGAAATAGTCCTGCACATAACATAAATCCTGTGTGTATGCACATCAAAGGACACTTTATGTGTTAATTAGTCAAATTTGAGGTACTTGTATCTATTGGACTGAGCCAGGGTAGCCGTTTCCCCCTGCTTCCATTTGTTATGCTAAGCTAAGCTAAGCTAATCACCCACTAGATTTACTTTCGTTTTTACCCTAAAGACGCACAAGTGCTAAGACTTTGTTGAGTCCTTGCTGAGGTTTACACAGAACAAATTCATCTTTGTACTCTTTCTTGCATGTAGTTGTTGGTGAGTTTACACAGATCTTGTCCTCGTCTGAAAAATCCTTATTTCTAAACTTAAGTAATGGAATGTCTCAAACCACAGACTGCAGGTGCTATTTCCTCCGCACGGTGACAGGTGTTTGGGCTTCATCCTGAGACTGTCCCTGTAGAATTTTTGGGATTTAGGAATTGAAAAGGCTTGTTTGATCTTCAACAAAAAGCTGTTTTGCCAACATTTGATCCTTTCAAAAGTGTTCAAAATGACAATGAATTTAGTTCCGTTCCATGCCCTTATTTTGGAAATGGTGAGAGTAGAGCGTGCCAGTCACAGGGAAGGCCCTGAATCCGCCTCGCCGCTGTAAACGCAGACCAATTTCCATGGACAGCTTGAAAGAAAGCAGACAAATAAGGACGTGATTCTGTGAAAGCGGACAGTGCACATACACTGCAGTTTGACATACTCTTACAGTAATTAAAGTACATCTGTCCCACTGGGGCTTGAGTTGATAGAAACCTCTGTCTCCACTGTGAAGGAGCACTCTGTTGAGAGAAGACAAGAACTTTTTTGATAGCTGGAGTAATTTCATTCGAATTGAATAGCGTCCAGATTCTGAAAGCCAGAGCAAGTGGAAACATTTCCGCTTTGTTGCTGACGATACTTAAATAGACTTATGAGTTATTACAGTCAGAGTGATCAATAATGGAAACACCCCTCCGCACACGATGTGACGCGTGGGGAAGTGTATTATTACCTGGTAATGATTTATGAGAGTGCGGGCCTGTTTCTTCAGTCAGCCCCGTCATTTCCTGACACTGACAGGCAATGAGTTTATTGGTGGTCAGTGACATTCAGGGCAACTGGAGCCGGCCGGTGTGACGGTCACTGCAGGTCACCCCACGCAGCTGACAACGGGGGGAATGTGGCCCACAAGCTCACGCACACACGGGCAAAAACACACCGACACTCTACTTGAAGTTTCTCACTACTCAAATACACACACACACACACACACACACACACACACACACCCTCGGGGACGGCAAACACACCATAAGGAATAACTTGTTCCATTCTACTCTGTTAGCAGATCACTTTAATCTCTTTGGGTCTGAGATACCAAAGACGGAGGAGTAAAGCTTGTTAGCGGCTCCAAATACCTTCCGCAGACGTATTCTCTCCGGCTTTGACAGAAGATGCGGTTAGTTTGAAAACTACCCTAAATGGCGTGGCTGGCTCCATGGTTTCACCAAAAAGGGTTGCGCAAACTGGCTGTTACATAAAAGGGATGATTTGTTTGAGAGACAAAGCCAGCCTGTTGAGGTGGTAGAAAACTAAGCAGGGCTTCTGGTGCGCTTGTGTGTCTGTTGACCGGCAGGTCTCTGAGGGGCGGTCCCGTTCTCCCTGCGACCCACGGGTCAAACTACAACCCTGGAAACCCCCATAAAAACATGCCTGTTGTTTGCTTTCTTATCTAAAAGTTCAAATCACTGCTAATTCTCGCCTTCCTGTAGCTGCACTGTGACACGCTCGAACTATGTTGTGTCGGGACACAAAGCATGACCGGCCTCCAGTTGCTCTCCCTAAACCTTTCATCCCGTCAAGGTTGAGCGTTTGAAAAGTGCATTTGCGTGAAATGAAACCAGCGTGCGATATGTTGCCTTGCTCTCGCTTAGTTGTTCCAGCTGTTATCACAGTTAAAGGCTCTGCGCAGGCACTTGATAAGTAGCAGATCCATGGAAGCTCACATGATAGGGGGGGGGGGGGGGGGTGGAATGCCATGGCCTCCGGTATGAATCATTAATCGTTGGACTTTACATTCATTCCATGAATTCACAGCTGAAGCCCAGGAGTGATGGTCACGAGTATGATATGACAGTACGTTACTCACTCAGTTGACGTGTATACTTGACCTAAATGTTGCAATGTTGCACCGCTGAAGTGCTTCTACAATGATTTCCAACAGTGCAGTATGTCACATGGGGGTTTCTAATAACCTTCACCTCCTAATAACTGACAAAAAACGTCTACTTCCACTACCAGATTATTAAAGAGCAAATGTATAGATTTTAACAGTAAGGTCACATTTTGAATTCAAAGTGACGGCCCTCTACTGTGTCTTGGCCAAGGGAACAGTTGAATAATAATATTCTTCTAGTCATGAGTCTCGACTGAAAAAGCATTAAGGTCTGCTGAATTTGCTGAATTATACTATAGCAAGACCAGAAATATAGTCAGCGGCCAAACTATGTCGCACGACTTGTCAGTAGAAGGCAGTCGACTGCAAGAGCCAGTGTTGGAACAGAGGCAGACACACCCGTGTCAAGTTGTGGGAGAGCTGAAAGGTCTCTGAAAGAATCGATGTAAATCTGTCAGACGTGTAGGAGGAGTTCCCTCCGTCCATCCTGGGAGCAGAGCTTAGCGAACCAGCCGTCAGAGCGGCGCCCTCCGGCAGAAACTCCCCGTCATGCGTGGCGGAGACAGAAAAAGATGACGAGGCACTCGGAGAGTGTGGGGAGAGAAGACAGACAGGAAGTAGGGAGACCGGGAGCTGGAATGAAACTGAGACAAATAAGAGATGCTAAGCAGAAATTAAGAGGAAGAAAAAGCAGAGCACGTAGAGGAGCATTGGTCACTTAGCATTGATCAGATTTGTGGTTGCAGTTTGTTTGGATGAAGGGATCTGTGTCAGGTGAGATGGGAGGCCTGTTCTCACGGTGGGCCTTGTCTCTCCTGCTGTTTCCTAAACGGTCTGTGCTAATTCAATGACACAATACCTAAATACAGTATGATTCATACACATGCTGTACATGAAAATATATACTGGTTTTCAGAATGTATATACGAGAGGTCTTCAGTGCATTGACAGAAAATGACGATTATGAAAACTATTTAGATAATCTATTAATTGTTTCGGCCATTTTTCAAGTAAAAATGCTTGAAAAATGGCCGAAACAATTAGTTGATTATCAAAATAGTTGATGATTAATTGTCTTTTAAATAATACTTTGATTGCTGCAATCCGAATTTCGTTGGGTTTTGAAGCGGTGTTCGAAACTTTGGCTTTTCCACTATTTACCGACATTCTATAGAGTTGATTAATCAGTACTGAAAACAATCAGTAGTTGCTCTATACCTTTACATATTATTACTTTGTATGTATCAGCTAATATTTGTCTATTATCCATCATTTGACTCCCTTTCTCTTTTACCAGAGGTGTCATTCAGATGGAAAACATTACGAGCCGCCTCTTATTTGGTTCTCTTCCCAGAAACAGTATGAGTTTCAGGTCTGGAGGTCTCTTATCTCATGTTGGCATCTTCCCTGCTGTGCCTACAACAGTAAACAAAGCACCAGTGGCGTGCCCCACCAGTATAATCTGACTGGTTTTGAACAGTGACGAGAGCCCGTGGCAGTGTCACGCTTTTCCATCCACACACACACACACACACACACACACACACACACACACACACACACACACACACACACTGCCAGCTCCCTGTACTTTCCCCTCAAGGCCCATGGGAGGCATCGCTTGGCAAAGACGGTGTTTCCAGCTTCATGAGAGCGTCCAGCTTACAGGTTTTCTGCCTCTCCCTGTAGAAGCACTGCAGGTTTAGAGGGTATGGGATGAGAGGAAGTGCGTCCCATTTTTTAAGTATGCATATTACTAAGTGTAGTATTCATAATTGATGGAAGTCTTCAACTGCTCTAACATTTACCGCTGCTCTTGAGAGTACTCTGGTTTTTTGAATAAGACTCAACATTTAATTTTATAGATTGTTATATGATCTTTTAAGACTGTACGTTCTAGTACTGAAAAGGATTATGATGTTTAGTTTGCTGTCGGCTCCTCTCACGTCTCCCCGTGCCCGTTGAGCTTATTTGGGCTTCGCAGGGTAAGCACAGCCCCTAGTGGATCATAGTCCGCACAGCAACGGACCTGACAATCAAAGAAGCAATAGTCTTTTAAGGAAAACCTGGGGGGGATGAAAAGCTTTCCAGGACATCCAGAACGGTAGCTGAAATGGATAACTATCATATTCCGTTGCATTGCAGGCACCTTTGAGGTCTTCTAAGATCATCTTTTAATCAAAGCCTGGCTTAACCTCCTCTCTTCTGCCTCAGTAGCCGAATCTAAATAAAGATGAAATGACAGCATCTCTCCAGTAATGGTGTTGGTCCAGCTCCAAGCGACTGATTCTCAGTGAAAGCCAATGAGTCAGAGCGTGGGTGGGGACGGGACCTTTGGGGCCCTATCTCGCTCCTTGTCCACTGCAGAAATCTCTAAATCGCACCCTCCATCTCTCCTTTCTGCAAATAGGATGTGACTCGGAGCAGAACCGTCCAGCGTCCGCCTCTCTCTGCTGTGATTTATCCAAATCTCAGAACGGGAGGCTCTTTATTAGGGAGCGACCGCACACAACTTGAAAGCCCCCCACGGGACCTGGTCTTAGGTCTTTTTAAGGGTGGAGCATGGGAGGAAAACCCACAGGGGTCATTTGCGCCACATCTCATTTCCCATCCGTCTCAATTTCCAGAATTCCTCAGCAGTCACGCTTGTACCAGTATGGAAGGAAAGTCAGCTCCTTGTCAAGGTTTAAACAGCTGTTAACATGGATGCATTCTTTTTTTTCAGCTTTGTATACACTTACAATACTTTAAAGTCAGACAAAATTATTATTTAATTAACTGTCATTGGCTCTAAGTAAATTCTAGCTGAAACAACAATGTCTAACACAATAGACCCTTCACAGACCACCACGTCCCTGATTGATTCAGTCCGTTGGCTTAAATATTCTATCACAGGCTAACACAGAGGCCGTCTCTCTCACCGCGGAGGCTGGTCTCCATGCTGACTGCTGCCCAGGGCTCTAAGCCGGCGCATTGGGCCGGAGCTTTGAGTGGCTGGGTGACCTCAGACAGAAGGAATGTTTTGTCTGGATGTCCACAGCGGGGCTACCTGTCTGACGCAGACAGAGCCGAGGGCAGCAGGACCATGAAAGACTCGTAGGTGAAGAGTATTAAAAAGAAGGCTTAGTAAAGTAGCTTTGTCCTGAACAATAATACCAAACAGAGAAAGAAAGCCAGTTTGTATACCTTCACACTGGTACCGGGTAGCAAGCAAGGCTAGTAAGCTCAATGCTATGGTGCGGTTTTATGGTTGATATGTTTATTAGTACTGCTTATCAGAAGCATTGTATGTACTCCATTGTATGCCTTCATAAACTGTTTTTGACAGCAGCGTTTAGGTTTTTATTCGGAACCATAATGCCAGTGTGAAATTTATTCTCGACTTCAACCTCTAGTTCAACTTACTTGAAATAGTAACTTGGAATAGTGTGAAAGCATTAGCAGGTCAACAGTATGTATCATGTTGTCAAGTATGCAGTGTGTGTGCATAAGATACTAAAGATACCCGCTCTTTAGAATCATTGCTCCATGGTTCTACTAGTGGTCAAAGTCTACACAGGAGACCTCTTTAATTGTGCAATGTGGGTCACATGAAAACACTTTTTCCTGTTAGTGTTCAGTAAATATCCCACGTCATTTAAAATAAGTCCACACACACACTCACACACACTCTGTTTCTCTGTTTTCTGTCGAGGTAATAAAGTGAAGGACTGATGGGATTCTAGTAATCTAGCTGGCGTGCTGTGCAGTGATACACTCATCACGGATGCGGCGAAAGGAGGCTTAAGTCAGAAGCTGGGAGAAGATGTCCATAGCAGGCCTTAACAAATAAACCTCAGCAATTTACTGGCTGTCCGGCTGCCAGTAAACTCTTGTGTAGATTGGCAGGTTCCTCGCAAAACTGCACAGGAGCAAATAACTCCGGCTCAGCCTGGGTTATAGCATAACAAAAGCCCCGCTTCTCATAACTCTCATTCCTCACAAGACCCAGTTATGAAACGCCGCCGCTGTAAGAGAGACGTAACCTTGACCGGCCCGGGGAGTTGGTGTTTGACATTGTTTGTTGCAGTGTGTGTAGCCATGTGAGCATCTGCAGGCCTGAGGTGTGTTTAACATCCGAGTAAAACATTTGAGAAAGGATGACAGAGGACCGTGTTTGTGCATTCCAAATGTTAGGCACAGAGATAAAAGTGAAGTTTGGATTTAAAAAAGACATGTTAGATACTGAAGCACACGTTGCCATGTTAGGAGGAGGTAGTTTTCTCAATTTATGTAATAAATCTGCAACAAATACAGACAATGGGGAGAAATCTGATCAAAATCTGCAACCGGACCTCCTTCTGGCTCTTCAACAGACACGGCTTACTCACAGGTTTTTATTGCATCCGGCAATTACTGGTAAATCCCACTATTAGATTTCCAGTCTTCGCTCTAACCGAGGAATTTACTCTTTTAATTAGAGGCATTATCTGCGACTGAATATCCAGCTGCAGGCGATGTATTAATGCGTATGGTGTTGGTCAAATCTGCCACGGCACAGCAGAGTCTGTTCATTACTAAACAAATAAACACGAGTCGCGTTGGGAAATAAAAGGCACAAACACATATTGCTCATTTCCTCATGCGTTAAGAGAGTATTGCCCCCCCCCCCCACCCCCCCCCCCCCCTTCAGGTCACTAAATGCTCACTGAGATTTGTTTTCTCACTAAAGCTTGGCAGCTTTTGAATGTGGTAGAAACACACTTGTGCTCACTGATTATCATCATCACAAATACCTGCTGTGTTTTTACAATATATTTTTTCAAATTTGATTTCTATACAGTGTCAATTGGCACATTTATTTGATGTCGTTCCTAGTGTTTTCACAAAAATGATGTGATGTTTGATCAGTTTAAGTTACATTTTAGTCTTTGAGATAGTGTTTTAGTCAGCAACAAAAAAATAATTTATAGTTCATATGTTGTTTTATGGTTACATGGGATGTTCTTGTCCATCACCAATTGTGGAAAAGGCAGTTTATTGCTTTATACCCGACTAATGATCCACACACACGACCCACATTAAGCCTTGCTCCTTCTTCCAAATGGCAACGCAAAAGGTCGACGACTGAAAGTATCATCAAACTTACACCCGCGTTTCCTGATAATAATACAACATTAGCCTAAATGAGCTACAGTATGTATCAGCGGGCTTTCCTGCTCGTTTCCGAGGCAGATGTTTTGTTGCCATTCTTGCTTCCTTTCCAGTGAGATTGCTGATTTAGTCCCTAAATCTGTCACTTCCTCCTTCCAGGAACAAGTAATGTTCGTTAACACTGGCAGCGGCTCGTTAGATCCTGCTGGCCAAGCAGCTAGATTCATTTTTGAAGAAGTGGCTGTTTACCAGTCACAAGCATATAATCTGTGATTTAGCAGATGCATGCAGGTCATCTAGTAAGACTTCATTCATTGATAACAAATTGTAAGACCAGGTACTTATAGGTTGTTTTTTATTTACTTTTAATATTGTAAACTTTTTTTTTCAATTCATATTTTTGTCTTGATGAAAAACTGCTACTGCTAAATAACAAATTTAATTAAATTCAATTTATTTTGTATAGCCCAAAATCACAAATCACAAATTTGCCTCAGAGGGCTTTACAATCTGTACACATGAGACATCCTCTGTCCCGGGACCCTCACATCAGCACAGGAAAAACTCCCCCAAGAAAACCTTTCAACAGGGAGAAAAAAAGAAGAAACCTTGAGAGAGCAACAGAAGAGGGATCCCTCTCCCAGGATGGACATTGATCATTCATTTACAATGATCAGTCTATGCATAAAGTACTTGTCCTGCCTATTGTTACTATTGTACTCGGATGGCCGCCACAAGCAGCACACACAGAACACACACACACACACACACACACACACACACACGATGGAATTCTCCTTGACTGTGCAGACCAGCTAGACTTCCATTTCACCTGCTGCCAAAAATGTCATTTCCTCCAGACGTCCTTCATTATGTACAAAGGGCCATAGAAGAGCTGAATCAAATAACCGCTCCGCAAAAAGGCCGCCTGCTGTTCGAGGCGAAGCGGAAGCTAACTGATTATTAGAGTGTGTATTTGATTTTTGCCGTCATTTATTCTGTTAGATTTTGATTTGGTGCACTCTAGTCCATTTCCTGTGGCTTTGACCGCAGGATGTGCTACAAGCAGGGCTTCCTGCGTGGTGTCGGGGGGGCTCGATCAGCGTTAATGCTTAGCCAGCCGCTCACTACGAGGGGAGTAGTTTATTGACGAAGGGTAGTTTGGGATTTGTTCACACTAGGCACAGATTGTGTGTCGACGGATCCAAGTTAGTCCCTCAATTCATTCCCACATCAAAAGCTTTTCAGCTGATTATTAGGAAATAATGAATGCTTTCAGTGCATCACATTAGAGGTCCAGGAACAACAGTAGGTTTGTGATTAGGCCAACAAGCTGAAGATAAAAAGGATTCTCATCTGAGGTTTTTTTTTTTGTCTTCAGTCCTCTGAATTTTCTTACTGAGCACAATAAATTGTCAGACTACTCCAAGAAATAACAGCAGGTATGAACAACACCGTTGTGAGTATGTTCCCTATGACCGAGCACGAGGAGGCTTAAGGGGACCTCCAGTTTAGGCACTTCTTTAATACATTTTTAGCATACCTGCAGATATGAAAATGTACAGCCTGTTATCATTCCCCTTCCTTTGGTACTTCAGGCTTTTGTTAGCTTTTCATTGGCCTAGCGTGTCTGAAATGCCTGTGGAGGTTACTAATATATTGAAGCGGCCTCTCCTGCTGTTGCTTGTTTGCACAGTTGTTGTTTTTCCATTTTTTCCTACGAACCCAGTGTCCACTGTAGCTGGTAAACAAATGGTGTTGGTCTGTACTTTGTTATAGGATGAAAAAATGTACAGTAAACATTCAGGATTCTACACATCAGTCATAGCGGCTTTAGACGCTAATCTGTTAAATTATACGTTTTTACTGATGCATATTGACACATGAAATAGATTTTAGCATTACATATGCAGACATATTTTATTAAACATTTACAGTAGAGCTGGGCAATATATCCATATTATATCACTATTGTGATATATTGTTTTAGATATTGGATATTGTAATATCACAAAAGTGTCTTTTTCTGGTTTTGAAGGCTGATTTACAGTTAAATGATGTTGTTCTATTATTTGTCTTTACTCACTTCATCATTATATCCACATTACTGATGATTATTCATCAAACTGTAACAACATTCATGTCATTTGTGTAAATATTTTGGGAACGCAACAACAGTCAAACCTTCAGAATTTATTGCGATATCGACATCGAGGCATTTCGTAAAATATATTGTGAGATTTTAATTTTTTTCTCATTGCCGAGTCCTGATTTACAGTAATACCAACACAATATTTGATTTTCATTAAATTGCATTATGTTACCCAAGACTCTAAGCTTTTTTCTCTGCAACATATGTCCAAGCTGAATGAGTGTTTTACTGTGCTACTGTCACAGAAAGAGCCTTTGTTGCTCACGGTGATGTGGTAAGATGCTCACAACTGGTTAATAAGTGTAATTAGCGCTGAGCTACTTTGGTCAGGAATTAGACAGAGACGGTGGTTATATCTCCCCTTTATGGTTGTGGTCGGTCTGGGTAAGCAGCAGGCTCATCCTGGGATTTACTGCAGGGCTGTGGGTGTGGCTCTGATTCTGTTCCTCCACATACACACACACACACACACACACACACACACACACACACACATTACATTACTTTATCTTTTTCTCTGTGTTGTAGTCAACAAATGAACAGAACTTGCCTCCACCCTCTGCTTTTTATACATCTGTATCCTTGACAGACTCCCTGCTAATGTCACGATTGATCGACGGGTAATCTACTCTATCTGCTGATTGGCTGGTTTGTGGCAAAGCAGGTGGCTTTTTGACTTACTGACTGTGTTTGTGACTGAAAAGCCAGTTTTTAGGTGGGAGAGGAGGTGGAGGGAGCAGAGGAGGGGACAAGGGAGGAGCTTTGCACTGTTCTGATGCTTGCACACACAAAATGTTTGTGTGTTTGTGTGTGTGTGTGTGTGTGTGTGTGTGTGTGTGTGCACACATGACGTATCGCAGGAACCAAAACATAGCAGAGTGCCGGTCAGCAGAGGAGGAAAGTGACCAAGGAGAGACTGAAAAGACTTTGCTGCTCTAACACTTGAGACACAGGAATCTACTTAGACAAGGCATCAAGTCTGCCATCACTTCAGCTAAACAAGGAAGGAGGCGAAACCATTGAAGCTTCAACATCAACATTTAATACGTTCACTATCATCATACTTCTCAAGGAGGCCAGGAAGTGACTATGGACTACGGCAGGTCCATCCAAAATGAGATCACGTCTCTCAAAGGTATTTCCCCATTATGGATCAAATATTTGGGTACTTTGCTGCACGTAAGGCGGGATTGAAATGAAATTAACAGGCCGAAGCGCAGAGAATGGGAGGGACATTTTATTGTGCCTCTATAGGAAAGCAGACGGGGAGGGGTGTCCGACACAGGCATTGTTTGAGAAGCAGCGGAAGCTCAGAATATCCCCCAAGCTGAGACACTTTTAACGGCTTTCACAGTGACATTTGAAGAACAAGAATTTAGGTGGATACAAGTAGAGAATAGGCTGCTGTTGTTGAGTTGGAGTGCTGTGTTTCATCACCGTCGACGACCTTTTGTGCTGTCGACACAGAAGAGTGTGTCACGGCATCCCGGCTTGTGTAAACAGACAAATACTGAAGGAGTAGAGCACATTTGAGTGACGTACACGCAGACCTCATATTTGTCATGCAAAACCCACCATGCAAATTTCAACATCACCTCATCGTGTGCATAAAAGACAAGGAGAGGTGTAGTTTTTTGATTATCACAAAATACATAAAAAAAGACGCTTGCACAGTTGTTTTTGTTTTTTCTCCTTCTTGTTTCACCACACTCTCCCCTAGTGGAGGTATTTTAAACATGGGACCTGTCAGGTTCTACCTCCCAGAACAAGTTATGTGGCGGCGGCGCTCCACTTTCTGCTCTCTGAAACAGGGGAATGCTAAGAATTACGTCATCACTGTGCTCAGTGTCTGGCCTTGTGCTTTGTTACACTGATGATGGGGGAAGAAATAGTTGATGATAAAGGTTTCGGAGGTGTGACCCGTACGAGCTGGTAGGCGTATTGCTGAGCAACATGCCTTGTTAACAAAACCAAAGCAAGCGGGCAAAGAAGTTCAGGTCAGTTTAGCCGTGAGGAAGGGTATACAGTGTGTCGAAGCGCTTCACAGGCTTTGCATTAAAAGTTCCCGGTGAAGGCATGGAAGCATTTCTCAAAACCATTAGCGTCAAGACGCAACAGTCCATCAATAGGATTATGAGCTGAGCTCAAAAATGTTATAATAAATTCAATACAATACCTCCAAGTCCCAAATACTGTAAAACCAAAGCAAGATGGAATGTGATCTGATGCCACTCCCCAGCTCTAAGATGGCTGTCAGGGAGAAATAATGGTGGAGGACGGAGGTGGTTGTATTGATTTTCCAGCGGATGAATGAATGCTGACTTAACACACAGACCCCAGCCATCAGCCGAGCAGGAAGTGTGCTCAAATATGATGGTGATATTGAATCGCCCTAATGAATTAATTGAAAAGCCAGACGGTATTTACGATGGAAACATCAGAGGCAACCGCGTTGAGCGAGCTTGTCGGGTCTCCTCGGTGCACCGGAATAAATCTTGATGTAATTACAGCTGTGTCACCGTCTGGCGCTTTGGTTCTCTCTGTAGCCGGTGTGTGTGAGTCTTCACACAGTCGCGCTAATGGGAAACTATTTATTGGGTCTCACCATGGTGCAAAAGTCGGACATGGACCCCAGAAAGCAGGCCTCTTCATGTACAGTATCATTAGATAATGCACAGAGGCTAGTGCAAAGGGGGGGGGGTAGGATTCCAGGAAGCTGTCAATCGTAGCGTGCGTGCAATTAATGTGATCTCCTTGTTTTACCTCGTGACAGATGTCCACGGACAGCTACTGTCTACTGTATGCATTAGGGTGGGCGCTTTAGCATCCTGCTGTCGTCTTCCTGTCTTCGTCTCCGTTCTGTCCGTTCTGTCGTGGCCGTGGAGTAGCACGAATGTTTTATATGCGTAGGGTTAGTTTGAACAAACTCCTTGCATCACTTTTCTATCACTGTGGACAGAACAGTGATGGTATTTTGTTGAGATTATAAAGGTGGGACTTTTTACTTTGTTCACAAATGGTGGCAGTAACTGCTCGCTGCTCTGTTAATCTCTTAAAGGGGATTTATAGTTCTGGGTTTAGGGGTTACAGCGTAGTCACAGTTTTGACACCATAGGCTCACGCCGTGGCCGACGTCCACCTCCTCAAAAAGGTAACTGCACGTCGAGATGTTGTTTGGTAACGAGAAGCCACCTGGAGACTGCAATAACTTTGATTGGCCAGCTTTTGTTTTTCTCCTGCAAGCATCTGATGCCGGAAAAGAAGGAAATTGAGGAAGGGCTCAGGAATCTTCTCCTTTTCAGTAAAGCACGTAGATGAGATGTTTCCACCGCACAACCTACACCGCGGGTATCCACTGCCATTGTCCCTTTCCTTCGAGTATAAATCTACCTGCTGTTTTCCAGAGTTCACCAGACACTAGGCATTTAAATACGCGAATACTGCCCATTAGTCCAAGTGAGGAAGAGAGTGAAGGCCTTATATGCGTGCACCCTCCTCCCCGCCATTGTCTGAAGGAAATAACTTTTACTGTGCAGGAAATGTTCCGTGGACTCTCTGAGCCCCTCTGTTCAATCACATATGCATGCAGCATGCTTTGTACTGTACACACACTACTCAGAGTCAGAGGGAATTCCCTGACCTGTGTGTAGGTATTATGAGGAGTTCCTGTCTTCTTTCCCATATTTTTTTTGCCAGACAATTTCAGCCAGTGACCTGCCTGACGGACTGTATCCCCATTTCCCTTTTGACGAGCGAACTTACGTAGACTTTGTTTCCTTCTGTCTTTACTTTACTGCACCTCTGTTTCCTGACCAGAACAATCCGTGGCAAAGGTGGCATTCAGTGCCGTTTGTCAAATCTGATGTGAGGGGAAGGTAAACAACAAAAAGAGAGTCAGTGGTGTAGGAGCCTAGGACTTAGGACTGAAAAGCAGTGCAAGCAGGCTCCCATAGTGTCACAGTGTGACGAGAAAGTGTCGACCTGTTCATTGGGAAGTTTTCCCAAAAGTGATTTTCCCAGAATGGCATGTCGTCGTGTCAGCGTTTTAAAGGGCTGCCTGAGCACTCTTTGAAGTGTCTCTCTGTGCTGCCGTCATGGTGCATTCATGTGTGCGACGAGCAGTGCCAGTAACAAACTGGCTGGCCACATTGTCACCAGTTTGCTGATTACAGTGAACACTGTCTGCGTTCAGGACCGTTTCGGGCGGCGTGTTTGTTGTCGGACATGAGGTGGCGCCACAGCATGGGATGCTTGATGAACGCATACTCATTTGACAACAGAGCGAGAGGCAGTACGTCTTCTGTTTACCTCGCACCGTGGTATAGCGGCGTGAGTCAGTTTGTGTCAACGCACCTGTGTGTGTGTGTGTGGGGGGGGGGGGGGGGGGGGGGGGGAAGTATGCTCTGAGATTTTCTAGCCCTGCAGTGTTATTTTCCATCTAGTCATCACTGGGGCCTAGTCCTGGTTCTTGCCTCATGAGACACACTAAGTAACACCTTTTACGTTGAGATCCCATCGACTATAATGTTTTCATTATCCCAGAGCTTTCTCGTCATTTTGTCTTTACATGATGTAATAATAGTTTAGTCTCTAAAATGTGAGACACAATGACAAAGCCTGTTTATAGCGACTAAAGCTCTGCTCATCAGTCAATAAGACTAAGTGTCTACAGCCATGCTAGCAGCTCTGTGGGGCTTTGCTTAGGCAGCACTTTGAGCTAAATGCTAACATCAGCATGCTAACATGCTAACCATAACAATGCCAACATGTTGATGTACATGTTTACCATGTTCCCTACCTTTACACTAGCCAATTAGCACTTCACACAAAGTGCAGCAGAGGCTGATGGGAGTTCCATTAGTTTTGCAGGTATTTTATCATAAACCAAAGTATTGGACCAATTGAAATTCTGACTTGATGATTTTGCTGGATGAAAAGTAAAGAGTGCACTAAAGTTATTACAATCCTGAAGGGGATGTGACTGCCTGAAACAAATTGTATAGCAATCTATCCAATAGTTTTACTCAAAACTACAAATGTCAACTTCATGGGACAGTTCTTGAGATCTTTCAGTCTGGAACAAAGTGGTGGGTGGAATTTAGGCCACATTTTGGAGATTTTCCTTGTGTGTCTCAAACAGTTTCAGTTAGATTTGGCAGAAAAGGCCCTGCTCTTTAAGGGGGCTCTCAAAAATGATATAGGCAGATGATTCTGCTGGAATAGCTAATTTATATGGCCATGCTAGACACCCGTATATATATCCTGTATACATGGAGTTGGACATTACTATTCAGCTGTTGGCCGAGCAGCTGTTTAAGAATAAAAGAGGCATCTGCTGCTTATTAATTAATGGACCAATGCTATGCTCCATATCATTAACTGTCATTCACAGTAGCTGTTTATGCAATGACGAAACAGTGCCCTCTCCCTGTTTTGCGCTGTACAGCACATCTATCACATCTGAGCCAGTAACGCAAGGCTGCAGGAGAGATGACTGTATGCTGCCACTCGGCCCACAAGTGTCTTTGTGAATTTGCAATAATGTCATGTTTCTGAATGAATGCAGTCATAATGAAATGATGGTTCTTAAATTACTATGTTAAATAGTTTTACAGCCAGTAGTCACTAGTACTGTGTGAATGACATTATTTCCAGATACTGTTGTAAAATCTGCAGTCCAGATTGCTCTCTTTTACTAGCGATTGTTTCTTGTAAGTGCTGCTATATTGGATCCATGTCTCACGTCTAGGAAACATAGAGCACAAAGAAAGGAAGGAAAAGTTGCAAGAGGCTTTTGAAGACTCAGGAAGTTGTAGCTGCTTTAATGGAGACTTTCGATATGAGTTATTTACCTTATCTCTAATACGCTGCTGGGCAGTCTTTGCAGTGGTGGAAGGAGTACTTTGTAGTAAAAGGACAAAGGTATGAGCATAATATTCTTAAAATACCCAAAGTGAACTTATTCATTATGTGGAAAGGCCCAAATCAGAATAATATACAATTCCTATGATAATGATTATTGATGCATTTATCTTTGTATCACTTTGATGTTGCAGCGGTTAAATGAAAATGCATTGAAATCCGAAAAGTAGTTAATCAAAGCTTTGAAATAAATGTACAATATTCCCCTGTTAGCGGAGTATAAAGTAGCATACAATGGAACTGCTCAAGTTAAGTATAAGTACATCTAAATAATACTTGAGTAAATACAGTTTCCTTCTACTGCTCCCTTGTGTTGAAATGGATATGCTTGCTCGTTCAGTGTTACAGTAGCCTGGATCAAATCAAAATTATCCAATTTGACAGCAGTTCCGAAGTAAGACATGATGTTACTCTGGCCACAAAAATGTAGTCTTTGATCGGAGACATCCAGCTGCCAAAAATGCCAAAAAAGGCAACAAACTGACAAAAGCTGCATGTCAGAGGAATGGAATGAGACTCGGGTTAATTACAGCTCGGATGAGAGTAAGATAAGAATTGGGAGGACAGTTCATTATTTGACTCTGACCTTAAAGGAATGATCGGCAGCGGGGCCGCTGGAACTTGAAGTGTGAAGAAAGGTCATTATTATACAGGTCGGGTGTGTCCATGCCAGTGTTTGATTTTCCCAGGAACTGAGCAGCTTCATTAACCAGATGTTAGTTCAGATAGGAAGTGACTCGCTGACCATTTCTGTTTATTTATTTTAATTTCCTTATTCAAAAACGATGCATGATCTACAAATGACTCAGCGTCTGAAAGACTTCTGACCACAAGCAAATGAGTCATACCGACAGACTGCACTCTCATCGGCAGCTTCCTGGCTACCAAATCTAAAATTGCAAAGTTGAATGTCCTGTAGTTAATGACAAACTCCCTACGGTTGGATCATGAATACGGAGACACAGAGAAATGTGTGATGTTGCATATACAGTATATAAACGTACAGAATTGATATATTAGCACTCATCTTTTTTCTATTTCTTTTTCCTTCACCGATTGGAACTGTCCTTCTGAAAAACTGAAAATACATGTTCATTCTGAGGACTTTCCTTCTGGCTGGCTGCACCCTCAAGGACTTCAAGCGATTCAATATAAAGTAGAGCCTGTTCCTCCCTTGATGTCGTTAAAAGTTAAAGTATCCGGCAGTAACGGCACAATATGCCGGGAACTCAGAGTCGCTGTAAATCTCCGTAGAGCTGAGAGGAACTGCAGAGTCGAGGGATGCATCTCTATTGGTTTCGTCACGTGAGCGACCACTTTCAAGTGGACATATAGATAGAAATATTAATTTAACAAAAAAAAACTTGCACATTTACAGTCTAAATCACACAGTGGAGTCTCTCTTTTACTATATATTTAAATTGT
This sequence comes from Anarhichas minor, assembly GCF_050575085.1. Lineage (NCBI taxonomy): Eukaryota > Metazoa > Chordata > Actinopteri > Perciformes > Anarhichadidae > Anarhichas > Anarhichas minor. The sequence continues at coordinate 834,439 of NW_027466468.1, read as the reverse complement.
TTTCGTGTTTATGTGTTTATTCTATGTATGTACATGGAGAGCAACGAAAAACCAGATTCAAATTCCTTGCATGCGTACGCATACATGGCCAATACAGCTGATTCTGATTCTGTACAGTTGTGAGAAAAACCTCTTGACACACAGAAAGTGGTCATTTGAAATTGGGCGTGTAAATACAAAAATGTTCCCTCTCAGATAAAGCTGGATTCATCAACAATGATTGAACCTTGCCAATATCTCCGAAGATATTTACAAGTCTTCAGTGAGGATACGACATTCATTATAAGCACAGGAGTGAAGTCTGATTGTCATCAAACTGTTGAGATCAGTTGGCTTCTGTGAGGTCTGAACTGTGTGGTCTATGTTGATGAAGATAGGGCAGGACAATGGATTGTGCAACTCGTGTTATTGTTGACTTGTGGAACAGCAACTCCCTTTTTTGTCTAGTAGTCCACCACATGGGAATCACATCAAATTCCTGTAGTGTTTATTGTGTGTCAGGCTTTTTCTTAGCATGTTCCAGCTGTCCTGAATCCCTCCTACCGTTCTGCTACATTTCTATTGTTTGGAAAACTTCCACGTTGTTATTCTCACTTCTGCACATCAGCACAGGGCTCTCTGTGTATCCCGTTTCACACCCTTGTCCAGAGTCCCTGAAGCAATTTTGTACACAATTCAGGACATTCCTCTGACATGGTTATCCCTACATCCCTGCTAGGAAATGCATCGTGGGTAGTTTCCCCTCCCTGTTGTTGAGCTATTTTTGGTGAGACCCGGGGGAAAGACCTTAGAGTCGGGCTGACCCACAGCTGTGATTTGACTTAGTGTCCCCCTCATGGTGAGCATGACCAGAGCCAAAGGGAAGCCTGCACTGTTCAACTTCCTCATTTTGACTGTTTGCTCAAGAAGTGAAAACTGTGTGTGAGCCTGTAGCTTCGGTTTCCTGAGCGGGTGATGCCATTAGCGTCACAAAAGCAAGTGGGTGGTGTGGAAACGTGTTTTCATGAAGCACATAATCAGTTTGCCAAGTGCAACGGCAGCACAACAAGCTGTAAACACGACGTTATTGGCAAACTGTTGGCAATGTACACAACCGTAGACTCACAGCCACAATAGCATTCCTTTGGAGGAACTTGTTTCCGGGGACCTGGATGTAATTACAATTTTCTTTCTCCTTTTCTTTTTGTTCTCCACCAACTCCTGAGGGAAGTATCTGGCTCTTTAGCAGCTTTAAATAGTAAAAGAAAAGTAAATAAGATTGGAAGAGATAAGCTATAAACTTTAGTTCAAAGTTTAACAAAGACAGCAAATGCACAGTCTGCCCTCATTTTAAGTATAGGGCTTTGGGGACATCCAGCAGACAAGAGTGACTTACTGAATGGACAAAACAATGAGGAAATGCTCTCAGGGACTTCACCATATACTTTATGTGCTATGTTTGCAGTGCAGCTGATAGGCCCAGCGATATCCATCCTTTCAGGATACAATGAAACAATAAAAAGCAAACATGCACCACTGCACATACACGACTGGTCTGTTAAAGGAAACGCATTAGAGACGACGACTTTTCCCCTCATGCGGTACGTGTGCTGCACTGTTGGTTTTTCTCAAGGGACAGGACTCGACGCTCAGCAAATTAACTTTTGGCTCTCAGTCAGAGGAGGATCATGGCGGGCTTATCAGACTCCGAGAACAAAGAAAGGCTTCACCAGTTTAGGACTAAACGTTCACGTCCGATTAACGTAGAACTACTATTTAAGTAGCTGCTATTGGAATAGAGAGGGACCATTATCCTACAAAAACATTCATATATTCATCTTTTATGAAGGAATTATAATGAGTCAGTTAAAACTGAAGCCTTGTCTTTGGGTGTCATTCACAGTTCTCTCTCTCATGGGTCCACTTGATATCTCCATGTTGGGTTAATGAGTGTGGTGCTATGCTGCAATTTAAGAATACGTGTTAATCTTTAATCCACACATTCAGACAAACACCTGCTTGACCAGACAACGCCGTATACTGCAACTACGGCTGCTATTTACTTTACACGGGGCTTATAAATTCTTTTGCATGTTGGACTTTTATTGGCTGAGAAGCATCCACCTGCGCCAGCCTCAACACCGCAAGCCCGATGAATGTTAGGAGACCCATTTAGACGGCCTGATTGCATTAATGTGCTATATATAACTTTGACAATCTTTCACCCGCTGACACTCATCCTCTCTTTACAGTATATTACACAATGCATGCACACAGTGTGTGGCACTGCAGTTAACACGCTGCGGCCCTCTTTGTCCGTGCAATCTGTAATGCTTTTGTCTCCCTCCGTCTGAATGTCACCCAGTCTTTTTTCTCTCTGCATAGTAGAGGGGAATTTGACACTCTCTCACAACACATTAGATGTTGAAAATGCCTTTTTGTCCCCGCACAAAGCTGCATGGAAACCTCTCATTTAGCCTCACGAAATACCCCCTAACTGTGTGTGACTGTAATTACTGAATTAAAGATCTCATCTGCCGTTGCAGCGGGAACGCAGAGTCGGTGCTTGTGCCAGACTTAATTTGATCCTTTCACTCATGTTCTCCGTTGTTCCCTTTCAACTTGACGCCCTTGTTTGCCTTTGTTGCAGCTTCGAAATTTTTGCTCATTTCTTTCAAACACTTCACCGCCGTACACACTAGCACACACACACACACAAACAGAAGTATTATTATGGAGGGCGGCTCTGACCTGTGAAGGCGGAGAGGGTGGGGTGTGGTGGGGGGGGATCTGTTGATCTATACAGTGGGACGTGTTTGATAGGGAGAGTTGAGAAGGTACATAGATTGTGAGAGAGAGAGAGAGAGAGAGAGAGAGAGAGAGAGAGAGAGTCAGAGATCCGGCGGGACACACTCGGATCAAAAAGAAGAGAGGGAGTGAAGAAAACACTGTCAGGGAGAGGGGGGCAAAGTCGCAGCGGTAACTCTTGAGGCTCCAAAGTTCTTCACTGCAAATGTTCAGCATGGAGTCCTTCTGCTCGGGCAAAGGTAAGCGAGCCGTTGCGTGTACTTGTAAGTGAACAGAGCTGCAGCTGAAAAGGAGAGAAAGGAGACGGGTAGCGAAGCCAACAGGTAAAGTGATACAGGTGGAGAGCAGACGGAGAGAGGGTTTTTTTTCAGGCTGTGGGTGGGACTGCACAGACTATAAAGCAGCAGCAAATGCGTAGCACGTGTCCGTCTGAATGACTTGTCGGGCTTGGAAAACATGAAAACGGCACATCATGTGACGATGGACACGTGTCACTCGTCAGATTTTGCCATGACACTGGAGAGATGCTGTTCCTCAAGTGTCGCTGGTTGCCTTGAGACCAGGATGTGTTGCAACTCAATGAGCTGGACTGCTTCATGGCAACATTCCACTGACAGGATTTTATTTATTTGTATTCCTGAATTAGCCTGTAAAAGACAAAACCATTTGGTTATTTCATCTGTAATACGATTTATATCTCGATTTACAGTATATCAGGATCGTGACCTTAAATATCACATACACACAAATAGATTTTGTACGGAAACAGAAATAAAAATGCATAATGCATGTTTGCATATGTGCATGTGATGGAGAGTATCTGGGAAGACTATTTTATCACCGATAGTCACTTGTTCTGTCAGCTGGAAGTTTATTTGGTTGCCAATAGAACTTTGTCAGAATACAAGTCTGCATAGTATATAACATCATAACAACAAAGTATGTTTGAATATGACTGTAACAGTAGATTTTCCAGCTGTTATGACATTATACAACCATGCAACAATGAAGTACGAGGATACCTTCAGGGGATGGGTACGAGTTCAGCTGCTCGGTCTGGTGTACAATCAGCGCTGAAACAATTAATTGATTATCGTCAACATTATTAGTAATGGTTTAAGTAATTTGCTGGTTTAAGCTTTTCTCGTCTGTTTTATATAATTAGAAATTGAATACCTTTGGTTTTACTATTATTTTGAGATCTGAGAAGTACACATTTCCTTTTTGTAGAATAAGTAATTGATCAGTTAATTAAAAAACAATCTACACATTAATTGATAATGAAAGTGATTGTTGCAGCCCTAAATAAAACTGAATTCACCAAAGATGATAATCTGTAAATGTATTCGGTGTAGCACCTTACCTGGTAGTGACATGGGTAGTGAGGTCAATCAAATACAGTGTCAACAAAGACCCCGGATGGAAAAAACCAACATCAAATGTGGCCAATGCAGTTCCGCTGTATTTGACTTGCTGTAGAGTAGAATGGCTCAGGGTCACAATAATGCATTAAGAGATGCATGGAAGTAAACGATGGTACTATCAAGTTGTCTTCTATATTGCAGAAGACCTCGTGAGCCTGACACCAGTTGGCATTTTGAACCAACATACCGTTTTCCCCACAGCGCCTGAAGAGCATTTTCTTCTCTGTCTGCTGTGTTTGTCGCTGGATCAGTGTGTCATCCACATTTTGTTTTGCCTATTTGCTTTTCTTGTCTGTGCTTGCAGGGGAACACAAGACAACGTGCTTCAAAGCGGCTAATGGTTGTCTGTGCTATAGTATAATGGACTGCAGGTTACATGTCCTCATTCCGATCCTCAAAACATGCTATTTTCCCAGAATTGTCAGGGGTTTGTTTGTTTTATTCTTCTCGAGAAGGAGCAACATTTTGCAGGAACCAAACCTCAATGAACAAAACTGGCACTAATAATCTGCTATCTGTTTGTTTTTTTAAATACATATTTTATTATTCTGCCACAGATTGAAAGCAGACATTGTGATTTAAGAATTCCCTGCTTTGTGCAAAGGCTATAGATTTGGTGTGACAGAGCTGATATGTGGTCCTTACTCAGTCTCAATGTACTGACGGAGAAAGTTCTGCATTAATCTCATAATGCCGCATCAAAGATGGATTAAACCTTTCGAGGTGTAACTCAGAATAGATGCTGACTGTGGCCGTGCAGTCCTACAGAGATATACTCTCTTCCCTTCACTAGCGGCTCCCTAATTTGCCAGTTTATGCCCCCGTTTTAGCAGCCTGAGCAGTACCGTATATTACCCTCCGTGTGCTCTTGCTGACTGCGATGTTGCCGTGCTGCTGACTCTCAGTCCAGAGCCCACAGGGGAGGGATTCTTCCTCTCACTCAAAGGCCTTTTTGCTGTGGCACTCTCTGGGATTAGCGAGGACGAATTTCCCGCTGAGAGCTTCCATCAGGCCGCAGCACGATTCAAAGACCTCCCACAGAGCGAGAAGAAGTAAGGCACTGTCAGTTAGTGTTTGTGTCTGTCCGGTGGAGGTTTGTCTGTCTGGCAGTGATCAGTGTTTCCCGACACTGCAGGAGTGAGAGTAAAAGCCAAGGGCAGGTTTCTGGGGCTGTATTGACTGGTGGAATGTGTGTTAGGTTGTTGTTGGATAGGGGTAGTTTGCAGTCTGGGCAACCAAAGAGGAATGCGTATCAAAACAGGAGCTACAGACATCCAAGAGTTGATATCACTGCATACTTTCATTTTGCATAGTATCATTTCTTTCTTTTTTTATTTACAATTTTGGTCTTTGACAAGTGGCACTCCAACTATTTCACTCATACAGGTCATTTTGCTTTACATAGTTAGTTATATTCAGTTTGTGCAAATAATGTTTTCTGAGGACTTTTTATGTTTGAGAAAAATTCCCTCATGATGTCATCGAGTCATCTTGAGTTCTGTTTGAAACATCAAACAAATATTTATTAGTGGAGATGGGAAGTAGGGAAAGATCTATTGACTGACTCCTGAGTTGCATTGTGGGATTTGTAGGATTCAGTGTTTTTTAAGCTAAAAGTCAGGATATCTTGGCATTTGCTTCTGTGATTTTAACTTTTCTTTTTTTTTTGGAGATCTGTCTCTTGCAAGTCATCCAACTTTCTATCTTTTTCCAGCTTTTAACTACATCTCACAGTCTTCTGTAAAATAGAGCAGATACAAACAGTGACATCACTAAACAAAGGTCTACTTCGGCAATTAACACAATTAATCATAGGGAACCAACTGCACTCATTTTCTGCCTGGTCAGACTTTGTAGTACACATGCCCCCTTAATGAACCGAAAGCAGGGCCAATCACACTGGCTGGATGCCGCCCCATGACAAATAAATGGGCTCTGAGAGTCCCTTTCCTAACAAAGATAATGCTTTCCTGTCCCATGATGTTGTCCTTGATACGCATATTTTGAAGATGTCACTATCCGGCAGCAGACCGTCCATCCGGGAAATGTGACCATGGGATGTTCCAGAGGAGAGTCTGACTGCTCTTTCAGGATGCTTCCTCTCACATGTTGTTGTTCTGTATTTTATATTTATTTGATGAGTCCCCAAGCTTACAACACGACGTGATTCTGGCAGCAGTTGGTATCACATGTCACTTATCGTACGAGCGACACAAGGCAGCTTTGTGACCTAGAAATAATGGGACATGATGTCTGTAACTGCTGTAGATTTCTCTGGCTCAGTAGTGAATTTGAAGATGCTACAGAACCGTTGTTAGTGTCCAGCTTTCTCCCGTTTGACGCATTTCTCACGCCTGTTTTTAGACACTTTTTTAATTGATTCTCTTCACTTTGATATGCCACCTCTGTGCACCAATTTCCGACCATACACACTACCTAATGTAGTCATATCATGCTTATATGGTTTGTTATATTAACAGGAATGGGACTGGATGGGGAGTCAATTGATTGACAGAAAAATGAATATGCAACTTCTGTTATAAAAGAAAAGTTGGTACCCTGAAGACGTGACCTAAAACTGTGCTGGAGGTTTTACTCATTTTAGACCAAATTAATTGATGCATCGATAAAATGATTGGCTGAATGAATGAAAATAGTTGTTAGTTGCAACCCTGAGCCTCATCATCGGCTGTTTTTTCAACTGAAAAATGTTTAGTGTTTTCACAGAGACATGAGTCTTGCATAGTGTTAAATATCCCTATCCTAGATAAAGTAATAAGGTGGCTGGATTCTTGTTTATTGAGGTGTAATATTCTGAAGCAGACATAACCATTTAAAATGAGCTGCAGAATGTGAAGCATGGGGGACCCCCCCCAAAAAAAGAAGTAAATCCTTAAAACCTTAAAAGCTGCCCACTAAAATGTAATCATCCTCACCATAACCTAATAACTTATTACGTCAAATATTTACCACATGTATTCACCATAACCACCTGGGACACGCACAGGAAACTGCACTGGTGCTCATGTGGGGAATGTCCTGCACAGTAGCGGGGCGATGTGGGTGGGAATCGCTGGGGCGCAGAGTGGAGTGACCCCAGTGTGAAGGACAGCTGTACAAATCTGACCCTTTCTTCACAAATACTTTCAGAATGTTTAATAAGCTTAGTCTATTTTTCTGGAGCTTGAACATCAAATCTGGTTTACTGTGTTACTTAATTCTCATAATTTTTCTTATCTTCTTATCAATGTGTATCTTGTCGACGCTAGGGCAGTGAAAGGTAAAGGTAGAAACTTACAGTGATGGAAGAAGTATTCAGATCCCTTTCCTTGTGGAAGTATTATCAGCAAAAGTATCCAAAGTAAAAGTATAGTCATTGCTGCATTAATGTGTGTGTGTGTTGCATTTCCTGCTTTAAGGTTGTGCAGATTGTAACTCCTTTATATACTGTTGGATAGTTTAATCCACAGCAACGCATCATATTCTATTAGATCATCGTATGTTGGTAGCGCTGCTGTCCTGTGAGAACCACATATCTGTGAAAAAAAACAAACATTAACAAACATTCATGTTTTTAGCTTTGTGACAATGCAAAAAAAGAAAATCTTAAAAAGGAGACTTTTCTCAACACATAAAGCAACACATCATCCTACAGTTTTACAACAAATTTTTATATTCATAATAACTTCATTGAAAAATCGTAATCTGAAAAGTAACTGCAGCTGACGGACAAATATAGTGGAGGAAGAAAGACAATATTGACCTTTGAGATGTAGAGTAAAAAGGAGAAAATGTGCCTAAAATGGAAATACCCTGGTACATTATAAATACATTACCTGCAGTAGTATTAGTAAATGTACTTAGTTACATTCCTCCACTGGCAACTCTATTATAATTGATTTAGACACCAGATCCAATGTTCCCTTTACACATGTCGCTATGTGCTTGATGAATTATGATACTCACCAAATAATTATTATATCTTACAAGTTATCAATGTCTCAGTTTGTCCACATGAATTATTCTGTATACCATAATGGAGTTTGGAAGGTATGGTGTAAAGGAATTTGAAATAGTATAAGAGTGTGGTGACCCGGCTGAAATACTTTGTAACTTAGCGTCATGCTTTGCAGCACACAGCTTGCTTTTGTTCTCTTTGTCCAGTAGATGGTGATATTAGCCAGTTTAGCTTGACTTTGCCTCCTGGCCGTGTTGTTCACATCCAGGGATTATTCTTGCTTAATCGTCCGTGCAGCAAGATTCCCGAGATCAAGATCTCTCCTCTCCTTTTGTGCAAAAATCCTTTCACCTGACGCAAACTTCCCCCGAGGCTCAAGCGTGGTGATTAATTTGTAACTCGGCTCTTTGTCGGACAGCTATGAAAACCCCGAGTGCCCCAGCGTGTGGTGAAAGAAATGCTCCCAATTGACTGAAGTCTTTGCAAGTGTCTCTGCTTAATCCAACACACTTGGAAGAGTTGGTTACAGTTCAACAGATGTGTCTGTGAGAGATGTAGTAACTTCACCCACATTTGTATTTTGTTATATAACATGGCATACTCGTATCTTTATTTACCACTGATGAGATTACACTAATACTTTGTTTTTTCTGTCTGTTTTTTCAGGTGAGTGACTCTTCTTCTTCTGTGGTTTCACTGTTGCCGGAGGATGGTCCGGAACATCTGAATATCTGAACCAATAAGTACTGCATGGATTTATGAAAGAGACGCTTGTTTGAACTCTGAGTGTCACATTTTCCTTAACGACACAGTTGCATCACTAGTTCAGTGATGGATATTCTGTGCTACACACTTAAAACCCTCATACACTCACTGCAGCACATGCTTTTAAAATTTTTTTTTGCTGTCTTGAAAGAGAAGGGCTCGGTCAAGACCTGCCCTCACAGGCCATCGGTTTCCTCAGAAGTACATCTAGAAGTCTTCTCGTCCCAGTTTGATAAACCAGCAGAGGGCCCTTTAACACCTGGGTGTATAGCTTGGCCCCCATAACAGAGCATTAGGTGAAAGTATGAACAGTATGTTTTCTTCCAGTGTTTAAGGAGCCATGGAGACTCTGTTGGGGGTTCTGCTTATGTTGATATCTGCTGTGCAGTGAAGGTAGAGCGACAACAGGAGAAATAGCATCAAATGTTGCTGAAACGAATGTGTGGGCGTGTGATTGAAGGGTGGGGTGGGGGGGGGGGGCGAACAATGCCAGCTCAGTTACTCTGAACTCTACTCATAAAGCAAAAATGCCAAGATCTTTGTGTGTGTGCTCGTGTGTGGTCTACCAATGTCGGCAAACTTGCGTAGGGCTCCTTACTGACCATGTGATAGATAGTACTACAGATATCTCTCCGCCCTAGCTTTTCGGCTTCACATTTCTTCACCCGAGGGTGAGTAACCACTCCTGCCAAGACCTCGTCACACCTCACATGGGTGCTCTTTAGAAAGCGAGGTGGATCGTGTCTGAAGCTGATCCAACTGGTTTGGCTTTCCCTTCAAAGGGCATGCCGCTTTTAAAGCCATCAGACACTCGTATCGTATCTAATTCCCCTGCAGCACATGTGTCGCTGTCTGGCTTCGGGTTTTGCCACAAAGAGTGTACTGGCCGTATGCCTTTTTCTGCCGTGCAATTGTATATATGTGTGTGAGTGCAAGCAACACAACTGTCCCCACACCTTTTTATCAGTGCATTCAGTCATGGATTGATTGCGGTAAAATCTTTAAAAGCTCATACTGTATCCTGAGAGGAGGCCTTTTTTTTTTATTGCAAGTCGTGCTAAATGACCCCACTGTATTGTTCAATGTTGGAGCAGCTCCCGCTCACTGGCTTTTATTACAGTTTGGAAAGACAAGCCACCCATTGTTTGGACTGTTATTCTCTCTCAAAGGCAGGAGTTTCATTTTATAGGCGTCCCGGTGTGAAAACAGGATGTGGAGTCAGCTTTAGCCATGCCGATAAGGACGAGGGAAGAGGAAAGCAAAATGCCATCTCCTGCGGCAGTGAGGACACTTGAACCGTGGACATGAATAGCCTATGTCAAATAATACATTTACAACATGTCAACTGGAAACTCGATCATGTGGCTTAGTGTAGGTGTTCTCGTTGCCTCCAGTGTATTGTACTTTGAACATGCACCTTAACAGACCTCATATTTTATTAATCCGGTAGCAGAGCAGCTCTGGGTGTGGTGTATTATTTTCCCAGCGTTTCTGCCTTGGACTCTCGCCAGTCTCACAGACAATGCTGTGAAAAAAAATAATAATTAGAACTTAATAATTCAAAAGTGATCAATTAATATCTCACTCCACCCACTGGGTGAAGCTCTGCTCCTGCATGACATACTATGTCCTGTTGTTATTGTGGTTTAGTGGCAAGCACGGACTCAGTGCTGCATGAGTTTTTTTGCTCCATAGGTGCCAGGCTGTGCTTATTTCGGTCACATCGTTGCATGAAAGGACATGTTGGGTTACATTTGTATTTTTTTTACTCCAGTAATTATACTCTGCTGCACATGGGCTGTCATTCGGACAAGCAGAGAGCATTCCTGTAGTTGTTGGAGTACACGACTGAAAGAGCAAATGTTCATGGAATGTGTTCATTAATTATCATGTGTTCATTTCCCCCACCTTTCGTTTCTTCATACCTGTCTGCTATGCTACCGCGGTGGCAGCGGTCTGTCGTCGCCTCTCAGGCGACAGGAATTCAGGAAGTGAAGTCTAGCGTTGTGTGCATCAGATAAAACACACTTCGAAGCTCCACAGGGGCACTCTGAGGCAGAGGCGTGGTGACTTTCTCGCACATTGGAAATATGTCAACCGTCAGAGCTTCAGTAAAAAGAGCAGCAGCATTGATTCAAAATGCCACGGCTGTTGTGTTTCTTTCCCACACGATGGAGTTACAAGACCCTCTTGTGGGTGGTTCAGCTCAGTTTATGAATGTCACAGAGATTATAATGATGGTGAGTCACTCGCTGTCTGAAACAGGACTGCATTATGGGAGAATAGGCCTTTTCTTTTCTCAGCCACAAACAGACTAAGTTTACTGCAGGTCTTTCTTTTGTGAACGGAGCCCCTCGTGCGGTCACTTTTTTTTTCCCCTCTCCACTCTGAGGAAAGAAAGAATGCAACTGATTCATTCTCTCCAGATGGAGCCGCTTTATGGTAGTGAGGATAATAAATCACCTGTCTGTGTGTGTGTGTGTGTGTGGGGGGGGGGGGGGGGGGGCATGCATATGTGTGTGTACGGGAGGAGTAACCTGTATTTTGTTTGCGTGGGTACAATTGGAGGCTGATCGTCAGGATGCCTGTCTAAATATAAAGCTCAGCCTCTTCAGGTTACAATGCAAATCCTCACATTTGTGGCAGCCAGTCAGGAAAGTCGGAGCCCGGATCCTGTGTCGAGTTTTGTTGTTTAATAGCTGGTTGCCCTTGACAGCAGCAGGCCCACGTTTCCCCGAGACCTCAACCGTGGACGGCCACATGGTATTTGAATAACCTGTGGGCGCCGTTGCTACAGCGACCGAAGCCCGGCATGGCCACACCCATGTGTGGTTTGCAGACGCTGAGTCATCGTGCAAATAGTCTTTTTTTCTTTTTTTTTCTTCTTCTTTTATTCCTAAAACATGACTTTGTTACATTGTTTGGGGACATGTTTTCATATTGGCTCAGATGTTTCCTCTATTTTCATACAAACACAGTTTAGAGGAAGAGTGAACGAGCTTGCCCACTCTGGCATAAGTCTGTGTCTCTGTGTGGCACAAACCGGCTGGTCCTGGCTGGCACTGGCTGGCACTGCCAGACCTGTTGCTCCCTTCCAGCCATTTTACACCCTCCTCACCAACCACACTGGAGCTCCATTTTGTGAAAGTCAACCTCCATTTAAGCATAATTCCGAATCACATTTTTTTTTTTGTTTATCTTCATACAATACTCACATGTACTTTTTTTGCATACGTTTTGCGTACTTTTCGATATTGAAATCATTATTATAAATCACTAATATATTTTAGGGATGCAATATTTTTTATTGCACTTTTAAAGAGCACAGCTTTCATTTCCACGTCGTGCTACATTCCTGGAGAATTGAAATAAGGTTTCTCTTCACCTAAAGTCAGTGCTTTTTCGTTTTAATACAGTGTATTACTTATTACTATGTATTGCAGACGCAACATTGAGGAAAGTCTTTCACAGGCAGTCGCTGTAGGACACAACACAGGGACAGCTCCCCAAAACGCTTCTGTGTGTAAAAATCCTCCCTCGCCTATCTAGTCATGTATGTCAAGGGCCAAGGAAGGGGCCACATTGTAATTTTGACATAACCAGGAGGATTATGCTTTGACAGGTTTGGTCGCGCCACAAATTAGTCTGAACAAAGTGCTGCAGTGTATCGTGTGAAGCTCCGTCTGAGCTTTATCTCTTGGTCTACCCCTCAGGGCCAACTGCACTCATTGGAATCAAGCCAGCATTGATAACGACTAAACCGTATTAGCTGTTGCCTGTGATCTCTTGCGCTCTTGAAATATGGTTACACCATTTGCACATTAACAAGGAAATTTGCATTGGAGCTCTACACGGCGGGACTGTTCTTTTTGGTTCCCTAATACTTGTCTCCAGTTCTAAGATTAACTCACCGGTCTTTAACGACTCACAAAAAGCTTAATTGCTCCCCATAAACCAAGAAATAAGACAAAGACAGAGTTGTTGTTGGCTTTCTTGTGGATGCCTTGGTAGTGATTTTTGCAGTCCGGCGATTAGTTCTTTGTCTTCTGTGTTTCTCCATCTAGTTTTCTTTGTCCTCCCTTTTCATCCAGTGTCCACACTTCATTTTAACGTCTGGGGCTGTAATCCGTGAGGTTTCTCAAACAAGGCGCCCAGTGTGTATCTCCCCACTTAGCCGCTGTCAGAATAAAGCGTGGGCGCCTTGGGATGTATGGGACATGGCGCAGGGTATCCGGGGTAGCAGAGAGGATGTGTCCAGGCTGGCAAGGCCTCTCAAATTTATGGCGTAGATGTTCCTCTGCATTTATGGGCCACAGATGAAAAGATTCCCTTGTTCTTATTCTCACAAACACCCTCCCTACCCTGAATGTACCCCTCCACTCCCATTCCTCCTCTCTCTTAGACCCATCTTGCGTGCCCTGTTGTTCCGCTGGATGGGCAGCGGGTCTCACGAGGGTGAAAATAAGGAGTAGCAGTGTGGTGTTGACTGGGTGGTGGAAGCAGAAAACAAGGTGTTGTGTTTTGTCGGTGCCACCGAGGCCTTTGTGCGATCAGATCAAAGCAGCATGGACAGAGGAGATCCTCTTGGAGATCGCTTCTGGCTCAGCCCGAAGAAAGGTAGGTGGCAAACATTCATCATGAATCGATACAGGAAAGGGAGGCAGGGTGCAGCGAGTGAAGGGTTGTCAGCATTGGTTGTCAGCATTGGTCGGATGGTTTATGTCATGAAGAGGTGTGGCCACATACAAGCAGCAACTCATTTTTCACACTTTGGAAGCTGGCGAGTTAAATTGGGAGTTGCGCACGTCAAGGATCCGTCTTACTCATCAATAGTTAAGCCTTTTCTAGTACCTAAATTGCGTAATACCTCTCTTGCATGCTGATTCTGATCCCTGGCCGCCGTCTAGCTGAGCTGGCGACCAGCTCTCACAGAGGAGAAAGAACAAGAGAGTCGAGGGCTGGTTTGAATTTTCTGTGCAGATCCCACTGCTGGAACTTGTTTGCAACACAGAGAGTTTTTTTGTAGTCTGTGGCTGTTTGCAGAAAATCCCACCGAGAGCTGATTTCTATTAGAGAATGAAAAGAAATATTTTCCTCCTGCGGTCAAAAAGCAGAATATAAGTGCTGTGTATAATGGATGTAGAATGTTGGGGCAAGGAATACTTTGGCCTCCTCTGAATCAATCATAAAGAACATTATCTATTATTATCCACGGACGATGCCGTTCCTGTTAGACATGGCCCATCTGTCACGTTACAGATCCTGCTTCCAGTTCGTCCTCATTTGCCCCCCATCATGGGTGGGCTCCTGTCTAAGTCTGAGAGGCTGCAGGGGGCGTTGTGATGCTGGACACATAGAGACCCCACCACTAACACATGACATGACAGCTTGTTGGAGAGAGTAAGAGTGAAAGGGACTTGGCAGTCCTTTCGGGGGCTCCTGCTTATTTTTGGTCGGTAAAGAGGGTGAAGGGAAGCATAATCTGTGACTTCATTTCTTTCCACTCTGGAAAAGGAGAAGTCGGTGTGATCCGTGACTCGAAGGAGTCGAGAACACAAGCGGGGCCTGTCATATTTACCTCAAGCCCACATCGGTTTATAGATTTTCCATGTGCACTTATGCATATACCGACCGGTCACAAAAAAGCCAAGAGTTGCCCTTTTTTTTTCTTTTCTGCTCACACAGTAGGCTATTCTCCTTGTGACGTCAATATGTTTTTATATTGCTTCGCTTAAAATAATGACTCTTTGCTGACATTTTCTTTTACTTTTACACCGTTACACAGACTTTAGTTTATGAAACAAAGATGTCTTAATCCACAATTGCTTTTAACGAGCCTTATACAACTCCAAAGATATTTACGGGGCAAGAAAAAGCTTTGGCAAAGCAGCAAGAACAGTTCCTATAGCGTCTTGATTGATTTCAGACCATTGCCTTGTCTATTGTTCTTGCCCCTCCGCTCTGAAACACAGCAGAGCATTTTCATCCTTCTACTGTAATTTGCTCCTTCCTTGTTTTTACTATCAAAGAACAGTTGATTATTTACTTTCGCAGAACTGCGAGTAATGCCCAAAGACACCTCTGGCTCCTTACATGCGCACCAGCCTCTAACACACAGTGCTTCTTTGTCTGAAGCCATTCTGTGGTTTAACACACTTCTGTTTTGTTTGTGTTTGGTGAAACAGTATGAAAACCTTTTTTTTTTTTTTGTGTACTGGCCACCCCTCAAATGATCTCTTGTCCCTTTTGGCATGCAACTCACAGTTCCCCTACGAATCGCCAATGTTTAACCACTAGATCGCCACAATTACGCACAGAGTGGCCAGGGACCGGTCAGTGCAGTGGGGTTAATCCTTGCAGCTTCGTCCATCTTGCATTTCAAAGGCTACTTTCTCTGCTTGTACAAGCACTTATTGACACTGTCGGGATTAAGGCCTCACATGCCGTCAATCGACATGTTCCAACTGTCAAGTCAACGAGTAAAGTTTATATATAGCTCCCAAATCACAAACGTGTCCCTGAGGGCTTTTCAATCTGAACAATATGACACAACTTAAATCTTTAGGCCCTGGTCAATTCTAAGTATGAAATTGAGTATGAAAAGATATGACAAATTTTGTGGATTCATCCTTTTTACACTGCGGCCACATTTAAAGACTATGTTAGCAGCTCTTTGAGACTGTACTTAGGCACAGTGGTGCTTCGAGCTAAATGCTACTGTCAACATGCTTCAATAATATTCTTCCACACCCAAGCTACTGCAGTGATATCATGTCAGTTATTTTAGTTTAGTGTGTTAACATGGTTACATTAGGGCTAAACACAAAATACAGCTGAGGCTGATGGGAAATGTCTTTAGAGCTCCCAGTCAATGTTATGGTGGCACTAGAGGAAGAGTCAAGACACCAAAGCCAGTCCAATTCATCCTCTTGAGACCAAGAATATCTTTGCGAAATCCATCCAATAGCTGTTGAGATATTTGAGTCGTGACTAATATGTGGTCGACCGATCAACCGTGCAACAGCCCAACTTATTCCTAGCATGGCTAAAAAAGATCCTGAGTCTTGACTCTTCTCTTTACTCCTCTACACTAAAAGCTGCAAACATGTGATTTCAGTAAAAAATTGTTTGTGTTTATTTTATTTATATTTTCTTATTTAAAGCAAAAAGACAAAATTGACTAGTGGGACAACCGATAATTACTGTGAGGACAACCCCCGCCTCCATATATAGCTGTTTACAACAATGTCTAACTTTAGCAGGTTACTGGGTCAGAGGTGTTTGTGATCTAAAATGGGTCATCCATGTCAGGGGCCACAGCTGACCCCGACTGAGGGGGTCACTCGCTGCACTATATCCAGCCAGGGGTCAAGCTCCTCAAATGAATATAGGCTTATTTAATAAAAAGGGAACTCTCGTGCATTGCAGAATTACTCTTCACTAACACAAAAGTGCAAGTCATGATTTGGGAGCCACCCTTCCAAAAAAAGATGTTAAAATCCCCTTCTGTGTTTTTATCCACCTCATACGCTATCATAATATGTGGCAAATTTTTTAAACCGTATTTTCAGGTCAGCGTGTAGTGCTTCAAAGCACTGTGGGAGAATCAGTTCCTGCCGCTCAGCTAGAAAGTTTCAGTGTGTCATCAGTGGCTGGCAGATGGCAGAGACTTATTGCATTTGTCCAATTAAACTGTACTGTAAACCGTAACGACTTGATAGTCGTGTATGAAGCTAACTCGTACGCTAGAATTGCACGTGTCATTCATTAGGAGGACCCATGGTTCTGACATGGTCTCCAGTGTCGAGACAGGTGTGACTTCGCTCTAACTTCTGGTAATGTCAGCGCACACATTAGTGGGCTAGAAAAGGCTCTGCTGACCTTTGCTTTCCCTGGAAGTGGCTGGAGTGGCTTGGATCTGATATCAGAATGGAGGGCACGGGTGCAGGACCAATAGAACCAGAATCAGCAGGCTTTTACAGTGGGCCAGTTGCCAGCCACCACCAGTCTAGTGGTGACAAGTCTATTCTGGGACTTGTGGAGGTCTGACTCATCAAAGCAGAAGTGGGCTCTTAACTAGGAATCTATTCTTCCCCAAAGTCGTATTACTACTTTATCTGCTTCAATCAATCAAATCATGTTTCCTTTTGCAGCTGTCTGCTGTTAATAGACTGAATGAAATCGGACAGTATTAGCTCTATAGTGAGCGTTCCCTTCTGAGAGTCTATTTCTAAGGATTTCTTATGTTGCTACCGCCACCCTCAAACCTTCACACAGCTATTGTAACCACCAGGTCGCTGTAAAAAGCAGCAGCACTGTGTTCATAGCCAGGGTTTGTCAGGCCCGGCGATACTGTATTCCTCTTGAAGCTGGGCATATTTAATATTTGGATGGCTGAAGGGGACTGGGCCTCGAGCCAGAATACGGGTCACTGTGGGAAGTTTGAAGTTCACTGAACACTTTGTGCATGAATTCACACTGATATGGGGCCAGGAGATCAAAGCACCATGCATGGTGATGCAGATTACCCCCCCCCCCCCCACACAATTTTAACACTTAGTTGACTGTCGTATGATTGGGGCTGATGTATTTGGTTATTGTCTGTTTGGATAAGTTCCTTATATTGTTTTGCATTGACCTCTATAACTGCCAGCTAGACATTCAGCAGTGTGCCACAAAATACCAAATGGGCTGAGCAATAAAATGCTTCAGAATCATTCTCATGTCACTTATATATGCTTATTTAAGCCCAAACTTGCAGATTCACACGTGCATTCACACACAGCCAGCTTGAACCAGCTGCCACCACCGCCACCGCTTCTGTTTCAATGTCAGGCAAACTGCAGCAAGTCAGTGATAAAACATTTGTTTCGTAATACAGAGGTATGCCTGTCTTGTACAATGGACCTGAGTATACCTTTGTTCCTCCACTAAAAACTCCTCCAAGCTGTTAATCTGTATCATTAACCTCACAAGCAACACCACAGAAGATGGAACCCCTGGAGGCATGTTTCAGAGCATATTTGCTGTATAGGTGGAGTACACGCATGGCCTGAGGCATCACCTACTAGTCTGACTAGATAGATGCTGAAGAAGTATTGACTGACAGGAATTGTTTTCATGACACTATTAGTAGACACAAGTGTCACCACAGTACTGCCAAAAACAGTATTTATCATATTCATATTTAATATTTGTCTGTGGTTTTAAGCGCATAAGACTATAATTTTGCCCTCAGATCATTTTTTATTTTCTTAATTGCTATCAAAAGCTTGACAATGTGCTGAATGGTTTGTTTCACATCACAGTGTCTTTGCAAATAGCTCTGATCAATAGGTCTGATTAATGACAGTTCAGTCCAGCTGTCCAGGAGAACAGATTTATGTCCCGCTGCTCCACTGCGGCCCAGCAAGCGGACATGTGGCTTACTCAGAACTGGCTCACTTCGTTTGACTGTTACCATGGCAAACAAAGTGGAAACAGTTTTCAGCCAGTGTTTAGATGTGTAATATAGCGTGTGTGGTTTCAACCAACAGGCGGAATGCATCATTTCATCGCTGCCACACAATTTCGCAACTGGATCGCTGTGTTCCAGCACAGTACTGTGTACTTTTCACTGGGATGAGTGAACATGTACTCCTCTGCTCTATCCAACAATGGTCACTTTTCCTTCCAGTTTGGCTTGGACACTGGCCGTGAGAGGACACTCACTGACACAGAGAGACGAACGGGAGACAGATGTACGGAAGAGAGAACTGATCTAGGGACAGAAATCTGATCTCATGTTCCTAGGAGCGCTGGAAAGGTTAGCTATAATGCGCAGCTCTTTATATAGTTGTGCAAGACAGAATCTCGGTTGCCAGCTAAGTCGAGGCATGAAGCCTGAATGTTAGCCGTCCGAAGCAGCAACACAACTTTAGGGTGCTTTACAGCCTGTTGCATCACTTTAATGAGCTGCAATGGGAAACACTTATTAGTCTATGTCATTTCCCTCACTTGGTGTTTTGGTGACCCTCCAACAAACAGACATGAATAGAATCTCTCTCTCGCTCTCTCTCTATCAAACTACTTGTGTGTCAGTTAAACTGTCATTGCAGTTTTCTCCCAATACCAAAATACATTAATGGTTAATTATATGTTTTCTCTTAAAATGTCATCTTTTTCTTTCCACATTCAAAAGACTGTGTGACATGAGATCCCCAAACCACACCTTGTGCGTAGAGTAAAAGTTCCCCAGTGATACCTGATCGGGAAATGTGTAAAACTAGACGCCTTGCACATGATAAACTACATAGATGCTCAGGGATAGATGCATGCCAAGGGGATGACTGTCTTTTCTGTAAACTAATCCCTGTTTAGAACAGCCCATTTACCTGGCGTGTGTGTGTGTGTGTGTGTGTGTGTGTGTGTGTGTGTGTGTGTGTGTGTGTGTGTGTGTGTGTGTGTGTGTGTGTGTGTGTGTGTGTGTGTGTGTGTGTGTGTGTGTGTGTGTGTGTGTGTGTGTGTGTGTGTGTGTGTGTGTGTGTGAGAGACACGCCGAAGGCTGTTTATCTGCCGGTCGTATTGTGTGTTCGGAGGTGTGTGTACATTATGAAGGAGGTGTGTGCTTTCGTGTGTGATTGGGGCGTCTCTGTAAAAGTCACAGAGCTCCAGAACATGTGCTCAAACACACTTCATAGGTGTGTTGCTCCATTCGTTTAACTTTGTGCTTTCTTGATTTCAATCAATTTATTGCGTAGACTTTTATTACTCGCTTCCTACTTCCTGCTGTACTATTTACTTTATTGAGAATTTTTTTCCAGGCCAGTTTTTTCCTAAGAAATAGAGAGAGAAGGTGGGAGGAGCCCGACTGAGAAGTGTGCCTCACTCTCTCTCTCTCTCTCTCTCGCACTCACACTCACACACCACGCTCCCTCTTCCATTCTGTCATTGCCATCTCGGCAGAACGGAGACTGTTCATTCCCAGGCACGCTGAATGTAAGGGGGGGGGGAACAGCCCACGTTTGACTTTGTTTAAGACCGATTTCACAGAGGAATATTCTTTTTTCTTCACGATATCCAAAGGATCGGCAAGAACGAGGAAAAGAAAGTAAGATAAAAAGATTTCAAGGATTCCTTCTGCCACTTTTTTCTAATTGAATTGAGAAGCATGTGACAGCCGGTTTTGCCACTGGATTCTTTTAAACAACAGGGTGTGAGATCGTCTTATTTATGTTCCTTTCATGTTGTGATTTTCAGTTTTGCTTTGAGAGACCACATTGACATTAAGCACAATGGTTGCTGGAATGCTGATGCCCCTGAGAGAACTGAGGGCCATCTACGAGGCCCTGTTTAAAGATGGTGTCATGGTGGCCAAGAAGGACAAGAGGCCTCAGACCAAGCACCCTGAGCTAGAAGGTGTGAGCAACCTACAAGTAATCCGCTCCATGGGGTCTCTTAAGTCTCGGGGCTACGTGAAGGAGACATTTGCCTGGAGACATTTCTACTGGTACCTGACCAATGAGGGCATTGTTTACCTCCGTGACTACCTCCACCTGCCCTCTGAGATTGTCCCTGCCTCCCTGCAGAGGATCAGGAAGCCAGCCGCCACCCTGGCCATTGGCCACCGGGCTGCACGGGTCCAATCTGTGGAAGGTCCTACATCTTATGTTCCCAAGCCAGGCCGCAGGGGCGAAGTAGAGAGCCTAGAGTCTCTGACTGAGCGTCAAGGCTACCGCCATCAGATGATGGGTCCCGGAGAAAAAGAGAGCTACTCTGATAGGACCCCCAGGTTTAGGGGTCGTCCGCTGGCTGCGGAACCAGTCAGGCCAAAAGCATCATGGGAAGTGGAGGACCAGCCTCAGCCTCTGTTTAGGAGGGGGAACAGCTTTAAAAGTGAGGCAGCGGTGATGGAGGAGAGCAAGGTAAGAAGAGTCTCTCGTCAGCATGCTGATGTGAGCAGTGAGAAGCCAGCAGCTACATCACAGGTGAGACAAGTGTCTGAAGTCCAAAAGGAGAAGGCACCAATGTCTTTCCAGATTCAGAGAGCAGCTTTGAAACAGGATGTGCCGCAGACCACTCTGACATCAGTGTCCTCCAAGACAGCCCTACCATTAACTGTGGCTTCAGGTGCTGCAACATCAAAGATTACAGCTGAACCCTCTTCTCCTAAAACAAATAAAGAGAAGCTCAAGATCGCTGATGAAAAAGCTTCCAGGAAGCCTGGTTATGTTGTAACAAGCAATTCAGCTATCGCAACGCTTCCTGATTCAAAGATCAAAGAGGAGAAGACACAAAAGGTGATCGTGGATCCGATTACACCTTCAGAGGTCAAGGCTACAGCTGAAATGGCAAATTATAAAGCAAAACCCCAAACAGTTATTAAAATGCCTGCTGCTGAGGAAACCAACAATCTCCTTACTGCCACGGCCACTGCTGCCCCTGTCGTCACCAAACCTGCCACCAAAGATGTCAAGGAAGAGACAACAAAAAAGGGTGTTGATCCAGTTAAATCCACAGAGGTCAAGGCTTCAGCTAAAACAGCAATTGATAACATTAAGGCCCAGACAGTTATCACAATGGCTTCTGCTCAAGAAACTTCCAAACTTCTTACCGACACGGCCACTGCTGCCCCTGTCGTCACAAAGCCTGCCAATAAGGATGTCAAGGGAGAGACAACAAAAAAGGTGATTGTTGATCCAATTAAATCTGCAGAGGTGAAGCCTACAGCTAAAATTGCAACTGATAACATGAAGGCCCAGACGGTTATCACAATGGCTTCTGTTCAAGAAACTTCCAAACTTCTTACCGACACTGACAGGGCTACCCCTGTCGTCACAAAGCCTGCCAATAAGGCTGCCAAGGAAGAAAAGACAAAAAAGGTGATTGTTGATCCAATTAAATCTGCAGAGGTGAAGCCTACAGCTAAAATTGCAACTGATAACATGAAGGCCCAGACAGTTATTACGGTGTCTGCTACTCAGGAAACCTCCAAACTCCTTGCTGCTACTGCCACTTCCACCCCTGTCATTACAAAACTTGTCAATGAAGAGAAGCCTAAAAGAGCAAAGATGAATGAGGGACCTGTTAAACTGGCAGAAGTGAAGACCCCAGTTGAATCCAAAATAGATCACGAGAAGGCCAAGAAAACTGCCGAAGTTTCTGTTACTCAGGAGACCACCAAACCACCACCCGACAGTATCACCAGGAAGTCAGTAAAGGAGATATCTAAAGTAAAAGTCACTCAGGAGCCCATTGATGTTAAAGTGTCCACAGTGAATCTCTCCGCAAAGCCCAAAACTGATGAAGCTCCCCAGAAAACTACTAAGGTGACGGAGTCCTCAGTACTCGAAGTTAAAACTACCATTAGTACAACGACTCTCTCAGCACCTATGGCCGGTACTGAAGACGCAAAACCCGTTAAGGGGAGAGCTACAGAAACAGAGATTATTACAAAACAGGAGAGAACTGATGTAAAGGTGACTCCTCCTGTCCAGAAAGATGAAACAATAGTGCCAGAAGAGGTGCTTAAAGTCTCAGTACAGGGTGTCACATCCCCTCAACTCAGTCAAAATGTTGCCACCACGGAGGTGGTTAGGGAAACCAAACAAATGGTTGAGGGAAGCTCTAAATCAAAAAGGAAGAAAAAGAAATCTCCAGGTGAGAGTTCCAAGATTATCGATGCTGAGGAGCTGCCTGACTTTAAGTTGGAGAAGGAAAAACCCCGTGTTGACAAGACGCCTGAGGAGGTGGCTGAAAATACCCTCCAACCCACACCACTGACTACCTCAGAGCCACTGAGCATGTGTACCAGCATAAAGACTGAGGGACCTGCAGAGAAATATACGGCTCAGGCTAAAATAGATAGGGATGGGGGGGAAATAAAGGAAGTGCCTAAACAAATTCCAGGGAAGCCATTAATGGAAGTCCCTAAACAAACTGAGGACCAGAGTATTTCTAAAGTAGCATCACTGCCATTAGCTCAGATTTCAGCAGTGCCCCCAGTGGAGCTTCCTGACAATGCACTAGTAAAAGGGAAGGTTGAGGGAAGCAGTGTCAGCAAAATAACACATGGACCATCATGCTCTGAGGACGAGTTAAAAGCTAAATTGCCCCACACAGAGTCAGTGAAATCTGAGGGAATGACTGTGACTAAAGTGGAAACAGTGACTATACAGAAAATAACTCAAGTGGAGCTCATACAAGCAAGTCCTAAACCTGAGGGCAAAAGCCCTGCAGCAGCGCCAGAATCCCAGAAACCCACAGACACTAAATCCCTTATAAATACAGGGAAAGCTGCAGAGGAATCTTCAAAGGGAAAAAAGAAAGGAAGAGGGAAAAAGCAGGCTCAGGCAACAGTATCAGACACCATAAACACAAAGCCTGTGCTTTTGCTTGAAGCAGAGGCCTTACCATCCTCTAACATTACACCATTACCCAAGGCTACAGTTAAAGACAGCAATGTCACGACCTCTGAGGTGACTGAACTGAACGTTTCTCCAAAGAAGACTCCCAAAAGAATGTGCAGCGAGGAAGCCAGGCAGTTAGCAGCTGTGCTCTGTGAGGCCACGGCAGACAAAGGGGAGGTGGAGCCATCGGGGCTCTTCGCAGAAAAAATCAAGCGGGAGGTTCCGAAAGGAAAAACATCCTCCACTGCGAGGGAAGCGCCCGCAGCCGGAGAATCAGCGTCAGCAGCACCAGCGGCGAGAGCAGAGGCAGCTGTAGCTCAGGCACAGGCCAGCCCCCTCGGCAAGCAAGAGGAGCCTCCCAGAATTGCACAACATTCAGCCAGTCGGGCAGCAGAGTGCAGCACAGAGAAAAGGCTCTCTTTCGGTAAGGCCTTGAAGCAGGAGGAAGAGAAGAAGAGAGAGTTGGTGGAGGACACACCCTCTGCCACTGCCAAACCCACAGCTGCCCAGCTTGACCAGCTTCACCTAGGAGACACCTGCAAGTCCGAAAACCCTGATACAGACGAAGCAGCCATGAAGAGAAAGATTGTAGTGGTTGAGGAGATAGTCGAGGTGAAACAGGTTATTAGTCCAGAGGACACTGGGGAGCACTCGCCTCCTCCACCTGTGCAACAAGAGGATGAAGGCGAGGAACTGGACATGGATGTTCTGGAAGAAATTGCCATCGAGCGGGCACTTTTGTCAGCTTTGCCGGGGTCCAGGGTGCAAGGAGCCTCACCTGAGGGAACCTGGGACCACTCACTGGATGAGCCAGAGGAGAAGACATGGCCACACTTCGTTGAAGGTTTGTTTGCATGCGTGCCAATTAACCTACTTCCTACCTTGAGCGACTCTCGCTTTGCATGTGTAATTGCTCTCTCAGCTAGGATCCCACCTTCCTTTGAAGTGTGGGAGGTCTTAGGTTGGGTGTTTGATGAGGGCTTTTCTGTTGCCCCTCCACATTGTCATGCATTTAAAGCAGTTCATACTCCGAAGAACATAATTGTCTGTCTCTCACTTCTCTTCTAAAGTGTTATTTGGGGTGATTTGATTACAGTTTATGGCTTAAAGTTACATGCTACAGAGCCTCTACATTTGCGATGTGGACGAGAGGCTTTCTCTCTTTAGGAGTGGTTTCAGTGAGCTGGTGAGAAGAGTCAGTTGAGATGTGGCTGGGATTTAATTATCCGTGTGTTAAAATAGATGAAGTATCGGTAACGCACTGGCAGATTTCCCACTGGCATTATCACATAATCTCAGGTGAACGCTATACTTAAAAGCTGTTTATAAAGCTATACTTGGGCATTAAGTACTAAATGCATCGTACCTATAATTTGCCACACCGTTTACATGCAGAGCGTGTTGCAGTGGCAATTATAATTATTTTTAACAAATGCCAAAAATCACACTGTTTTTTGGGTGGGGAACTCTACACACGTGTCAGTAAATACAGTACTCTCTGGAGCCATCTCTGAGTGTTTGCCAAATAAGATTATGCAGACCTGCAGTCATTCCAACAAGGTGGGGCTGTTTGCTGAGATTCAGCCTCGCCTGTTCCCTTCAGAGATAGTTGTGTGTGAGCTAAAGCCAGAGGCAGGGAGGTGTGGTGCTTTTGGGAGCATTTGTTCCCTTTCCTCCAGTAAGACTGTGTTCTTGGCACTGTTTTATATTCTGTGGTTGTTGCTCTGTTTCTCTTTTCTTGTATTATAGGAGATTGGCATTCCCCTTGCATACTATTATGCAATGGCATGCGTAGGATATGGGAGTTATGTAGACATTGTGATAACAGGAGTGTATGATGGCCTCCTTTTTTTGCTGGATCTGGAAAATAACAGTTCTACAACTCCCTGAAAACGATGCCATTCGATGCTGCGGTTGGTTCTGCTGAAGTGAAACTTATGAATCACGATGAAGCATGTTCATGTGACTCTGGCTTTTGGATGATGGAAAAAGTGATATAACGTTATGTTGACTGTCATGTGCATATGGGTGTATAGGGACTTCACACGGGCGTTGTCTTTTGTGGGTGTGAGCAATGGGACAAAGAGTCAGGAAGTTGGAATAGCTTGCTCACAGCTCTCTCAGGGTGTGTTTATTTGGTTCCACACGTGACAGACGATCTGGATTCAATTAGCAGCCTGGACCCTCGATTCAATCTGTGGTCCTCATCAGGGAAATAATTACCTTCTGCACTTTGATAAAGATATATGTGTGACTCACAGGCACAGAAAACAGCATATGCAACTAATTATAAACAGAACTTGAATTAATTGCTTCAACATTTACAAACAAAACAAACTAATAAATGAAACATTAGGAAAGATTTCAATTTTGTTTTAATTATGGAGTCTGATAGACTATGGTGCTATCAGATGTTGACACAGACGGTGCCAGTCTATCAGATGACCACAGTTTTCGGTGACCCACTGCTGACATCTGCTGTCCATTACCAACCATTGTCATCTGTCACATAGACCAAATGCTGCAGCTGTAATCAGTTTTGATAATGCTCCAGGTTATGCATATTTCACATCACGTAGTGGACAAGCCTTGTTTTCTGTTTGGTTATCAAGCTTTGCATTATCCAGCTTTTTGCACTGTTGCCAAAGCAGTTTCCTTCTAATCTGACCTCAGATATGCTGTTAGACAGGGCAGTGGTTATCACAGGTACAATGTTTAGTGCTGTAAAGAGTGTGGTATTCTTGGTATGTTAGCTAATCAAACAGCTGTCGGCAGACACAGTTACACCCTGAGACATAGTTGTAGTCTAGCATGTCTGCTTTTGTCTTGCTACAATCTGTCTTTCATTGCATCAGTGAGGTGGAAACCAGGAAAAAGGAAATAATTTGAAAAAGTCTTGCGCAACCAAATAATTTAGCTTTCTAGAGAAAGAGAGCTCCTTGAACTGGTTTTGATTTGAAGGGAACGCTTTGACATCACGTGCGGCACTTTTGATTTCTTGAATGGAGGGCGCTGTACGTCCTTTGTATGAAGTGGACACACATGAGAAGGCTGTTTAAACTCTGCCCACACATGGCACCAGGGGCAATTAGACTAAATCACATCCCAGACATGGCAATGAGGTCCTCAATGTTGCTTTTTTTCTTTTTTTCTTCTTCTACCTCTGAAATCATGGCCGATGCATACTTGTGTGATTGGTTAAATGAAGAGCTGCAGCTTTGTGCCTTTCATTATGGCGGCACGTCATTTTGATCTTATGACTCACCCGGACCGTTCTCAAATCCGAGAGTTATAAGCCTGACCTTTTTGAGTTAGAAAAAATAAAAATAAAAGAATTGGGGACATAATTAATGTTCAATCTCATGCTATCTATCAATAGCCTTTGTTGTGAGCTGGCAGCTTAAGAGTCTGCTGCCTCTTTTTGCTGTTGCCCACCAGCGATGTTTTGCTCAAAACAAAGTAAATGACCGTAGCTGCTGTGCCCTATCTTTTACCGCTGACTCAGCCTGCGAAATCGCTTAATATGCTATTGCACCCACAAGTGTCAGAGCATATCGGCCTCCCTTTCATGAAACTGAGACAGAAGCACAGCAAGCAAACATTTTGACAATGAAGAGATGTTGTTGATACATTCAGAATGAAACTTGAGCAGGCGGCTGTAATACTCCAAAGCTGCCGCATCACTCCGGTTAAATCAGGATTTAAATAGAAAACAGGAGTTCAGTTGTCAATAACTTTGTGATATCAGCATAAAAATGTGAGCTTTCTTGGAAGAAGTAAATGATGCAGACGTGGCTACGCCGGTGTAAGGAGAAACCAAAGCGCAATCCTGTCTCATGGGCCAGTTGTTTGCGACCCTCCAACGCGAGAGAGAGAGCGAGCACAAAGTGTTTGATATCAAATTTAACAGCAGCCCATTGAAACATAATGACCAGAGGCTGCACAGTGACGCAGAATCAGAAATCTGTTATAGCAATATAACTAACTGTAGACCCAACCCTGGAAACAAGAGGGATCGATAACATGTGGAATATATTGAGGGTTTGGTCAAGATGGTTATGATGTTAGTCATTTCCCAGAGCACATGTTTGGCCGTATTACAGGGGCTGACTAACTCAACTTCAGTTTTATGAGTGAGTTGGTGGAATAGCTGTAGTTCAGTATTCTGTAAGGGGTTTTTAAGCCTTTATGTCGAATTTGTCTTTTGTGTTTTGACCATTGCTTAATGCGATATTTTCTCAGGAGACCCCACCACCTGTTTAGTCAAGATGGTGTTTACAGAAAATGACGCTCCAGCGGTATACGGGTTTAGATTGAGACAAGAGGTGTATTCCCCTCTGGACGCAAGCTTCGAATAGCTTTCGACCATGTGTCTTAACATGAATGACACGAGTGTGAGGCTCAGTTAAAGGTTCAGGAGTTTGTGGAGGCACATGAGGATGTTCACGGAGGAATTCCATGTGATCCTCCGTAAAGCCCCCCTGTGTGGTTTCTCAGTATAGCTGCCTCACACGGGGCGTCCATCTATAGTGTCCATGTTTTATGAGAGGAGACAATCCCACCTCTACTCTCCAGACACTGGGTGGAATTGCTTTTAGCATTACAGAGAAATGGAACTAATTGTCAACACGGAGCCATATGCATACATCAGAAGCCACTCTAGTTCGAGAATGTTGTGCATTACTGTGATCCAAAAGCAAAAGGTGATGAACACTGGGAGCTAAACTCTCTTCAATCTGTCCATCACTAAACTCTGTGTGTGGCTATTGATAATTATTCCATCAGTCCTAGTTCTCAGTTTTTATTTTTAACTTCGTCGCTATTTCTGTCAAGCGTTACTGCGGTGCCTTTTTCCCTTAATGACACTTAATATATCCAGTCAACCCATCTCATTTACAGTTTAAATGTCAGACGTTTCCGTAAACACTCTTGTTATATGCCAATCATCGTGAGAGGCCTCACCAAACAGTAGAAGTGCAAAAGAACTGCACCAAAGTTATCAAAAGTTAGGAAATCACAAATGGGGATATGACTATATTACGTTACATCACATGTCATGTAGTTTTATCATCGAGAATATAATGTCCCAATGATGCCTCTAGCATATGCTGCGAATATTTTGAGAGCTGTGACTTAACTTCACAGATAAACCTGCGGTCGTCATCCTCCTCAAAGAGAAACAGGGAGTGAGGGAGGGAGGCTTCTGTTTGTGGAGTTTGTCTCTAGTGGGCGAGTGCAGCCAAGTGTCCCGCCAGAGCACTTCCATCAGTTTCTAACTGTGACACTGTGTGATCATCTGGCTTTGGTGGGTATTTATAACCCTCAGTCAGCTCCAGCCCCCCCCCCCCCTCTCAGTTCTCAGAGCCCCTCGCCCCTGCCACCCCCACTCCCTCGCCCCTACCCTGGCGTGTCGTGCCTCCTCCCCTGGCCACGGGAGAGCAGGCTGACGGATCCAAGCAGCAGGCGCAGCCTGTCAAAATACAGCACAACAGAGAAACGAGGCGGTTCAGAGCGAACAAACAGGAGCCTCTCCTGTCCTCTTCATTCCCCCTCTGTAAAGCTCTCCTTTTCGTCGCCCTCGTCCTCCTCTTCCTCCCTCTACCGCCTCTTAGATGAAGATCATACCTGGTAGGTCCACAGAGTGGGGTTGCTGTGGCGTGTCTGTCTGTGTCTAACTGCGTTTTGTCCGTCTGTGCCGCTGACCGTCGGTGAATTGTTGATTTTGGCGAACGCCCCGTGTGAAGTTGTGTTGTCGTTAGGTGGGACCGCTGGAACACCACAGACGCACACTTCTAACAAAGAGAAACCTTCAGCACAGATTCTATTCCAAATTTAAACATGTCTACAACGTGACTGACTTGAATCATGAGCTTGGCTGGCTTCTGTATTTTCCTTTATTTGATGGTATGCAGATAGTGGGTGAGGGCAGGGGTCGAGGAGAGAAATGTCCCCTTCCTTTCCGCTTACTCTCTTCAGGAGCTGTCTTTCCTGTCAATCATGACATCTGATGGGCGTCAACACGCTGGGGTGACTCACACAGACTATATTTTATTCATTTTCTGAGAGAGGGCTATTTTAAATTTGTAGTTATTCTTACCTGTTTACCATCACTGCGTCACTGTTTCTTAACACAGTCATCACTTGATGCTTCAAGATACTTAATAATGGCGATTCCTTTGATGGGTGTTGTAGTAATCACAACGTCCTTGTAGGTGGACTGTATCAATACCTGTCATTGCTCAAATGGGTTTCACCCTATTCTCCAGAAACTGGTGATCTGCCAAGAATGCAGATGACGAGCCCATCCGGCGCGATGACCTGAAGTAGCTGTTGCAAGATTGAGTGATTGACAGAGGTGCATCTGATAAGCAACACAGATTAACCATAGCTATTTTTCTTCATGCTTAATTGATACAGAAATAAGCTTAAACCATTCGAAATAGATATTTATCCAGAAAACAAGTGTATTTGCTCTTTTAACACTGTGCTTAGGAAAAGAAACAACACATTTCGTAATGTGATAAGTTGCTCTGACTGTATAGAACGCATCTGTCAGGCAAGTGTTCAAAAAACAGCTGAACAAATCAGGAGAAGCAGACCAGACCCTCAGTAATAGCCGTAGTCTGGAGCAGCTAGGAATGCGTCCTTTTTTCTTTCTTTTTTAAAATGTCCCCGCCACACCCTCACCGATCCACTCCCCCCCTCCTCCCTCCCAATAAAAGCCCACCTGTCACCACAGTCCGGGCTCATCGCCTGAAACCCTCTTACTTATCTCTATTTATCCAAACAAATGCCTTCAAGCCCCCCAGGACCCACTCTCCCCGCCCTGGTGGTTTTGGGGCACTTAGTCACCCTGATTTTATTCTGGCGCTTGAGACAACACAAGAGGAAAGGTGAGAGAGGTGATTTTGTAAAGGTTCAAAAAGCAATGAGAGTAACGTGAAAGTTTAAGCCGCTAAATGCTGACTTTGGTGCTAATACTGTGGCAGCAAGATGTTTAGCATATTTGTCATTTTGCCTGCGTCTTATTTGTTCTATTTACACTTGTTTCTTTATTATTATAGATTTTTTGATCTGTACAGGTCATATTTCTGACACTGAGAGGTCACACACACATCTTCACATGTGGTATGTTTACCTCGCGCATTAGTCACGTTCATGTGCAACCTTGAGACCTGTCCGCCGTTGCACACTGTGACCGGTCGGAGGTGCCACCAGGCCTTTCCGTGCCAGTTTCGCAAAGTGGCTGCTCTTACTCGCAGCGGCAAAGAGATTAGTCCCCATTAGGCTCAGACAACGTTGGAGGCCTTCTCTATTTGGCTCTTGTCGCAGTTGCCCTCAACACTGATGGCCTGACATGTCACAGTGCATTGACACAAACCAGTCCAGACTACGTGGAGCTGAACTTAGCTCATTTTCTCACGTAAATGAGTGCTTGTGTAACAATTACTTACTGGGTCCCTCCCAAACCTGTCTAGTCAAGTTTGGTTACGGCTCAAAGGGGTGGGGTGGGTGTGTGTGTGTGTGTGTATTCTTGCTGGTGGGTGTCCTCTAGTTTCTTCAGATTGATGAATTGCTTTCTCTTAGCACTGGTTTAGTACACAATCCCCAAACTGGCTGCCAGCCTTTGAACTGACAGACAGCCGTACAAATGAATCCAGAAATGAATCCAGAAATCTGCTCCCCACAGACTGTAGATAAAAAATAAGCTGTCTGATCCTGCGATTTCGCATTAGTCTTTGATTGCAACATTTTGATGTGTTCCTCACAAGTTACTCAATGACTTACCTTGAGTTTTGAGCCATGCTAGCATGTTGTGGCTCAAATTTTTGTCTTTTTCCACCTTGCTTTTGACTGAAATATCTCAACAACTATTGGGTCCATTGCCATGGAATTTTGTACAGACATTCATGGTCCCCAGAGGATGAATCCTACTGACTTTAGTGATCCCCTGACTTTTCCTCGAGCTGTATGGTCACAATTTAAATTTGTCCAACCCTGCCTTTCATCAGACTTAGCTGTGTGTTCAGTGCTAATTAGCAAATGGTAGTAAGCCAGCACATTGAAGTAAGATGCTGAATGTGCTTGACAATATACTTGCAAAACCTCCGAACGTTAGCATCGTCACTGAGACCATTTATCTACGGACACACATATCAAAAGAGCAGGGGTGTCACCTAAGCATTGGTATCTTATCTAATCTGAGATAGCTGTAATTCAAAGGAAGGTGACTGTGGTGAGGGACTAATTATGGGGAAACTGGGCTGACCATGCTGAAAAGATACAAATATAGTATACATTGTGCCACTTGAAGTTTTGCAAACACATTTTTCCTAAAGAGATATACTTGATATGCTAAACATCCAATCTTGGCTGTTATACTGTTGTTTCCATGACCCTGACGTTACCCTGCTATCCGCTAATGTTTTATCGTCAGAGATACTGAAGACTTAATGCAGCTGCTGTCCCTGGTAATCTGTGCTCTTGGAGCTTTCCGGTCTTAGCTGTCCCCTTTTCCCTGGCATCCATTCCGCACGATGACAAACTCTGTCCTGTAGTTAGCCACTCAGCTCGAGCTATCGCATGTTACAGCGGTGAGAGCAGCTTCGACTTCTAGTCAGATGCACCGCACTGTGCTGTGCGCGCAGAGGTGAGAACACGGATCTGAACATGCCCCACCGACCATGTTGGAATGAGGTCAGCTGAAAGGTTGGACTGTAAATACTCTGTCACACACAAGGTGCATCACTCGGCATTCTCTCGCTGAACTTTGACCTTTCTTCTGTGTTTGTCCCCCTGGAGTCGCCCGAGGAAGGGATATACCAAAGCAGATTTTCGCAATCCATCTCTCTTAGCTGAGAGTTGAGAATGTGTCAAGTTATTTTTTTACAATGCTGGTAAAAGGTAACATCCTGTTAGACATGCTAAGGCCACATATGCCATTTAAATCACACAAACTGCCAAACAAATGCTTTAAGAGATGAATGTAAGGCACACACACAGAGCTGTATGGGCTGTGGTGGTTGAGCTCTGGCTCTGGCTTTGGCCTGGTTTATGGAAAAGTCAGCATTCTTCCTGGAAACAACCACAACTCCTACTCTGAAGTAACCCCGCTACTTTACTGTACACACACACCAGTGTGTGTGTGTGCGTTTCTTTTTCCAGCCCTCATGAGTATATATAAAACACCACCGTGACTGGCTCTGATCAACCAGTGGGCATGAGTCATAAGATAAACAGTGAACTTGTGCCTCATAGGAACCCAAAGGGGCTGTGGATACATTTCGTATGTCCTCTGGGAATAGTAAACAAACCCAGATGAGACAGAAAGACACATGGAGCACATGCATTCATTATTCATGAGCAGCACTGGGACCGTGGATACACATCCGGTCCTGTGCTGGGAGTTTATTTAGACCTCTTGTGACCTCCATCAGGGATTCTTTCGGTACTCCTTGGGGCATAAAGTGCAGTGACACCAACAGTTTACTTAAACTGTCACTTTCTAACTACGGTCTTTGTATGCAGTTATAGTGATTAATGAAGGACAGAAAACATAATTTCTGAGTCAAATAAACAAAGTGTGATTGCAGGTACATGTTCAAAGTTTCTTGAGTCATTTTTCTTGACTTTTTTTCAGACGGTGCCTGAATTCATTGCCCCTTTCTCTAGTTGACCAGTCTGTCTGTTCTGTTCTAGTGGCGTCACAAAACCAAAATTCTGACCTCGGTATGATACAAAACCTTAACGTGCTTATCTGGATTTATAGTTTAACATTTTGGAAAATTAGCTGATTCCTTCTCTTGCTGAGAGTTGGAAGAGATAAGATTGATCAATTTGAAGCTACAACGAGTTAGCTTGTTAGCATGAAAACTGGAAGTACGGTGAAGCAGCTAGCTCGGCTCAGTCCAAAGGAAATATAGATCTTGGGCGGACACAGTGTCTTTCTTGAGTGTCGTCACCGTGAGGTTGCAGTCAGCCGAGACTCTGCAGACAGAGTAACTGTGCCTGGCCAAGAAATAATACTGCATATGTCCAGGCTAGCTGATTCCCTCGGTCTTCATGCTAAGCTAAGCTTACCGGCTGCTAAATAAGGAGTGTGGTGTCAATCTTCTAAACTAGCTAGAAAGCAAATAAGCGTATTTCCTAAAACGTCAAATATTCCTTTAATACTTTCCTTGAATTTTGAAGCTTAAAGGACAAGAAGTGGCTCGCACCAGTTCGTCAACTAGTTTTGATGAACTGATATGACGATATCAAAGATTTATTTATGATTTATAGCCATCCCTTTAATATAAATGGTTGTATTAGAATATTATGGCCAATGTTGCATTACTAATCTCTTTTGTTTGCCATATATTCGGCTCATATCTCAGATTTCAATTTCCAAATTGCAGCTCTGTCCATTCTGAGGTTGCAAGGCTATGATGCCACCTCAATTAAATTCCAGACACTATTAACACAGCCTTGAAAGTCTTGAATTTGGCATTCTTGAATCCAGTTACATTGCATATCGCACTGAAAACGTGTTATCAGCAACAGATTCTTCAGGTCAACAGGATGATGTTTGCTGTAAAAAGACTACAAGGAGGCCTTCCTAAAAATGCTCCCTCTGCGAGTGACTGTGGTCATAATGTTAGGAGATCAGAGAGCATCCCGTGTGGTCCTGGGTTAGAGGTCAGCATCCTGTAGATCACAGCACATTCAGGTCACTTTCCCTTTCAAATGTGACCTAAGAAGAGCTCAGCTGTGCCCTGTCGTAAATTGTCACATGCTAAAGTTGACTTGGCATAACACAGTCAGCGTTTGTTGTTTGTGTTTTTATTGTATTCAAACATATCATTCCTTATGAAAGTTCTGCAGCTGAGAGTGTGTTCTTGGATTGATTCTAGAAAGCCCAGAGGAGAGAAACTATTATTAATAATATCACTGAAGAATTGTCACTGTTGTTCCAGGGCTGCATCAAACCTGCCAAGTCACATACGACAACACACCCTTAGGATTTTAAATAATTCCACTTTTTACTGCCAATGTATCCAAAAATGCACCAGCTGGCACTGTGTCTGGAAGACAGATCTTGCATCTGGCCCCTAATGGCCACATTATGGGATCATGTGCGAGGGCCCTGTCTGAGATGGGCTCATATGGAGAAAGCAGATATTTGTACAGTAAGATGTGTTGTGCAGGTGAGTGGAGAGACCTGACGTGCATTATTGACTGGATTAGGTAGGAGTGAGTTTGTTGTTTTCAGTGTGGTGAAACTACATGGTTGTTACTGCCAGAGAGACTGAACACAGTTAAACGTTTTAGGTGAATCTGCTTTATTGTATTCAAGTATTTAAATTATATTTTGTTAAAAAGTGTATAGTTGTTCCCATTGTTACATTTTGTAATACTACTACCAATAATAATAATAATTATATTTATTATAATGCACTAGTCGTATTGTTTTATGAAATAGAAATGAATGAATGGCATAGATGGACAGAGAGGGTGTCCATTTGTGTGTGTGTGTGTTGTTTGTTGCGTTACCTTGGATGTCATCGTTGAACGTGCAGTACTTGTTGCACTACTTGCTCAGCAGCTGGAAAACCTTCATATTTGCAAAGTACTCAAATTGAGTCCGACAGTCTGTTCTATACCTGAATAAAATAAAGGATAACGGAGATAATTGTTTTTTGAAAGGAGATATGCCGTTTAATATACTTTTGTACACTCTCAAACACACACACACACACACACACACACACACACACACACACACACACACACACACACAGACATAAACACAAATAGAGAGCAGCCTCTGCTTTCCATTTATTTCAGTCCTGACGGGGGCGCTCTCTCACAATACACTACAAGTTATAGAAATGGGTTGAATCACTTTTCTGAACAGCTGTATCAAAAATCATATCAAATTCAATATAGAGGAATATTTTGTTTCCTTAGGAGTTGTGTCTTCAGATGAAAATCAAAGCCACAGGACTACTCTCCTTGGAGTGTTTTGTAATACAATGAGGTGCTGAGAGATTTGCCTCCTGGCTGCTGCAATAAACCCCACAGTGAATTGAAGCTGTATCTCACGCAATGCATATGTTACGACCATCAACAAGCACTTGTGTTACATACCTGTGTTATGATAAGGGGGGAGGCGACACAACTATGGGAGCTGTCTCTCTAAATCCACACTGAGGTGTGGTAACATGTCTGAAGATAATAAAAATAAGTTGTATAATGCCAAAGAAATTCAGTCATTTTATTGGCTCATGTCTTGTCGTAAATGAGTAACTAAGATAGATATGAAGTGGTCGTTATGGTCGGCATTATCTTTATTAACTAGATAAAAATCAGCATGACCACCAGGATAGCGTCAGCTTTTATCTAAGAAATGTTATATAGGCCGGAAATATCTATACATGAGAACAAAGCGTTTATCTTCTGCATAACCAACGGGTCTAATTATGACTAATCATGACAACATAAACACTATCTTTCTTACCATCTATATTTCACAATTATATTATACTACTATAGAGAGTGACAGGACATCAGTGTGTAAGTAATTAATTACTTTATCAGAAAATCCTTCTTAAAGCAAATTGTTGTTTTGCTGTTGTGTAACATGATTATGAAAAACCAACATTATTTTTTTTTTCTGAAGGTTTTGCATCAAGGGGGTTGTTTAAGTTGATATAGTATTTAGTAATTCATCTTATTCCTACTTTTCGATACATTTTTTCCCTATATATTTTACCCCAGTAAAAAAAAAAGTACCGTATTTTGATGTCAGATATCCATAACAAGCTTGCAATGTTATTGGGAGAAAACTATTTGTTTTCCTTCTATTCATTATCTTTTTAAATAGTTGTCTCTCTTCTCATCTCCCCCTAGTCCATAGCCTCATAATTCTACTGGGGAAGAGTTTGGGCGCGGTTGTGCTCCGGCGCCATCTAGTGGTGAGAACAATGTCTCGCCTTCTGCCAGTGGGGGGGAGAGCAGCGTATTGGGTGGAAGATGGCGTTTTCCTTTCCCCCGTCAAATCGGTCAGTTATGGGAGACTCCTGTGTCTAAAAATACAGCTATGAGTAAGAGTCAGTCACAGCTCCCACTGCACATGCTTCTGTATGTTTATAGCTGTTGTCATAGAAACATGCTCAACTTCCCCTTTTTTTCCCCACATCTGCAACGGTAAGATGGCATATGGAAATACCGCATGTCATAATGATGGATTCATCGAACACATGAGAAAAGGGGAACCTACAATATTCAGCTTTCAGTTTATTAAAAGCTCTGATATTCCGTAGAGCTTCTTATAACAAATACAACATTTAACTGAGTAGTTTTTGAAGTACTTTTAGTAATTCCTCTCTCTTTTTAACATGAGTGTTTAAGTTGTAATTTTAGTAAAAATCCATTCTAATATTTCCATAGAAAAAAAAAAAAAATGTTGCTGCTACTTTATCACAGATGAATGGATTCACTGTGTTCGGTTTTGAGGTAAAACATTTAATTGATTAATTGGGTAGTCAATTTACAGAAAATTAAATTGGCAACTATTTTGTGATTTGTGATCCTTAATTGTCACTTTCCAAGCAAAAGTGCCAAACGTTAATTGTTACAGCTTCTATTAGGAGGTGCTTATTATATATATGAAAGTGAGATGATTAACTTTAGGTTTGGGGATCCCACTTTGTTTGGAATAGGAGAAGAAGAGCGGTGATAGATAGGCTATAGCTGAACAGCAGTATGCAAACAGGATAGGACAAAGACGGCATGTATATTTAGTGCTTTTATTGAGGTCAAAAATTTCCCTATGGACTGAAGTAAACAAGGCAAGGAAAGTTGGTGGTCATAACCATGTCCAAACCCACAGTCATGGATATTTCAAATGTATTTATCATCTCTGAAAATGCTGCTCTGACTCAAAACACCACTAATGCTGCTGTAAATATTTACATTTAGGCACTTTATTTAGTAAATTTATATGAAATAAATATTACAAATTGTTCTTTAACTCAGAGAAATAAGAAACATAATGCAATTTTTAATTCAATTTGACTTATTTCGGCAAAACAATTATAAGTTGCTTTCTTCATGTCTTATTTGATATCTACATGTTCAGCCAGGTGACTTAACTGTGTTGCTCTCGCCTGCAGAGGGAGACACATGCAGCTTTAAACGCTGTCCTCTCAGCCACTGGAACTGCAGCTACCTCAGCTATTCACCCCCATCAGCCTGTTGCAATTGATTTCTCCAACTTAAACATTAGCAACTGTCACAATCCCAGATGTTGCTCTTTCCACAGAGGCTTCCAAAGGTCAGCGCTGAGCTATTTTAAAACTCAGCTGTCGAGGCGGATCCAGAGGCCCGTTAAGTGGGTTTACAGCTTCATCGTTAGATCTAATCCTAACAACATAATCTAGAGTCTGCTGACGGGCTGGAGATCCTTGTGGATAATAACTGGACATCGCATCACGGCACAATGGCTCGTTCGTTTTGCTCGACTGAGAAACAGGCCACCTATGACGGTGTATTATCAGGGAGTCTGTGTTTTGCTTTTAGATTTTTTGGGTTTTCAATAGAATAAATTAATTCATGCAACATTATTAAAAAAGGGCCATTAAAATGTTTTAAATTCAGTGCGCCACATGCTGGCTTTGCATTCACTGCGTAGCAGAAATCTGATCCGGCGTGCACTGTGATTCAGGTGGTAGCTATCTGCCCCTCCTCCTCCTCCTCCTCCTCCTCGTCCTCCTCCTCCTCCTAAACAACTGAGGTGATAATCCAGGGTGTGTTTAGGCTGCTCCTAGTTTTATTAACATTCCTTTCCCTGCGGGGTGTGGTGGCCAGATATCGCAGTAAATACACTTTCACCTGAATTGACCATGAGTGACTGAGACATTAAAGGGAGGGATAGAAGAAAAAAAGAAGAGAAGTAGAGCAAATCCTTTGTGTTTTTTTCCATCCTCTACGATGAAAGGTGTTGTCCATCCTCCCTCTGTGTAAACCCTTAAAGTTGCTCTGCGGTTCAGCACTTTCAAAAGCCATAATGACATATTCTTAGAATTCCTTTGTCCTGTAATGTGTTGGCTTGGTTTGGGAATGGAGTCCCCAGTGCTTAAATACAGGTCGTTCAAGGCTACAAGCTCAGCCCTGTGTTTGTAAAGTAAGTACAGTATGCCTCTAATACTGACAAACAACATCGTGTGTTTTGTGTAGTTTGATTCAAACAGATTGATGCCAAAGGATAGAGTTAAACCTAAGTGATTTTAGCTCGCCGGATCCATCGTCTCTTTTTCTACTGTACTGCTGCGGTAATAGCGATAAACAAGTCCTATCAAAGGCACGCATGAGTGATTACAAATGTAATTGTCACAGATGCATGTGAGGTTACCTTTATACAGGATCACAAAACAAAAATGGTTTATGGGGACTGTGGTTTTCAGGACCACAAGGACCGGTTTGGGAACCAACACATGATGTTGGTGGTCAGATTTGTTTATGGTAATTATTCCAAACCATTTTCACAATGATACAGTATCTTGTTTGTTTAGCCTACAGCCACGCCAGCAGCTCTGATAGGCGGCATTCATGCACGGTGGTGCTTTGAGCTAAATGCTAACGTCTGCAAGCTAGCATGCTCACAAAGACGATGCTAACATGCTGATGTTTAGGAGGTGTGATGCAGGGTATCCCACGCTTAGCATCTTAGCTTAGCATTTGCCAGTCAACACAAATTAGAGCTCAGGCTGATGGGAGTTATGAGTTTTGCAGGTATTAAACCAAAGTATTAGACGAATAGAGATTTTGACCTGATGGCGACTGAAGATCACCAAAGTGGTTTACCGACTGAGCAACCAACTGACATTTCCATCTCTAGCCTCTTGCATGGCTAAAACAAAATGGCTACAAACAGAAAGCTATCTGTAGACTGGGAAAATAAGACTTTTAAAAGCAATGCTAGAAGTCCCAATTTACCCAAACCCAACCTCTAAAAATACCCTGCTAGCATGTAAATAGATAGTAAGTATCCGTGTGGGAAGAAGGAAACCCTAGTTCCCTGTCACTTCCATCATTGGAAAAAAATGATCAAACTTGTCATTGAGAAAGAAAATACTTCCTCCTCTTACTTTCACCAAGCTCTCTCCGCTCATATATAAAAAGCCCAAAACTGTTCCATCTGGTTTTAATGAAGCCAGACGAGGCAGCAGTGTAATAAGCATGTTGAGACCTTAATGATATGCCTCCTTTTTTAGTGGAAAGATCTCATGACTAAGATGTTCCACACGTTCTTTCGCTCTCGCCTGTTCCCTCTCGGGTCTCCCGCTAGTGTTGCCCGTGAGGTTCAGAGAGCTCTAGTAGGTGTCGGTGCGTGTTTCACTGCCAGAACGCCACCGAGTTCTCCGTTACCGTCTACTGTTGCTTCTGCATCTCAGATAACCGGGACAACAGTTATTATTCTGTTCAATTTTAATTCCATTCTATTCTACACTGTATATCGTTAAGGAGAAACTTTATAGACCTTTCGCTGTTCTCATTCCTTAAAGTGTTACATGCTCCAACTATTTGATTCAAATTACAGCATGTATAGTGTCAGGCTGCGAGGTTAAATGCAAGTTCAACAATAAATTCTGTGTTCGGCATGATTCCGTTCCTTTAATTGCCTTACCACATACCACTCCTTAATTCCTTAGCTTGCCTAGACATTGTGTGGACCTACAAAGGTGTGTCTCCGAAATGTGCTAACGTGGCTCGAAATGAGTCAACGCTCACACACACCCACACGGACACACGTACCCTGACACATGAAGCACCTTCATGTTCCTACAGGTCGCGTTCAGCACTCAGCGCTCTGGGAGAAGAAGTGGTTTTGGATGCCTGATTAAATCATGTCAGTCGGGGAGGGGGCGATACGGTATTATTAGTGCTAGAGGGGCGGGACACACCCTGCCCTCAAGCTTACCTGTCAGCACTAGCCGTATAGGGGACCACTATGGAGGAACTTTGTGTAACTAAGCCCCAAACTCCTCGGATAAACTCTGAATACATGCAGGAACTGTGTGCTGGAGAGACACTTAAAAGCAAGAGTGACTTTGGAAATGAGAAACAACACAATCTCCCTTTCACAAAAGAAAAGTTAAAGTCATAAGTAATATATATGCACCATGCTTCTACAGCCTCTCTTGGTCTGGCATGACCAGTAGTTTACAGTGGCTAAATTAGACTAATATTAGCTATATTTACGCAGACGTTGCTCTGTAGTAATCTGCCATTACTGACTCACTGTACTGACTGTTTGCCTCTTCTCTACTTCTGCTACATTTGAACAATTTAAAAGAACATTTGATGACAGTACTTGTGGTTTGGATTTTATGACTGATTGATTAGTTTAAAGTTTATTTTGTGCTGTTTTTCTGCAGATTAATCTATCATGGAATATAACTTTGCATCCAGTGTGACCCTTGAAATATGTTTCGAATGGTTATTGACAAAAACCCAGAATAATAATCTTAAACAGCATTCAAGCAATGCCTCCTGTTTTCCCTTTGCTGTTCTAAACACTGCCTGCCTGCTCCTCCTCCTCTGGATAGCAGGAAGTAACGCATCTGATGTTCGCCAATTTGTTAGGATTAGCCACCACAAAGCAGGAAATGTGCAGTCAGGCTGAGAAAACAATGGTGGCGGCGACTGAACGGCCAAAGAAACTAGCTCCGGCTGCAGTTACAAAAACAACTTTATCAAAGAGGCAAAATATCTTCACAGAGCTGGAGATAAGCTTCAATGAAGTAGTGAGAAATGCTTTGCGACAATGACAACTTAAACACAGATGCTCAGACGTGTGTGTGTCGACTTCTCAGAGCAGCCTGTCATCGCGCACATTCACAAGCGTGCTCAAACACTGAGCTATGAGCTGCTGTATCTCTCTGTAAAGCAGTGATGTTCAGGGTGTGGTCATCCATCGCTGTCTGGAATCCAAATCAGCCCTTCCCAAAACTATCTCATCCCCCATCGCTTCTCTTTTCTTTTCTTTTTTCTCGTCACAGTGAGTAACTCCTAATGTGAGATGTCTGAGTAATGCTGTGACTAAGTAATGATTAATCATGAGGTTGTGTGTTGGTGTGTACGCGAGTGTTTGACTGAAAATAATAACTTTTTTTTAAACTTGTTGTATATCTGTTACT
The DNA here is from genome assembly GCF_050575085.1 of Anarhichas minor. Classification (NCBI taxonomy): domain Eukaryota; kingdom Metazoa; phylum Chordata; class Actinopteri; order Perciformes; family Anarhichadidae; genus Anarhichas; species Anarhichas minor. The sequence continues at coordinate 792,936 of NW_027466468.1, read as the reverse complement.
TCTGTCACTAGATTGTACATCATTTATTAATGTTCTATTCAGTGCAATATAAATTCTTAAAAAGTAATCGGCACAGACTTTTTTTATTACACCTTGAGACTCAGCTTGTGTGTGTGTGTGTGTGTGTGTGTGTGTGTGTGTGTGTGTGTGTGTGTGTGTGTGTGTGTGTGTGTGTGTGTGTGTGTGTGTGTGTGTGTGTGTGTGTGTGTGTGTGTGTGTGTGTGTGTGTGTGTGTGTGTGTGTGTGTGTGTTTTCTTGCGCAATGAAGCAATAGTCCATGCAGCTAGGTTACCACTCCTCGGCAAGGCACGGGCACGCTGCAAGAGGAAGAGGTGTGTTTAGAGCCCCGCCCACCATGTCCTCCACACACTAGCGCCCACTAAATACACACTCGCTCATCCCACACAAGGACAGGCCCAGACTTCATAGCCCACAGGCACCATTTGCTATGAAAGGGATAGAGTGAGCGAGAGCAGAAAAGAAAGAGAGAGAGAGAGAAAAAAAGAAAAGAAAGAGGGGCAGAGTCGAACCCAATGAGGGAGTGAGGAGTTTGAGAGGCAAAGGAGAGGGAGAGACATCATAGGTCTGTGAAGTGCTGAGTGGATTGTGGCCACAGGACTGCATGCTCCGGGACGAACCCGAGGGACAGAGGGACAGATAGACGTGAGAAAAGCAGAAGTTTGCTCTCAAGGGCGAAAGCAGCCGAGGATATTTTATCATTAGGAATATTATCCTGCGTGCTGACAAACAGTGAAAATGAACTCTCAGCAGCAGAGGTTCAGGAATTTCTCCCCTGACAACACGGGCAGAGAGAGGATGCCCTCAGACGAAGGCTATAACCGGGGGATGCTGAAGGCTACGGACGGCAGGAAAGGTACCAGTATGGTGGCAATCGATGGAAAACGGCTCCATTGCAAGTCTTGATCTTGATGTATTTGCTCCTGTGTGTGTGTGTGTGTGTGTGTGAGACACCGCTGGGCAAGAGTGAAGTGCTTTTTCCATGAAGAGGTGAGAGGAGCGTTAGACAATGGTTTCAGGTTTTATGCGTCTTTGTCTGTAAGAGCTTGAAGAGGTTCATGTGATTGGCTAGCGTGTTGTTTAATGTGTGGTTCTGTACATCAGTTAGCTCATCAGTCACATTCCAAAGGTGGCGGGGTGTCCAGTGTGGTCACAGGCAAGTTTGAATGTCAAAGCAATCTAACATTGAAAACTGGCAGACATGCAGTTATTGTGATCCGACTGCAGTGTCCAGATACTCCCCTTTTCTAATGCATCAGCAGCTTCCTCACTTCGTATTGGTCAGCAAAGCCCATTCACAACTTTTGCTGTGTGGCATGCATGTGTTTTGGGGGTTGAATGAATCACTGCAGCTGCAGTCTTATTTGCCTTAACTTGTGCTGGAGACAGGATGAATGCTGTGTTACATTTTCTTCAGTTTTTTTCTCCAGTTTGTTCCTCTTTTTTTTTATTCCCCTAAAACAAATGAATGGCCTGTTTTACCATGCAGTGGAACACATGAGTTCTCCTAATCAAGACACTTTGATTCTGCCATTGTGATTCCCTGAGCAGTGGTGGACAAAGTATTTGAATTCTAAAGTGAAAGTAGGAATTAAACAAGAATTAAAAACTCCAACGCACTCATCACACAGGGAAAATGAACTTGTGTTATTATTATTAGTATTATTACGAATGCAATAATGTGTAAGTGTTGGGTTAAGGTGGTGGCTAATTCTAACAAGACTGTTGGATCATTCCATCGATAACATTAGATCGTACTTTATACGTTTATTGTACAGTATGTTCTGCGTGTACAATCTTAATCTGCAAAGCAAACAAAGCTGCGTGGAAAATGTAAGTAAATGTACTTTTCACCACTGCTGTTTTGACTTTTTCGCTGTTGTGGGCAGTGAGCTCCACACCTCACCGAAACCTGTTTGGTGTCTGGTGACATTTGATCCTTGAAGTTCACTCAGCCCCGATCCACTCGCATACCCTGCACTTATAAAGAGCAACGAGGCCACAGAGAGTAGTTTAAACAGGATTAGGTAACGTGATGTGAACAGAATGCAGAGACCCAACAGGTCAAAGTGCAACTCCTCTGGGAAAACTGCTTCGTCTACGGCCGCGTCCGTGTGAGTGTGTCACCAATCGTCACTCCTCCACCCTGGCAGGAAGTACGTAGTTATAAGCTCAGGCCCCCCCCCCATTGGTTTCAATGATAAACGAGGTGGTTAAAAGGTCTGGGGTGTCGATACAAGGTTTCCTTGGAAGCGTAGTTCCATAACACACTTGCGTAAGTCATGCTGACACCCTCCTGAAAAAACAAATGCAGCCTGTGGGCTCCTTTTTTGTTTAAAGGTTGAATCACAGCCCTTTGCTTCTCTTTGCTGGGTGTGTCGCTGTATGATTTGACCGTTCAGATAACTCCTATTAAACTGATAAGACAGAGGACTTTGATGTCGGTGACCATAGTTCATTCTGGCTTAATGTGGATGGAATTATTTGCTGTGTGAGTCAGTAAAGGAGGGTTTTTCAGTATAAATACAAAAATGTGCCTGATTGGCTCCCTCAGTTTTCAAAGCGCCACTCACTTGTCATGCTGCGTAATGAAAACTGTGCATTAAAGATCAAGTGAAAACGAACCCGATCCATCCACTGTGTCCATAATAAATGTTGCAGTGCCGCCACACCTTGTGGGTTTTGCCTGAACTCCAATAGGAATAGGGTGTATGCAGGTTTGATGTCTCAGTGGGCGTGGTCCTTGCCAAGATCTTGTTGTTTCTTGTAGGAAAATTGCACTCTCTAATAGATATGCCATGTCTTGTTGTAATCATGCGGAGCACCTTAAAACATCCGTCCCTCACGATGGAATCCTTTTTAGGAATGTGTGTGTCCAAGAGCACAGCTGGCAGCGGTGTCATAGGGACAGATGTGACCCCGCAAATACAACGTTTCCCAGACAACGGGGGGGAACTGCCGACAATGACTGTGATCTGACTCAGGTGCAGGCGTGCACAGTCAAGAGGCATTTTTTAACCTGGTGATGAATCTGTTTGTCAGATGTACAGATATCAAACAAGTCTGGTATTTTGGGGATTTCCTCTTTCCTTTGCTGCTTTTATGCCAAATAAATGGAGCTTCCAACCGCGATACATCCGTCATCACAAAGCTACAGCACACGATTTTTTAACGTTTAGGCTACATTCACAAAAATCCTGTCGATTTTGTTTCCTTCTCACACGTGTCTGATGATTAACTGTGGCGTCTCTGTTTTGCAGATGAACGAGATCGAGTACAGAAAAAGACCTTCACAAAATGGGTGAACAAGCACTTGATAAAGGTGAGGAGCCGTCCTTGACTTTTACTGTTTCTTATTCTTTACCCTGAAGGTACATTCAAGCTCTCACACGCCTACAGTGTCATGTTCCATGTTCATTTTCACACTCCCGAGGTACACTTGTGCAAAAGAAAAAATGCAAGTTCACCAAAAAGTGCCCACATATATGTCCCTTTCTCTGAACCTCACAAACATGTGGTTGACTGCTTTCTTACATAACAACAACATGTCACAACTCAGATGTTGAGAAGTTTTGATCTACACCTTTGATTAGAATGAAATCCATGTACTTTAATTACAGGTGCTACTAGTTTGGGATTCTTTATTTTTATTTTGGCAAGAATTTCGATGCATTGTTGATATTTGTCACTGCAGAATGATGGGCGATCAAAACAATAATCACACGGCACAATGTCTTTATAATTAATTCATTATATTATAATATAATTAAGAGGTTTCTTTTGAGTGACTGGTCATCATGATCTAAAATGGAATCCATCCCTTACCTGTGCATTGGAACTGACCCTGTGGAAGTGATTATCACCGTGACACCTCACACAAACACACATTAGCTTGGCAGTTGTTGTCTCACACCTCGTCTTTAACATTGCACCGTGATGGGGAGGCTCACCAGAAGTCCAGTCCGTCATCAGCTCGGAGACCGTGTACACCATCCGTCAGCGGGCGTCCGCTCTCGCCTACCTCGCGCTCTGTTCTCAAACTACGACCTGAATGCAGGCCGATGCATCACGCTTTCGGGGGAAGACAGGGCCAAACTCCTCACTCTGGAGTTCCTCATTACAAGTGAAAAACGAGCCCCCGTAACACAATACCCCTCCCACAGAGCAGTGAAAATACCCCTCCCTGCGCCACTTTTGTTCCAGAAAACTCCCATTGGCAGCAATGCATTAACAGCCATCACAACATTAAGCGCTTCCACATTATTTGAACATTCACTCCACAGACACAGGGCCATTCATTTCTTTTTTTTTTTAATGGAACAAGAGGGGGGAAAAAAGCACAAAGAGTGTTTTCCTTTCTATGAATGTGCGGTGCAATATATTTGCTGACAGACTATGAGAACGTACGGTAGATCCTCTTGTTCCTCTTTAGTGATCACTGTGAATTTTGGAGGGTGAGTCACAGACATCTGGACTCATTTACCTCCTTCTGAAAAGGCAAATTCTGGTCTCGGGCCCAGGGCCCACGGCGGTTAAGGCCAACGGTAGCACATGTGCTGCACAGACTCCCGGGCCTGGGTGTCTACCTGCGTTCATGCCCGTTCTAAACTGACGTTGATGTGTGGGAAGTTGCATAGATTGCAGATATCGATATGGTACGGTTTGATAGCGAACCCTATAGTATAAGCATGACTGTTCTGTTTTCAAAAGTTTGAAGGATTGCGCGTCACTATTTGGTATGAAAAATATAACTTTTAACTTAAGAAGAGCAACGAATAACAAGAAAGGGATCATCATCTCCACCTACATTCAGCTACTGAAAATGTCAGTAAAGAAAAAGGCACATGTTCAGTTGGCAAGACTGCCCCTCTCAGGTTAAACTGATGTTAAACTGATTTAATGGCCTGATGGCTGGCTCCCCAGCGCAGTAAATCTTTTTATACTGTCACACCAGCTGCAGAGCAAAAAATCTGCCTCTAGCGTAATCTTACATTTGATGTTACATTGATTGAAAACTACAATCGTTGCAGGTTGATTTCATATTACACCGAACTAGTGTTGAAAGTATGCCCTTGGGAGTTTTAGAGGAATTGCGCAAGGTGTCGTAAAAACATCACGTTAAACCCGAAGCATGTTGAGCGTTTGTCTCCATGCGGAGGGACCAGGATGAGGTGCTGTCAGCCATGTGCGCTAACGATTTTCACCTTGACAAGTTTACAGAGCAGCTTTGTTTGTAGCATAACACTTACCTTTCAGCTGCAACAGTGTCACATGGAGCAGAGCCTCGAAGTCATTGAGGGGTGATGACAGCTGGCTCTTGAGTACACGCTTGGGAAATACACAAGATAATTGCAAAGTTCTATGTTTGAACCAAGGAATTTAACAGTAATGTTTGATTAAGATGTTCAAAGTTTTTAATAATCGTGTGCAGCTCAAGAATATTATATTACAGTACTCGACACAAGTTGATCAAACCACACAACATAGCCCCCGGGAGGATGTTTTACATATGTAGACAGTGAACCCTAGTGGTGGCAGTGCAGGCTGCCTTCACTCCACTCGCATCCAGATGTGTTCATCTCGGCTCTGCCAGAAGGGGCGGAGCATATCTAAGGTTTGGAGAACTGTGTTGAAATTCTTGCCGACATAAAATGAGCCACTGTTGTAACTTGCAAAGGGAGATGCGCTTTCATTCCATTCGAGGGCCGAGGCCTCCTTCACACATAACGACCGAACGCACTCAGATGACGTGGAACAAACAAAAGAAGTTTAACCACTCTGTGTTTCATCTGTCCGTCCCGTATGCCGCCGTGTCCATCATCTACATCAACCAAATCATTGCCCTTCATTTTATTGTCATTTATTTCTCCCCTTCTCTCTCTCTCCTTTGTTTCTGTTCTCTCCGATTTTCCATTGCTCATCCATCTGTTCTCATTCCTCCATCTTTCACCCCTCTTCACCCAGCATCGAAGGGCAGAGGTAGGTACTGGCACGTTCCAGCAGTTGACTCTACTAAATGTGTCTGGTCATGGGCACGACTTTGCATGGAGACCTCCCTCAATTTTTTTGTTCTCCCCCTTTCCAATCTTGTGTTTTCTGGCATCGCCACAACAACTGTCTTGGTTGCAAGTAGACCACACCTCACTTTTATAACCAGGGACTGCACTTCTGACTGGTGATTGATTGAAATCCAAAAGATTCATTTGTGTTTTTTTTGTGTTTTTTACCTCACTGCTCTGGCTTTTATGCGGTCCCATCTATCACTTTTCAGGGATGACAGCTGACATTTGGATTTGGAATCAGGCCTGCCTGCTCACGGCGATGCATTCCTGTCCCGGGTAGAACTGTACCTGTGGCGAGAACGCTCTGAGCACTGTAAACATATATAAAACAAAAAGCAGTTCTCAAATCAGTGTAAAGCACTTCTAGCTGAGCTTCAGCGCATTTGGAAACATTTGGAAACATTTGGAAAAATAGACCAGTATTGTGATTTATTGTGTTCCGCCTCAGTCACTAAAACAAATGTCCCAGCTGTTGGTCCTGAATAGCTGTCCCTGTATGTGATATGGGGTTGTCGGTGTTATTCACGGTGCTTGCCTCTTGAATCCCTGTGACATGCTCTTTTCCCTTTGTCCTGGCAGTCGCAGCGTCACGTGACAGACCTGTATGAAGACCTTCGAGATGGACATAACCTGATCTCGCTGTTGGAGGTCCTCTCTGGGGATACGCTGGTGAGTACCGCCACCATGTCTGATTTCTGACCAGGGCGAGGGGCCGACAAGTCTGCATCTTTTACCTCTCAGACGTCCTCCGAACCAAAACCTAATCCAGACTAATTACACAAGGAGTACTTGTCTTCGTCGAGCTGGGATATCATCCCTGTGGCAACAAGTCGTAACCTGTCGCAGCCACGTTGTGAAGTCAGAGGCTTAACCTGAGCTGAACTTCGCTAAACAAAGACTCATTTACCGGCGGCTCTTGAGTCCAGGATCCCTTTCTCTCTTTCCTAACTATCCATCTAGTTTGTATTCATATGTGACTTCTCATACACCCTTTTAGTCTGCATATGTCTTCAACTAGAATCCTAAGGCTAACACACCAGCTCTGTACAGAGGCTGCTCTGCTGCTGTAGTTCACCGCTCTCTCCACCAGCTCCAGCTCTGCTCATCTTCTGAACGCTTCCATAGCCTTGACACATTAACCCCACTTTGGCCTGTGTGTGTGTGTGTGTCTGTGTGTGTGTACTATACTTATACCTGATGAATACCGTTCTCCTTCTCTACTCCTCCTCCTCCTCCTTTTCCTCGCTGTGACCTCTGTCTGTGTGTGCTGATCTTTGCCGCCTGGCCTTCGCCTCCTCTCTTTGCGCTGCTCTTGCTGGGGCTAGCCGAGGGAGAGAGACGTGGTCAGGACCGCTGGGTTGGTGAGTGGGTCGATAACTTACAGTAGTTCATTATTTTATTATCATTATTATTCATCTGCGCTTTCTCAAGTGTTTTGTTGCCTTCTTCCTTTCTTTCATTCATTGACATGCTCGCTTTAAGCATTTGGCTGCTGGATTCTAACTAACTGCTGCTGCTGACACTTTATTTTAACTTGGCAGTTTTGGCTCAAGCTGTACTTTGTTTTGCGTTGCAGTATTTGGAGGCGTTTGTATTTGTTTAGGAACTTTTCATATTTTGTTCAGCATTACTTTCCCGATTTACATTTGAAATTCAAAGGACAAACTGAGCATTGTGCATCATGAGCTCTTCGTAGCTTGCTGTCAGTAGATTTAAATCAAACAAAAGCGTGGCTCAGCCACTGCTAACTTCCTGCTGTATTTACTATTCTAAAGGGTTTTTTCCCCCAAGGGGTGGGATGGTTGTGAACAACAGGACCAAATCAAAATAATTACTCACCTGAAATCCTAGAAAAATATCCAAGATTCACCAGTTATTACTTCATTTATTCTTTCTGTTAAATGTCTTTCCACGTGATTTCCTGTTTTCCTCCCCATCATTTCTCTGTTTTAATTGAATGCTTTTCGTTCTCCTTCACCATGAGTATACCGAAAGTATCATCTCTCACAGTCTAGTGTCCATCATGTAACCAAACATCTCTTTTTTCCCCTCCTCTTCAGCCCAGAGAGAAGGGCCGTATGCGATTCCACAAACTACAGAATGTACAGATAGCACTGGACTTCCTCAGACACCGGCAGGTACGAAACATATGAGACATTGAACCTGTCCCTGTCACAAGTCACCTTGTTGTGTGTGTGTGTTTTCACCAGATGCTGTAATCCTGAAAATAATCGCACCGCGTTTTGTCTTCTCAGGTCAAGCTGGTTAACATCAGAAACGATGACATAGCAGATGGGAACCCCAAGCTCACCCTGGGGTTAATATGGACCATCATCCTGCACTTCCAGGTCTCCTCTTCTGTCAGTGTTGTGTTCCGTTATATTATCGCTCTATACCTCTGTCTCTGGGGTCTGCACCTGCTGTTTCCTGGAACCTATCGGAATGGATTCTCTGCTCTCCAAATTCCCTTTCAAAATTGACATTCTCCAACCAAAACGGAATATGTCTTACCATATTTCTAGAAGCATTTACAGCTACATATTAACACCGCCGCCACATGTTTGGTGCGCTTTGGCTGAATTATGAACAGCATAAAGAACATAAACACCATCAGGGTGTGTACGTATGAGTCATTTCCACCCTAACTCCCAAGGGGAGGGTGTGTCAGGCCGAGTGTACAGCTCATTGTCATGCTGCTCCTGCTGTTCCCGAGAATGCCAGAGAGCTGCCAGGCAGAAATCTCTGGGCACCAGCCTGACTGGCAGAGGCACGCCTTATAATATCAAATGATTCAGGTTCGGGTTTCAAAAAGCGGAGCATGGGAAATAAAGGAGACACTGGTGGTGAGAGCGGTGATATGGTGAAGGTGCCCTGTAGATGCACATAATGAGCCTTTATACTCGTATAGAATAGAGAGGGAACATAGCTGGGTCGTGGCAGCTGGTGAGTCATAGAGATCAGAGGGGAGAGGAAAATTCCAGTCTTACCAAGTAATCTCACAACGCGAGTATCCTCAATTGATTTCATTTACTGAGGAAATAAGAATTGTACGCTCTAAAATAAACAAGTGTACAAAAAGATCTGAGATTAAATAGTCACTCTAAAATCGACATGATCAAAACATCCAGATGAGTGGTCCATATTGTCGACATGCTTTTCATTGAAGAAGGTAAAAAAAAAAGAAAAATCTGCAAAAGTTACAAGTTAAAAAGTTAAAATCACATCCCATTATTTTTTTTAAAATAATTCCTCATTTAAAAATGTTTTATATATATGTATCCATATTGTTTCAGATCTCAGATATTCAGATCAACGGCCAGTCGGAAGACATGACGGCCAAGGAGAAGCTGCTGCTCTGGTCCCAGAGGATGACCGACGGCTACCAGGGCATCCGCTGTGATAACTTCACCACCAGCTGGAGGGACGGCAAGCTCTTCAACGCTGTCATACACAAACACCAGTGAGTGGGGCAATTTATCACTGATTGTTTGCTGGATTGTAAAATGATAACAGCGATACAAACGGTAGCGAGAGCACGCGAGTCATTGCACTGGCATGCGAGTCAGTTTGGAGAGTACTCAAAGATGCAAAGACACATATTAACTGTTAAATGTCAAGTTAAAAAAAAAAAAATGCAGGGGTCCTGTAATAGGACCAGAGGGGCCGTGTCTTGTCATGAGTTTAATTTAATATATTGAGTGCACTGGACCAGGAGTGGGACCTCATCAAATATCAAATTACGCTTCACAATGCCGGATTCAACATGCTCTGTAATTAAATCCCACTTTCATGTCTGACGACATGCTCCTGACAGTACTGCAGCTTTAATAAAAGCTGTATTATTAATGGCTCTCTATGAACATTTGAGGCCTTTAGGCTACCAATAACACAGGCGTTGGCCGTGAGTAACACGCTATTAAACAGGATTAGTTTATTAGATTGTTTGATAACCCTAGGTATTAAAAAGTCAAAAAAGTCAAAGTAAAGTCCTTGCTGTTGACCACCAAATATGCTCAAGTTGTTGTGTGTCTTTATCGTATAATTAGTGGTTAAGGATCGCTTTGTGTTTTGGCATCCTGGGAAATGAATGCCCTTTTGTTTCTCAGGAAGATTTGTGAATGCAGTTTGCCATTGGTTGGTTTCTTTTTAGACGCTTCAACAAAGGGATTCGTGCAGAAGAGTCCAGACAGCAACGTGGTATTAGATGAGAGAAAGTTAAAGGCGGAGCACATTAAGAGTCATTATGCATTGAATGAAAGGGATGCCTGCAGGGGCAAGTTTTTCAAGAACTGGAGCGTGCACCTGAAACTTTTTTTTTTCTCTCTCTCTCTCTCTCTCTTTTTGTTGGAGACACCTGAGGCTAGATTAATGCTGCCTTTCATATCGGTCAGGGGTGTGGTGTGTGGGCGTGACTGTGGTGCTTTGTGGCTGCTACATGAAAACTGTGGCGTTGCTTCGTGTGTAGGCACAGTTCAGAGCATCCCGGAGCAGAATGTGCGTTCGTCCAGAGAATTGTCCAGGGTTTATGTAGTGCGTGTGAAGGGTTACTAATTTAATTCGTAACGTCGCAACTGTCGAATTAGACGTCACGTGGAAAAAAAAGCAGTGACTGGGCTGCACCACTAGGAGGATTTTTCATCTCAGCAACCCTGCAGAAGGATTAAGGGGATCTTCACATGATGATGGACACCTGAGACAATGCATTGGATTGATTTACACGCAACCGTCAAGCCACCGAAAGATCTGTGAAGCAAAACCTCTTTTACTTGCCGCTGGACGAGGATCTTAAGATGCTCAGTATAAGGAAGAAGTCCAAGAAGAAGAAGAAGGGAAGCATCGGCTTCACTGGCGGCGTGTCACGATCTGTCAGCGATGCGGACGACAGGGTGGTCATGTTGTGCGAGGACATCCCGTCAGAGGGATCCTCCTGGGACTCGGGGCGGGGTTCCCAGAGCTCGGGGGCCCGCTCCAGCGGTGACGAGCTGTGCCACAGATGCAGGTCCCGTGGCTTTCATGACAGAGAGGGACGGAGCATGAGCAGCTCCTCTAGGCCGACAGAGCAGTACTCCGTGCGAGAAATCCGCCACGTGGAGGCTTCACCTGCTCGCGGACAGAATGCAGGTCGTTCCACTCTACGCATCAGAGAGCTGTATGAACCTGCTCCATCTGTTACTTATTGCACATATTGGATTTGCTTACTAAATATCAGAATCAGTACTGCAGGGATATGCAGTGCACTTTTGAATTTGTGGAGTTGGTAATGCATTTGAAACACTTTGTGATGTAATGGTTAGAAGTTCTGTAATGGTCAAGTATGCATGCGTGACAGATGAGGTTTTGTGATGCATTCAATCATCCGGCTTTGCACTCTGAAGACGTTACCTTTTCTTTTTTTTATGTCCTGAGAGTCAAGTAGTGGGCGGCTGCCTATTTAAAATGTGTCAGCTGTGATTACATCAGCTGCCCTATGAATTAACATTCCAGCTATAGATGCTCTGACATCTGCCAGGGAGAGTCAAACACCCAGAGGACAAATACGCAGGTGCTCCTACAGAGAAAGTGGGACAGGTGGGATGTAGCCATTGGCAGAAGGTCTTAAAAAAGCACAGCCACCGCTTATAAGTGAGCCGAACCTGTACAGACTTCATGAATTCTTTATTCATGTTAATGTTATTGGCATTTAGCCCTCCATTCTATCCCACTTCCCAAGTTTTAACTTTGGATTTCTGAGGCTGAAAATACAACACATGTGCGCATAGAAAGCTAAACTTTTTAATTGCAGCTTTACAGTTTCTCTCATACGTTGATATCAAATAGTATCATGGCAGTTCTGTTATGGAGACTCAAAATGCACGTCCTTACACTGCAGATTGTAGTCGGTCATACTATTAAACTCGTGTGAAACGTTTCACTAGACCACCCCCTGAAGATTGCTATCACCTGGTGATTAATTGTCCATGCTTGTGTTCCCCTAGTCCCAGACTCATCGACATGGGCAGAGTGTACCGACAAACCAACCTGGAGAACCTGGAACAGGCCTTCACTGTGGCAGAGAGCGACCTGGGGGTGACCCGCCTACTGGACCCTGAGGGTAAGACTGGCCCAGAGGCCATTTAATCTTGTAATAATTTGGTTTGTTGTGCTGCTTTATGTCTCGTTAGTGACTGTCGGTATTCATTGCAACATGAAATAATGAGATGTCCTTTCAGATGTCGATGTCGCACACCCTGATGAGAAGTCCATCATCACGTATGTGTCATCCCTGTACGATGCCATGCCTCGGATGGATGTACATGATGGCGCCAGATCTAACGTGAGCAGAACTTGTTCCAGACCATGAGTCTGGGTTGACGAACACAAACTGTAGTGTTCTCGTTCAGTGTGTCGAAACTCTGATTTAAACACCGAGCTAAACCACAGTTAATGAAGACAGAGTCGTAGTCATTTTCACCCTTTTTACTGTCACTTTGTTCCTTTAACATGTTGTGTGGTGAAAACTGAAAATACAAACAATACAAAACATTCAGTCTTATTGTAAATACAAACATACATAGATCATTTGAACATCAACAAACATTCATAAAAAACACTGGCATTGTTCCAAACTTACATATAACACAAACCTATTTAAGTGTACTGATATAAAATGCCCACTATGTCCAATGTCAAGCAGAGTACTTACAGCATTGCTCCTAGGATGCTTCCAGGTGGATGCGAGCAGATTACACCTCTGAGCATGTGGCTCTTTCTGGACTTTGAAACCGGAAGTGACAAAACCGGAAGTGATCATGACTTGAACGAAAAGACAAAATTACAATACTATCTTTTCGTTTTGTAATGAGCACAAACAAATTATCTATACAAAGTAGAAAAATGCCTTTAAAGGCAACACACAAACGTTTGCTCTAATTAGATCTGATTGAATGCTTGATCAGATTTATTGAAACCTGAACGGGCTTGTGACTCTGCTTGTAAATTAGCCTTTTCTTTAGCAGTATTTACCGCTGCTTTCAGAGAGAAATAGAAGTCTTGTGAAACCAAGTATCACAGGACTTTAGCAACCTGTGTTGTTTACACTGCGTTAGCCAAAGGGCATAAGCTCATATGTATCGACACGCATCATCTGTTCACATAAAACATACTGTATAGTAGTTTATACACTCATTGGACTAATGGTATGCTGCTGGTGCATTTAATGTCCTGTTGTATCTCAAAACAAGTAAAGGTGAATACTGATCTTGCATCTTTTCTAGTAACGGCAACCAATGACTGAGAACCAGAGATATATTTATCTATTCATTTGTTTGCATATTTATTTTCTATTTCGAACATAAAAAGCAAAACAAAAATAACCAATAAAATGCTAAAACAGTAAATGTATCGGAAACTCTAAAAATAGAAATTATTAAACAATATAAATCAACAATGTAAATAAATATTACATGTCTGAAAAAGAGCAAGAAGAAGTTTACGCTTATATGATATTACTCCACCTCCATAACTCAAACAATGATTTATCATATAAATAATAACTACCCCAATGCCATTATGTTCAACCCGAATATCCACCGATTGGCAATCAGATATCACTTACACAATTACCTCACATTCATTCAACCGACCCTTCCTCACCCCGATACCTCTTAAAAGACATTGTTTGTACATCTTCTTGAATTGATTTATATTTGGACTTTGCTTGAGTTCTATATCCCAACCATTCCACAAATTGAAACACTCTTACTCTTCATAGTTTTTCAAACACAAGGCTTCTTTAAATTCAACTCTCCTGCTACCGTCTGTCTGTCTCCAACCATTGTCTTCCTCCCCCTCCACTGTCTCCTCCACACTCTGCCTCCTTGTCCACTCACACAAGACCCGGGTTGTTTGGCGCCTAATTGAGTTTAGCGTGGTGCGCGAGCGATCGAACATGGCGAGGCGGGAGGAATAAGCGCCCTCCTGTCTGTTGTTGTTGTTAAACGCCCGACTGTCTTTTCTGCTGTGCTGGCTGCAGGAGCTGGAGCTGCGCTGGCAGGAGTACTACGAGCTGGTGACTCTTCTGCTCCAGTGGATCCGCCACCATGTCACGATCTTTGAGGAGAGGAAGTTCCCTGCCAGCTACGAGGAGATAGAGGTGAGATGATGTGCCGATATTCTGCCTCTCTGCCAGAGATTTGTCTTTTGTTGAAGAGCACAAATATCTTAGTATTTTATTTTACTCATAATAAACAGTTAAAACACATTGCATGTCTTAATAATCAAAGTATTATGAAAAAGAGGTTTCCATTGTTAGATCAAAGAACACGCTTATATAATGTCTAACTCTGGGCAGATGGCAGTAACTGTATTCCCAGACATTGTTGTACTGTAGGTGGGGCCCTGTGAGTGCTGAGAATATGCAGCCAAAAGGCAGATCATGCTGAACCTAATCCTGAGAAACCACTCCCTGTCAGCGCTGCAGAATAAAGGCTTCGCGTGACTTTAGTATTTTTCTTAATTCTCTCTGAAGTCAAATTATCAGCAACACAGCATCATCCAAAGTAGCAGTTTGGCTGTGCTTTTCTTTTTTTTTAAAGCAGATAAGTCTGTTTAGAGAGCGAGTAACAGTTTTCTTTGGTAATGCAGGCAGTGAGGTCATTGAGTCATTATATAAGTTCAACTCAATTTACACCAGTCATGGGAATGAACAAACGGAGGACAGCACCCCATTGTGTAGAGACTCCTAAAACTGTAGCGTGAGGTGTTAATGTGCTTATGTTATTTAGGAAATTAGGATTTTTACATTCATTTAAATGTGCAAAACATTATGTCATTCAAGACATACATCAAATGAAGATATAGATAAGATATTACTGATTTAAACTTTCTTTGTGTATTTCTTCTTTTTTTTCTTTAGCTTCTTTGGCGCCAGTTCTTGAAGTTCAAAGACACGGAGCTGCCAGTGAAAGAAGGCGACAAGAACCGGTCAAAGCACATCTACCAGTCCTTTGAGGCAAGCTAAACCCTCCTGTCCTTTTGTATTTCATTGTGCTCTGTTCTATTGAGTGGCGGCTAACACATTCTGCTCCCACCTGCCCACAGAGTGCCGTGCATGCTGGTCAGGTGAAGGTCCCTCCAGGCTACCATCCCATTGATGTGGAGAAAGAATGGGGTCGACTTCACATGACCATTCTGGAAAGAGAACGGCTGCTCAGGATAGAGTTTGAGAGGTTAGGACAGCGGTGGATATGCCACAATGTATTCTTTTATTCATTTTCATTGTAAAAATAAAGTTTCTAATATTATCAAGCTAATAACTAAAGAAAAATGCAACTAGCTAGTAGCCTAGCTTTAGTCTGAAGCCTAGCTTTAGTCTGAGGGTTCTTGCGTTAGCTAGCCTGCTAACCTTCCGACACCACCAAAGCTGTGCTCGTGAAGGTATCATAAAAGTATGTCATTCCCAATTACGTTATTATATACCTAAAATAAAGGTACATTAAGTTACTCCTTTATCAAACAACAATGTTATTTCACCGTCATATATTTTTTCTTGCAGCTGTATTGCATCATTTCCCCGCTTTGGTAGAAGATAGACAAACATTCTGCATCAAAACGAGACATAATGTAGAGTAGCGTTGCGTCATGTCTGGATAATGGGGTGGTTTCATGTCATGAGATCGTCCGGTCATCTCGCAGCCTGACAGCCTTGTTCATGGTTCTGAGATGAGGAGTGACTGAGTGAGCAGACAGGATGTCTTTGTCAAGAGGACATATTCGTCTCACCCTGCTTTGTTACGTGGCAGAGCATTTTCAGGAGACACGATGGGCGAGGAGAGCTGACTGTCTCGTAGCTGTAACTGTAATCTTTCTAAAAGGGTTGAGGAATGGCATTTGTGAGTGACCCTCATAAATTGGAGTATTTGCTGCAATGCAGGTGGCCGTCAGTTTTGATTTTAAGCTTCTGTTCGTCTAAATGTAATGTGGTTTTCTAATTGAATGTCTTATTGATCTTCATTTTTTTTATTTTTTTTATGATTGATCGTATCTTATCCAGACTCGAGAGGTTCCAGAGGATTGTCAGTAAAGTCCAGATGGAGTCGGGGTCTTGCGACAGCCAACTCAGCCACCTGGAGACCCTGCTGCAGACGGTGAGTGCTAACATTAGAAATACTACTCTTCGATGTGTGTTCACGAAGCAGAAAGAATCCAGATGATTGTTTGGACCTTGTGGCTTTTTTTATTTATTTCATTGTGACTAAAGAGTTTGGGATTTTACATTTTTTTCATACATATCAGTTATAAATTTGGTCGATTTGAGTCCAAAGGACAGACTTTTTAAGCCTCTTTTATGCTATTTAGTTTAACAAAAACTAACTATGAACATCCTACCAATCAGACATTTAAGAGAATAATGCACCTAAAATATGTCATGCAAAGCTACAGAAAAGTAAAAGGAGGAAAAAAATGGAATCTCTAGTATCCTTCAGGCAGAGAAGTGGCTGCTTGTATGTCCATCACTGTCACAAGCCTTTATATTCCTCTCTAAGTTGTTGTCATTTATAAAAGTAGATAAAAAAATGTATGTTTTTAATTGTCTCTCATTCCTTCAGGACATTCGTCTGCTGAACGCGGGGAAACCAGCTCAGCACACAGCAGAAGTGGAGCGGGAGCTCGACAAGTCCGACAACACGATCCGCCTGCTCTTCAACGATGTGCAGACACTCAAGGACGGGCGCCACCCTCAGGCTGAACAGATGTACCGCAGGTTGGTGCAATGTGTATTGCATTCAAGTGAACCTTTGACGTAATACACTGTGTTACAAAACAGTTGAAAGACGCAGATCTGAATCCCCAAAAAAAAGATCAGCAGTATAAAAGTGCTGTGTTTCTCATCGCCACAGGGTTTACCGCCTCCATGAGCGCTTGGTGAACTTGCGCACCGATTACAACCTTCGCCTGAAGACCACTGTGACGACTGTGACGAGCCACGCTCCTATGACGCAAACCATCCAGCAGAGCTCCACGAGGGTGCGGCCAGAGTTGGATGATGTGACCATCCGCTATGTCAAAGACCTCCTGGCGTGGGTGGAGGAGAACCAGCTTCGCATCGATGAGGCGGAGTGGGGCTCTGATCTGCCCTCTGTGGAGTCCCAGCTGGGCAGCCACAGAGGCCTGCACCAAACTGTGGAGGACTTCCGATCCAAGATTGAGCGGGCCAGGGCCGACGAGGTAGCACCGTCACCAGAAGGGATCGCACACCGTACGATGTTGTGCTGTTGATTTTAAAAGTAACCTCTGTTGCATCTCTCATTTATTGCAGAGCCAGCTATCTCCTATCGGCAAGGGCTCGTACAGACAATACATGGGTAAATTGGACCTGCAGTACGGCAAGCTACTGGTAAATATATTTGTATTTTAATCTGCACAAATTTTAATTTATCATTGTAGGTGATTGAAAGATGTTTTTTAAACTGCTTGTATTTTGATCTTTTTTTCAGAACTCTTCCAAGTCCCGCCTAAAGAAGTTGGATTCACTCCACGCCTACATCAGCGCTGCCAGTAAGGAAATGATGTGGTTAAATGACAAAGAAGAGGAGGAGGTCAATTTCGACTGGAGCGACAGGAACACCAACATGACGGCTAAGAAAGACAACTACTCGGTGCGTTTTAGGAGTGGACTTCAAATCCTGCGTTCACGTGCTTCAGTTTCTTAAATCTTGTCTCCAATTCCAGCCCATTGTGTGAAATATGTTTGGATAAAGTCATAAAATGAATGCACAGGAGTTTGTTTTTTTTTCCTCCCAAGATTGACATTAACTGTTTCATTTTGATTATTCAGGGTCTCATGCGAGAGCTGGAGCTGAGGGAGAAGAAAGTCAATGATCTCCAGGTCATAGGAGACAAACTTGTCAGGGACGGACATCCCGGCAAGAAGACAGTTGAAGTAATTACGCTAATAAGCCCAGCTGAACAGTCAAAATCCACATGCGGTGTAAAGGCTACTGAGTGAGGCCTCCGCTAATGCACCGTCATCTTTGTCTCTTTCAGGCCTTCACAGCCGCCCTGCAGACTCAGTGGAGCTGGATCCTACAACTGTGCTGCTGTATTGAGGCTCATCTCAAAGAAAACACAGCCTACTACCAGGTATGGGACAGCTATGTGAATTCAGACAGATCTGTGGAATTCCAATAACCCTATACGTCCATCAACATTCAGTGAGCAAAGAGTCAAATTCCCTGTCCCTTTGCAGTTCTTTGCCGATGTGAAAGAGGCTCAGGACAAGATGAAGAAAATGCAAGACAACATGAAAAAGAAATACAGCTGCGATCGCTCCACCACAGCCACACGGCTGGAGGATCTGCTGCAGGATGCTGTGGTGAGTGAGGACTGCTGTATATCTGTGTATATCTAGCTGTACGTGCACACGATCGTGCCAGATGAGCTTCTTAAGAAAATGTCGGCGATGACTATTTCGATTTAGAAGCAACATTTTCCCCCTTTTTTAATTGAATGCCATCAGAAAACTGGGAATTATTTGACTCTAATCTTGTTTGTGTTTTATTCATTTGATTGTATTTATTTTCCCCCAGGAGGAGAAAGAGCAGATGAATGAATTCAAGACCCTTGCGACCGGCCTGAACAAGAGAGCCAAGTCCATCATCCAGCTGAAACCACGCAACCCCACCACCTCCATCAAAGGCAAACTGCCCGTTCAGGCCGTCTGTGACTTCAAGCAGCAGGAGGTCAGTGATCTGCGATTCGTCCATAGCCCAGAGTGGTCAAACGTGTCGCGGAACCTCAGCACGCCCTCTTCCATGTGTGTGTAATTCACCAATCGTGGATTGTGTTGCAGATCACCGTCCATAAAGGAGACGAGTGCGCGCTCCTCAACAACTCGCAGCCCTACAAGTGGAAGGTCCTGAACCACGCCGGAAACGAGGCGGTGGTGCCCTCCGTCTGCTTCATGGTGCCTCCAGTCAACAAGGAGGCCGTGGACAGCGTGTCCAGGTGAGAACACACGTGGACGAGCAGCAGGGTTTATGGGAAAAATGTACCGATTTAGCAAGGCGTTTCTGTCAACCAGTCCAATCCAATGATACTAAATACATATTGAGTTTAAAATTTAACTGTAAATGGCGAAGACAGGTATAATCTCTGGAGTACCATCTGTTTCTTGATTCTCGCTGCGTTCCTCTCCTACTCCAGTCTGGACTCGGGTTATCAGCAGACGGTGTCTATGTGGCAGACGCTCCATATAGACATGAAGAGCTTGCTGTCGTGGCAGTACCTGATGAGAGACTTCACACATATACGCTCCTGGAACATCACAATGGTGAGCGTGAACACTTCTATTCAAAAAATGTTAAGTATATAAATAAAAAAACAAGAGTATGTGAAAAATGAGAAAAACAATACAAAAAGCATTTTATTAAATTTTTTAACTTAAGAAATATTAAACAACATACAATCTTCTGCCAACTGCACTCATTTGAAAATAAGACCAAACCATGAGCTGTAAATAGCTAACAGAATCTAAATAACTAAATGAAGGCTTGACGTCTGTTATTTTAAGAGCAGGCTGCGCAGGGAAGGGTTTTATTACGTTAAGTCTTCGGAATCACATTCAGTTACTGTAGGATCATTTTATAGCTCTGGAAAGAGTGCGCTAGCCGTCATACAATCAACAACGAAACCGTTTTGTTACCAAAACCTAAAAAATACATCATTAAATCAAACTACAGCATCAACCTCCTCAGAATACGCAGAATAAATCCTGCCTTCTAATCCCCATTCTTCTCCGTCCTTTGCAGTTGAAGACCATGAAACCAGAGGAGTACAGGCTGTTGATGAGGAACCTGGAGCTCCACTACCAGGACTACATGCGCGAAAGCCAGGACTCGCAGCTCTTTGGCCCCGATGACCGCATGCAGGTCGAGGGCGACTACACCAAGTCCACCCAGCATTTCGACCACCTGCTCCGCTCCATGGAGAAAGGTAACTTTTGTGGGTTTTTTTTCTCCAAACAACAAATGATTCATGGATGTATAAAGGAAATATACAATAAGTGAATAGCAACTTCACAGCATGTAATTGTTCACCTTTCAGGACTAATGGTTGTTAGGCTCAAAGGTGAGTGATGTCAAGCCGGTCAAAGCTTTGGATGAGATGCTCAGAGATAACCATCAGTGTGAATAGAGTAGAGTTCTAAGTGACCGCATGTTGGTTTGGTTCCCATGTTGCTTTTCTTCTTTATGTCATGCACCTAATGCTGTGATTACTTGGGTAGAAAATACTTGCTATGTACTGTATGTTATGACTAGTTTAAATGGAGCTGCGTGTGTCACGACACGTAATGAGCTGCATGTATGATCGTGCTTTTGCACATGGCAAATACGTGGTAGATGTCGCAAAAAACGTGATTTGAGTGTGAAAGAGGGCGACACGTAGTTACACATCAACAATACCACACCATACTGTGCCATGGACACAAAACTCGTATTTAGGCTGTGTGACGGTACTTTTTGCATCTACAGTATTCAGTATTTCTATGTTCTTGGCCCTCGAGTGCATCCAAACTCACTTCTTGCCTTTTGATTTAATCAATCTTTTGTTTTGCTGTTCTAAAGTAATACATTATGCTGCTACACAGGTCAACAGGATGAAACTCTGTGTAAGACATACATCTCTGAGATCAAGGACCTGCGTGTGAGCATAGAGGACTGCGAGGCCGGGACTTTATCTCGCATACGCAAACCGATGGAGAAGGAACCTCTGAAAGAATGTGTTCAGAAGACAGCAGACCAGCAGGTACTGTACATAGCAATGTGGCCATATTAATTACACTACATTACCGTATGAATTAGACATCAGTGCCTATGGGCTTGAATCAGATGGCGTTGATGATTATCTCAAGGGCTAAGTTACATTAGCTTTTCTTGTATTCTTACGTGAGGGGAGGAAGTGGAAACGCGTACTAATATAATCTTTTCAATAGGACACGTGTCTCAATGGTGCACATTTGCCTGACACTATTTGAGTATCATGTGCTTGGTTAGTTGCCTGATGGCAACATCTATGGAAGTAAAGTAAGGCTCTTAGCAACCCGCTGGCCCTAGAGGCAAAACAAATCCATCCACATAGAGGAAAGAGGGAAAGATGAAAGTAGAGGAAGGGAAAATGGGAATTTGCTAATTCTGTAAGGGGCCATGATAGGCAGGATTGGTGGAAAGAAGAACTAAACCACTGGGCACACTGTAGAATTGGAGTAAGAGATTCAATCAGTGTAGCTCAGAGTGCGAAGATACCGCAGAGAATTGTAAACGCTTTAAGGTCTGGAATTTGTAGCAGTTCAGAGAGAGTTGCAGAGATTGCAGTACGACTTCTGGCTGCTTTCCTACAACGGCTGCTCAGGTGCCTGCTGATCTGAGACTGTTCATTTAAATTATAAAGGTGCCTTGAAGCACATTTTTGTAATCTGCTCCTCATAATAGTCTGGTTGGGATTTCTTTGTCAGTTGATTGTTTTTTTCCCCCCATGCTTAAGAAGTTCTGACTCTTCTGACATGTTGCTAACTCTTGTTGTCTTCTTCTGTTGTGCAGAAAGTCCAGGTGAAACTCAAGAGCCTCAAGAAGGACCTTGATAAGGTGTCTGTGAGGACACAAGAGGTCTTGGCCTCCCCACAGCAGTCTGCCTCAGCTCCCGTTCTGCGCTCAGAGCTTGACATCACCGTGCAGAAGATGGATCATACCCACATGCTCTCCTCGGTTTATCTCGAGAAGTGAGTCCCTCAGTCAAGTACAATAAGGATGAAGAAATGCACTGATGCCCCTTTGCCTTGCTCATTTATTTACTTTTTGTTTCTTGTCCCAGGCTGAAGACTGTGGAAATGGTCATCCGTAACACACAGGGTGCTGAGGGAGTTCTCAAGCAGTATGAGGACTGTCTGCGTGAGGTTCACACCGTGCCAGGCGATGGCAAAGAAGTAGAGACTTACAGAACAACGCTAAAGGTAAACAGCATGTTTTTTTACGAGGAGAATTTTTCTCAACTGATCGGATATTTGCATACAGAAAAAAATACAAATCCTCCTATCAGCCAATTGAGAACTGTTCCCATTAAGTAGTTCAGCCTAACCGGTGATCTTGACCTCGTTTGCGCTCTGCTGACTGGCCTTTCTTTTCTTATGAAATCTGCAGAAAATGCGAGCGGAGGCTGAGGGTCAACAGCCAGTGTTTGACTCTCTGGAAGAAGAGCTGAAGAAGGCCAGCGTAGTGAGTGACAAGATGTCACGCGTGCACAGCGAGCGGGACGTCGAGCTGGACCACTACCGCCACCTCCTGTCCGGTCTTCAGGACCGCTGGAAGGCCGTGTTCGCCCAGATGGACATCCGCCAGAGAGAGCTGGAGCAGCTTGGCCGCCAGCTAGGCTACTATCGCGAGAGCCACGATTGGCTGATCCGCTGGATTTCTGATGCCAAGCAAAGGCAGGAGAAGATCCAGGCTGTGTCCATCACCGACAGCAAAACTCTCAATGAACAGCTGACCCAGGAGAAGGTATATTACCACTTGATACCAACCAGCATTCTTATTTCTTAGCACTATTATTTATTTTCAAAATTATTTCACGTGAGCTCAACTAATTAATTAAAACCCGTTTTCAAAACAGAAACTGCTGGAGGAGATTGAGAATAACAAAGACAAAGTTGAAGAGTGTCAACAATATGCTAAAGCATACATTAACACTATCAAGGTGAGCATAAACAACAACAACAGCTTTCGTTCATTATTGTAAATATTGTAATTTGGAGCAATACTAATGTATGGAGGATCACCTTTTTTCCAATCAGGACTATGAACTCCAGTTGGTTGCCTACAAAGCCCATATGGATCCTCTTGCTTCTCCCTTGAAGAAAACCAAACTGGATTCTGCCTCTGACAACATCATTCAGGAGGTTTGTTTTCGAGAAGCCACGTTGGATGCAGCTTGTGGAACATAGCTTTGATGAAGGATGACTTAACCATGAACTCATTTCCCTGTAAATGACACAGATGTTTTGTTTGTCTCTCCCCGTATCAGTATGTAACACTGAGGACCCGGTACAGTGAGCTGATGACTCTGACTAGTCAGTACATCAAGTTCATCACCGACACGCAGCGCCGCCTGGAGGACGAGGAGGTGCGTGACAACTGGCTGAGGATCCCAAACAAACTAAATTCTAACATTAACCTAACCAACCAACCAAATAATCCACCAACCAACAAACGAGATCACCCGCCGATTAACGAAACACATGCATGCACGTACTGTGTGTGTCACACACACACACACACACACATATCACATTAATGTACGGGTGACAAACAGTTCCTTTGCACTGGTTACGCTTGAAACATTGGCATGCTGTAGCTGATCTATATGCTGGAGAAGCATTGAGTAGTCATTATATCACGACAAAGGATTAATGATGTATAAGGATATGATTAATATTATCACCAAATTAAGAATTTGCAAACAAACATGATGCATGAGGTTTGAGTGTGTTTACATTCAAGGAAATATAGTATTTTATTAGATTATTCTTTCTGTTACATTGAGACGGTAACATTAATTCTCAATGCAGTCTAAAACTAGACTAAATAAATACAGCACACTGTGTGTTCGTATAGCTACCTCATCTCCATTCATTTTGTGTATTGTGATGTAGGTTTAGAGTTAGGGGTTCTTTCTTTCACTACAATTCTCATTCCTTTCTTTTCCTTCTGGCCACTTCCTTTCCTTAAAACCAAAGTCTTTCAGCCTGGTTATCGTGGTTTTCAGTCCTCCTTTACCCCCTAAATTAACACAAGTTTAAAGTTTCACATTATTTTCTAACCCTAATGTTTTGTTTGTTTCTTTGCTCCTCTTAACTGCTTGCCAGTGCTTTGCCATGATGAATGCTTAACTTGTTTGAGCATTAAAGAGGTAAATTATTCACAGTGTTTCTACTGTATCGTATAATCTCCATTCCCTCTTTCATCCTAACATCTGTGTCTCTTCTCAAACTGCGCTATGGCTTTTCATGGCATATTTATTTCCTTGCTTTCACTGCAGCCTTTTATAGATTTACAGTAGCTATCCACACTTCCTTACTCACACTATGTACTCAGTGTTCTTTTAAACCCACCTTACAGTGCTTCTTACACTTCCTGCATCTATAAATGGGTTTCGTCATCCTTGACCTTGCCTTTCCTTTCCATTCCATGTTGTGGCAAATAGTGATTTAAAGAACCCCGAGTGCATGGATGAGATAAAAGCCAGTCTATGTGAATGGTGTGAAGCATTTAGTTCTTATTTTGAAAATATAGTTTTATGTAAAACAACAGAAACCTACCTAAACAAAACTGAAAGTTATCAATAATTATATAGTGACAATACCTATGTGTTAGAAATACTCTTACATACATGGAAATGGCTTTTCCTCCCACTTATGCAATAAATATTGGAAAAAAAAAACATTTCAACAATTTATTAAGAATTAAAGCTAAATTGTAGACGTACAATATTATATTGGAATCACAATTATAAGGCAGTTTTGAAAGTTAGAAACAGCTACAGTTGCATGCCATATGGTTTTCTTGCTGTGTTGTGAAGTGATACTTTGTTTCCATACATTGATTCATTCATCCCCGTCATCCATTTTTTTCCTGAATTGCCTTCTCATTCATGTTTTTAATTGCATCGTGAATTTAACATCACTTTGATGAATGTGCATCTAATTTGTGTCCAGTGATTGATCTTTGAGCTAACATTAACATTAACATTGCCTCGGTAATACAGTACATTACGTTGCTCTTATTCCGGTGTGGTTTGGCTGTGATTACTACAGTAATTACAATTTTAATCCACACCGTTTTGAGCTAGTTAATGTACAGTGCTACCTTTAACATGTCATGCTTGATTATAATCCTTTCTTTACCATTTGCCTCCACTAATGCAGAAAGTTGCAAAGAAACTCAAAGCAGAAGAGCAGAAAAAAATGGCTGAGATGCAGGCTGAGTTAGACAAACAGAAGCAGTTAGCTGCTGCTCACGCAAAGGCCATTGCCAAAGCTCAGGAAGAGGCTCAAGAGCTGAAGCTCAGAATGCAGGAAGAAGTTAGCAGGAGAGACATTGCTGCTGTAGATGCAGAGAAGCAAAAGCACAACATCCAGCTGGAACTGCATGAGCTCAAAAATCTGTCAGACCAGCAGATCAAGGACAAAAGCCAACAGGTGGATGAGGCTCTTCACAGCAGGACCAAGATTGAGGAGGAAATCTACCTCATCAGGATCCAACTTGAGACAACAGTAACACAAAAGTCCGCCGCGGAATCTGAGCTCAAGCAACTTCGTGAAAGAGCAGCCGAAGCTGAGAGACTCAGAAAGGTCGCCCAGGAAGAAGCTGAAAAGCTCCACAGACAAGTCAAGGAAGAGACCCAGAAAAAGCGCATAGCAGAGGAGGAACTCAAACGCAAATCTGAGGCAGAAAAAGAAGCTGCTAAGCAGAAGCAAAAAGCTCTGGAAGACCTTGAAAATCTCAAGATGCAGGCCGAGGAGGCTGAAAGGCAAGTGAAGCAAGCAGAGATCGAAAAGGAGAGACAAATCAAGGTTGCCCACGTGGCAGCCCAGAAGAGTGCCGCGGCTGAGCTCCAGAGCAAACAGACCTCCTTTGTGGAAAAGACCTCGAAGCTGGAAGAATCCCTCAAACAAGAACATGGCGCTGTCCTTCAGCTGCAACAAGAAGCAGCACATCTCAAGCAACAACAGGAGGATGCGATAAATGCCAGAGAAGAGGCGGAAAGAGAGCTTGAGAAGTGGAGGCAAAAAGCTAATGAGGCCCTCCGTCTAAGGCTCCAGGCTGAGGAAGAAGCTCACAAAAAGAGCCTTGCTCAAGAAGATGCTGAGAAACAAAAGGAGGAGGCTGAGCGTGAGGCCAAAAAGAGAACCAAAGCCGAAGAGTCAGCCCTGAAGCAGAAAGAGATGGCCGAGAAAGAGCTTGATAGGCAGCGGAAGGTAGCTGAGAGCACGGCTCAGCAGAAACTGACTGCAGAACATGAACTGATTCGACTCAGGGCAGACTTTGACAACGCAGAACAGCAGAGATCCCTCCTTGAAGATGAACTTTACCGCCTGAAGAATGAAGTCGTCGCAGCGCAGCAACAAAGGAAACAGCTCGAGGATGAGCTGGCCAAAGTGAGGAGTGAAATGGATATACTCATTCAACTTAAGTCCAAGGCAGAAAAGGAGACCATGTCCAACACAGAGAGGAGCAAACAACTTCTTGAGGCTGAAGCCAGCAAGATGAGGGACGTGGCTGAGGAAGCAAGCAAGCTTCGAGCCATCGCAGAGGAGGCCAAGCATCAGAGGCAAGTTGCTGAGGAAGAGGCAGCTCGTCAGAGAGCAGAGGCTGAGAGGATTCTCAAAGAGAAGCTGGCTGCTATCAGCGACGCCACTCGTTCGAAAACAGAGGCTGAAATCGCCCTGAAAGAGAAAGAGGCAGAAAATGAAAGACTCCGCCGTCAAGCAGAGGATGAGGCTTACCAGAGGAAAGCTCTTGAAGACCAGGCTAACCAGCACAAGCAAGAGATTGAGGAAAAGATCGTCCTACTCAAAAAATCATCTGAGGCTGAAATGGAAAGACAAAGAGCAATAGTGGACGACACCCTGAAACAGAGGCGAGTCGTCGAAGAAGAAATCAGAATTCTGAAGCTCAACTTTGAAAAGGCCTCATCTGGGAAACTTGATCTGGAGCTGGAACTGAACAAACTGAAGAACATTGCAGAAGAAACTCAACAAAGCAAACTAAGAACAGAGGAGGAGGCGGAGAACCTGAGGAAGCTTGCCCTGGAGGAGGAGAAGAGGAGGAGGGAAGCAGAGGAGAAGGTTAAGAAGATCACTGCTGCAGAGGAAGAGGCAGCCAGACAATGCAAGATTGCCCAAGACGAGCTCGCTCGCCTGAAAAAGAAAGCAGAAGAGGCCAGGAGGCAGAAAGACTTGGCCGACATTGAAGCTGACAAACAGATTGTTGCAGCCGAACAAGCATCCCTGAAATGCAATGCAGCTGAGCAGCAAGCCCAAAGTGTCCTTGCCCAACAGAAGGAAGATGGCATCATGCAGAAGAAGCTTAAGGAAGCGTACGAGAACGCCAAGAAGCTGGCCAAGGAGGCAGAGGCTGCTAAGGAGAAGGCAGAGAAGGAGGCGGCTCTGCTTCGTCAACAAGCAGAGGAAGCAGAACGGCAGAAGACAGCTGCTGAGAAAGAAGCTGCAATCCAAGCCAAAGCTCAGGAGGATGCGGAAAGGTTGCGGAAGGAGGCTGAATTTGAAGCTGCTAAACGAGCACAGGCAGAAAGTGCAGCACTCAAGCAGAAGCAACAGGCCGATGCCGAAATGGTAAAGCACAAAAAACTGGCAGAGCAAACATTGAAACAGAAGTTCCAAGTGGAGCAAGAGCTCACAAATGTTAAACTTAGGCTCGATGATACCGATAAACAGAAATCTGTCCTGGATGAAGAGCTGCAGCGCTTGAAGGATGAGGTTGATGATGCTGTCAAACAACGGGGCCAGGTAGAGGATGAGCTCTTCAAAGTCAAGGTTCAGATGGAGGAGCTGCTCAAACTGAAAATCAGAATCGAGGAGGAAAATCAACGCCTCCTTAAGAAAGACAAAGACAACTCACAGAAATTCCTTGCCGATGAGGCTGAAAATATGAAAAGGCTCGCAGAGGATGCTGCCAGACTTAGTGTAGAGTCCCAAGAGGCTGCACGCTTGAGACAGATTGCAGAAGACGACCTCAATCAGCAACGAGCTCTTGCAGAGAAAATGCTCAAAGAGAAAATGCAGGCCATACAGGAGGCATCGCGACTTCGAGCTGAGGCAGAGATGCTCCAAAGACAGAAGGACATGGCTCAGGAGCAGGCTCAACAGCTGCTGGAGGACAAACAACTAATGCAACAGCGTCTGGAAGACGAGACGGAGGAATACCAGAAGTCACTTGTAGCAGAGAGGAAAAGGCAAATGGAGATTGTAGCCGAAGCCGAAAAACTCAAACTTCAGGTTTCTCAGCTCAGCGAAGGCCAGGCCAAAGCTGAGGAGGAGGCAAAGAAATTCAAGAAACAAGCTGATGATATTGCTGCCCGTCTTCATGAGACTGAGATAGCCACCAAAGGAAAAATGACTGCAGTGAGACTGCTGGAATTGCAGAGCGAAAATACCAGCAAAGAGGCTGATGATTTACGCCACGCAATCACAGACCTAGAGAGGGAGAAGGCTAGACTGAAAAAGGAAGCAGAAGAACTTCAAAATAAATCTAAAGAGGTATTGTGTCAAAAATGGCATAACAAAGCAGTTTATGTCATTAACTCTTTCTGAAAACTAACTCACTTCTTTCTTTACATTTCCTCTATCTGAAAACTAACTCACTTCTTTCTTTACATTTCCTCTATTCCTTTCTCTTATCATACTAATCATGAAACCATCTCTTTGATTTTAAATATGATTTTGATTTAATTTTGTTACAGTGCACTCTGCTCATGCAGATCATATCCTGAATGTCCCCCTCATATCCTGGAATGTTTCTTCATTTTGAAACATGCTTCATATATCTGTTCCGTTTCAAAACTCAAATTAATAAAAATATGATAGTCCATTAGCAATTTAGCCAAAACGTTGAACTTAAGTGTGATTAGAGAGATAACCTTGCATTACACTACATCCAGATTTGCAAGAACCCCAAACCTCTAGGAAGATTTGTGCTAGTGCTCAATGCGTTTTAAAGGAATGTCCCACTGCATTTATCCTGGATGATAGCCAAACCTTGAATATTTGCTGTATTTGCAGGATTAAAAGACCAACCCATTCGTGGCTAAGCAAAGTTTACCTTCAGTAACCATCCCATTTGTAAAAATGCCCAGATTCAATTTTGAATGCTGTGTTAAAATATGCAGAAATCTCCACCAAACTGGCCTCTACCCCGACAAATATATGTATTTATACTTTTCAGGCAAGCAAAACTCTGTCACCAACACAGACATTCTAAAACATTTACCAGAGATCTCACCATACCTATTGAGCTTTCTTACTTTCTTGTTGACAAGTATATGTTGGCATCATCAACATCCCCCACCCCTCCGTTTCCATTACATCTGGTGGAAGAGGAGAGAATTGCAATAGTATATACAATACACTAAATTGGGAGCTTTGTTGATGTGATCATTAGAATCATTAGAATACAGAGAGGTAAAGTTGAATAACAGTGGAGTATTCCTTTAATATTTAACTATTTCAAAAGACACTATCCGAGATCCTTGCAAACTTTTTATCTTAAACTAATTATATGATGTGTCGTCAGAATTCTGATCCTTGCCATTTACTATAAGTAATATATCAGGTGAATCTGTGTGTAACACCTTAGAATGTAACTAACACAAGATTTCTGGTATATAGTTAGCAGTAAATTCTTATGCAACAAAATATATTCTCTGTTGCAACACATCAAGTAATACAAAAAACTCTACAATCAAAACAAGTAAGAGCATGCAAAACATTTTGCCAATTTATGGTTACCACAGTTTTGCACAGTATATTATAATTTCATTGTCAGTTTGTAAAAGCTTTCAGATTTATACAAAAACTGAACTTCAGTCAAATCTAGTTCATCAAAATCCAAATTGACCATGTCAGTGACTTTTCTCAACTGATTTGTAGCACTTCCAGGCAGAGTACTACGGTGGCCCTGAGAGCTCAACGCACAACAGAAACGCACTGCAAAAAGAGAAAATCCAACCAAATACAGAAAACATAACCAAAAACAGAAACCCAATGCAAGTACAGAAAACAACCAAATATGGAAATGTGCCGCAAATTGAGAAAACAACCAAACACGGAAACATGCTACAAATAATGCAGCACACAACTCAGTGGAGAGTGTTTCCAGGGGGTACTAAAAATGTATGCAGACAGCTGGGGCACATGGCTGGGGCACGTATGTTGTTGCCGTAGTTTTTAGCTTATGACATCATTGACGTTGGCTATTCGGCGATGGTGTTGGAAAATCAGCTTAAATGTAGTTACGATCTTTTGGTTCATTTTAACATTGAGATCGCAACATTCAGATATCATTGCAGATTACTGCTTTTAACCTTGTGTTTGCCATTATCTTATTATTAGCCTGCCAATTCAAATAATCGGACAAAATACACACTATTAATGGTGAAACAGGATTACGTTATGTTAGCTGGCTAAAGTTATTTTCAGAATTGTCACCAAGTACGGGACAAAAATAAATTGAAAATTGTTTAATTAATGGTTTAAAACAAGGCAAAATGGGTTTCATTTGTTTTCCTAATTTACAGTGTGTTGAGCTTTCAGAGTCACTGTAGAGTCACCTAATTGTTTTACAGGGTCCTTTGTAATTCTATTTCAGTCCAGTGTGACCTCCTAATAAGCAGAGCCACCAACAAATTCCTCCTCACTTTACTTACTTTGCAGATACATTATATGAGCTTACACAGTCCACTCCACTCTAATTACATATACATTACATTCACAATTAATTGAAAGTGATAATCAATCTCATAATATCTATGCAGACAAATTGCAGTCCAAATTCTTCTAGGCAGGACATTCACATAAAAATGTCTCAGAAAAAAGGGATTGTGACAATTTATTTTGATACATTACTTTTTTTGCTCTGCATTTTTTGCTCGTTGAGAAAAGTCATTCTGGACTTATATGTTTTATTTATATATATACAAAAGCTGCACAATCAAATTTGAACAATATTTTATCTCCCTATGCATAAGCAGAGTGCATTGTACAAATTGTATCCATTACAAATTAAATATACAAAATAAACAATTTCGATAAAGAAAATATGTACAGAATATGTTCTTCACCTATATGCCAATTGTAACTTACTTTTTCTATTTTTTTGTCAGATGGCTGATGCACAGCAGAAACAAATTGAACATGAGAAGATGGTGCTCCAGCAGACATTCCTGACAGAAAAGGAGATGCTTTTGAAGAAGGAGAAGCTAATTGAAGATGAGAAAAAGTGGCTGGAGAGCCAGTTTGAAGAGGAATTAAAAAAGGCCAAAGCTCTCAAAGACGAACAGGAACGCCAGAGACAACAGATGGAGGAGGAGAAGATGAAACTCCACGCTACCATGGATGAGGTCCTCAATAAACAAAAAGAGGCTGAGAAAGATATGCTGAACAAGCAAAAAGAAATGCAAGAACTGGAGAAGAAGAGACTAGAGCAGGAAAGGATTCTTGAAGAAGAGAACCAGAAATTGCGCAATAAGCTGCAGCAGCTTGAGGAAGCAGGGAAAGACCAACACACTGATAAAGTCCCTGACAAACAGCTCATTGGTGTTACAACAGTTGAACCAACACATTCTGTTTCCAATGGACAAAATGCCAGTGATGCGGTAGACAGTGGGGAGAAGAAACCAGATCCCTTGGCTTTTGACGGCATACGTGATAAGGTACCTGCAAGCAGACTTCGTGAAATCGGCCTTTTATCCAAGAAGGAGTTTGAAAAGCTACAAAAAGGCAAAACAACTGTTCAAGAGCTTGGTGAGACTGACAAACTTAAAACAACTCTTAGAGGAAAGAATTGCATTGCTGGAGTTTTGACTCCATCTAATCAAAAAATGTCAATCTATCAAGCATCAAAAGAGAAGAAGATTACTCCCGGCACAGCCATGATCCTTCTTGAAGCTCAAGCAGCCACAGGTTACATTTTAGATCCTATTAAGAACCAAAAACTTTCTGTTAACGAGGCTGTCAAGGAAGACTTGATTGGCCCTGAACTGCACAACAAAATGCTTTCAGCAGAGAGGGCAGTTATTGGCTACAAAGATCCATACACTGGTGGAAAGATCTCTGTCTTTGAAGCTATGAAGAAGGGTCTGATCGAACGTGATCATGCCATCAGAGTCCTTGAGGCTCAGCTTGCAACTGGTGGCATCGTCGATCCTATCAATAGTCACCGTTTACCCAATGACATTGCCTACAAACAGGGACAATATGATGTTGAAATGAATAAGATTATGGAGAAACCTTCAGATGACACAAAGGGATACTTTGACCCCAGCACTCAGGAACCATTGACATATTCTGAGCTAATGGCGAGATGCACTACGGACCCTGAGACCAAGCTGCTACTCCTGCCAATCACAGACAAAGCTGCTCAGTGCTCAAGTATATACACAGAGGAGGAGACCAAGGATGTGTTCAGCAAAACCACTGTGTCTGTGCCATTCGGGCGATTCCAAGGAAAGAATATCACCATTTGGGAAATAATCAATTCCGAGTACTTCACTGAGGAGCAGAAGAAGGACCTTCTCCGTCAATATAAAACAGGGAAAATCACAATCGAAAAAATCATTAAGATTGTCATTACTGTGGCAGAGAACAAAGAGAAGAAGAATGAGATTACCTTT
The DNA here is from genome assembly GCF_050575085.1 of Anarhichas minor. Lineage (NCBI taxonomy): Eukaryota > Metazoa > Chordata > Actinopteri > Perciformes > Anarhichadidae > Anarhichas > Anarhichas minor. The sequence continues at coordinate 760,420 of NW_027466468.1, read as the reverse complement.
GATGGTCTGAGAGCACCTGTTCCTGCCACTGATCTCCTGGAATCCAAAATCATTGACAAAGACCTCTACAACAAATTGCACAAGGGCAATAAGACAGTTAAAGAAGTGTCTGAAATGGAGCCTGTCCACAAAGCACTTAAGGGTACAAACTGCATTGCAGGTGTAATGATTCACTCATCCAAGGAGACAATGTCCTTCTATCAAGCTATGAAGAAAGACTTTATGAGGGCAGGGCCTGCCTTGAATATGCTTGAAGCCCAAGCAGGAACAGGCTACGTGGTTGACCCTGTTCATAATCAGAAGTACACTGTTGATGAAGCTGTCAAAGCAGGTGTGGTTGGTCCTGAGCTGCATGAAAAACTCCTGTCTGCAGAGCGAGCTGTTACAGGTTACAAGGATCCTTACACTGGGAAGACTGTATCTTTGTTCCAGGCAATGAAAAAAGACCTCATACCTAAAGAACAAGGAATCCGACTGCTTGATGCCCAAATGACCACTGGTGGTATCATTGATCCAGTAAAGAGCCATCACATTCCTCATGATGTGGCCTGCAAGAGAAATTATTTTGATGACGAAATGAAACAAATTCTGAACAGTCCCACTGATGAAACTAAACGCTTCTTTGACCCCAACTCAAAAGAACATGTCACATACTCACAGCTCTTCAAGAAGTGTGTCACTGACAAGAAAACTGGTCTCCAGCTTCTGCCTCTTTCTGATGAAGCAATTAATGCAAAGGAGGAGCCAACATTAACTGATACCCAGACGAAAGAGGCTATGACTCAGGCAACTGTGGAGCTTGACTCTGGACCATTTAAGGGCAGGAAGATGACCATCTGGGACATCATCAACTCAGAATATCTCACTGAGGAACAAAGGCTTGACTTGCTCAGACAGTTTAGGTCAGGAAAGCTTACAATTGAAAGGATAGTCAAGATTGTCATCACAATTGTAGATGAGAAAGAGGCCAAGAAACGAGAACAGTCCAGCTTCAAGGGCCTTAGAGCTCCTGTTCCTGCAGCCTCTCTGTATGATTCCAAAATCATTGACAAACCAACCTTTGACCTCCTTCAACAAGGCAAAACAACACCCAAACAAGTCAGTGAGAATCCTGATGTCAATAAATATCTCCAGGGCTCCGATAGCATCGCTGGCATCTACCTGGAGCCAACCAAAGAGAAAATAAGCATTTATCAGGCTATGAAGAAAAAGCTCCTCAGACACGACACAGGTCTTTCACTTCTTGAGGCCCAGGCTGCCACTGGGTTTCTTGTGGATCCAGTGAGGAATCAGTGCCTGACAGTAGACGAGGCAGTGAAGTCAGGTCTTGTTGGTCCAGAGCTACATGAAAAACTTCTTTCTGCAGAAAAAGCTGTCACTGGCTATAAAGATCCATTCACAGGCAACACAATCTCCCTCTTTGAAGCAGTGCAAAAAGATCTCATCCTGAAAGAACATGCCATGCCTTTGATAGAGGCACAGATGGTTAGTGGAGGAATCATTGACCCTGTAAATAGCCACCGTGTCCCAACAGATGTTGCATATCAGAAGAACATTTTCAGCAAAGAAATTGCTAAGACCCTATCTGAACCATCTGATGATAACAAGGCTTTCTCAGACCCAGAAACCGATGAAAATGTTACTTACCGACAGCTCAAAGACAAGTGCAACAGAGATCCAGAGACAGGCCTGTACATCCTTCCACTCTCCAAGCCTCAGTCTCCAACTGTTGTGGAGAAGACATACCTCTACACAGAGGAACAAACACAGAGTGACCTGACCGACACCCAGATTGACATTCCAATCGAAGGCCTTGCTGATAAGCCACTGAACCTGTGGGAAATCATGAACTCAAATTTGCTTCCAGAGCAAGAGAGGCAGAAGCTCATGAATGAATATCGCTCTGGTAAAATCACTAAAGAGCGGATGATCATCATTATTATTGAGATCATGGAGCAGAGAGAGATCATCAGAAATGATAGTCCATTGTCATGTAAGACTATAAGGAGACGGATAACGATTGAGGAGCTCTACAATGCCCGCATCATTGACTTGGAGACTTACAACCTCCTTAAACAGGGCAAGAGGGACATCCGTGATATAATGGAGATGACCAGTGTGAAACAGTATCTCTATGGCACAGGCTGTGTTGCTGGGGTCGAAACAGACTCAAGCTCTAAGATAAGCATATACCAAGCAATGAAGAGAGGTTTTATCAAGCCAGAACTAGCCCTGAGCCTCCTAGAAGCACAAGCTGCAACAGGATTCATTGTCGATCCAGTTAAAAATGAAACACTCACGGTTGACGAAGCTGTTCGTAAGGGTGTTGTTGGCCCTGAGATCCATGATAAACTTCTTTCAGCTGAGAGAGCAGTCACAGGATACAAAGATCCATACAGTGGGAAAACCATATCTCTTTTCCAGGCCATGAAAAAGGATCTTGTTCCAGAGGATTATGCTCTGAAAATGTTAGAGGCACAAACCGCCACTGGTGGTATTATTGATCCAGAATTCCAGTTCCACCTGCCAGCAGACACTGCCATGCAAAGGGGTTACATCAACAAGGAAACCAACGAGAAGCTGACTGACAGTGTTATGGGATTCATGGACCCTGTCAATGACGAGGTCCTGTCATATGCACAGCTGCTCAAGAGATGCAAGTTAGATGGTGGGTTGCGCCTACTCTCCCTGGGAGACAAGAGAGTGATGTTAGACGGTATAAGGAACAAGATCACATTAGAAGAGCTGCTCCGCTCACAAATTATTGACCAGGAAACTATCACTGATCTGAATGAAGGTCGTATTTCAATGGAGGAGCTTAGCATAAGATTATCAAGATACCTTGTGGGCACAAGCTGTATTGCTGGTGTATTTTTAGAGTCCTCAAAGGAGCGTCTATCAATTTACCAGGCCATGAAGAAGAACATGATCAGGCCAGGCACAGCATTTGAACTCCTTGAGGCACAGGCAGCCACAGGATATGTTATTGATCCCATCAAAAACCTCAGACTGACTGTCAGTGATGCAGTGAAAATGGGTATTGTAGGACCCGAATTCAAAGACAAGCTCCTCTCTGCTGAACGTGCAGTCACAGGATATAGAGATCCCTATTCAGGCAAGACAATCTCCCTGTTCCAGGCCATGCAAAAGGGGCTCATCTTGAAAGATCATGGAATCCGTCTCCTGGAAGCCCAGATTGCCACCGGCGGAGTCATTGACCCAGAGGAAAGTCACCGTCTGCCAGTTGAGGTGGCCTACAAACGTGGCTTCTTTGATGAGGAAATGAATGAGATCTTGACAGATCCATCTGATGACACCAAAGGCTTCTTTGACCCCAACACTGAAGAAAACCTAACTTACCTCCAGCTCATGGAGAGGTGCATCACCGATCCTGACACTGGGCTGGTGCTCCTGCTTTTGAAAGAAAAGAAGCGGGAAAGGAAGACCTCCTCAAAATCCTCGGTTCGTAAACGCAGAGTTGTCATCGTAGACCCTGAGAGTGGTAAAGAAATGACTGTGTATGAGGCCTACAGGAAGGGACTCATTGACAACCAAACCTACCTGGAGCTTGCTGAGCAGGAGTGTGAATGGGAAGAGATCACAATGACCTCCTCTGATGGTACTGTCAAATCGATTATTATTGACAGGAGGTCTGGCAGACAGTATGATGTTGATGATGCTCTTTCACGTGGCCTCATTGACCAGAATGCCCTTGAAACATACCGATCTGGAAACCTGTCAATCACAGAATTTGCTGATATGCTTTCTGGAAACACAGGAGGGTTCCGCTCACGCTCATCCTCCTTTGGTTCCACCACTGGTTCTACCTACTCCTCTCCCATGAGCCCCATACCCTCCATTAAAGCACCTGCAGTCATATGGAATGACCCAGCAGAGGAGACTGGCCCTGTAGCTGGAATATTGGACATAGACACACTGGAGAAGGTGTCTATTACTGAGGCCATACACAGAAGCCTGGTAGACAACATCACTGGCCAAAGATTGTTGGAGGCCCAAGCCTGCACAGGAGGAATAATTGATCCCACAACTGGAGAGAGATTCTCAGTCGCTGATGCAGCAGAAAAAGGCCTTGTGGATAAAATCATGGTTGATCGCCTGAACCTGGCTCAAAAAGCATTCAATGGATTTGAAGACCCCAGAACTAAAGTAAAGATGTCTGCCTCCCAGGCTCTTAAGAAAGGCTGGTTGTATTATGAAGCTGGGCAGCGTTTCCTTGAGGTCCAATATCTGACTGGTGGACTTATTGAGCCTGATGTCGAGAGCAGAGTGACACTCGATGAATCTATCAAGAAGGGCACAATTGATGCCCGCACTGCCCAGAAACTGAGAGATGTCGGTGCTTATTCTAAATACCTAACATGTCCAAAAACCAAACTGAAAATCTCCTTCAAAGACGCAATGGACAAGAGCATGGTCGAGGAAGGATCAAGCCTGAGACTTCTGGAGGCCTCCTCACAATCCAGCAAAGGCCTCTACAGTCCCTACAATGCCAGCGGCCCTGGATCTGCCTTTGGCTCCCGTACTGGCTCGAGGACCGGATCCCGATCAGGCTCCAGGAGAGGCAGCATTGATGCTGGCTTCAGCATGAACTTTGCCTCCTCCTCCTTCTCCACATCTTCTTCAAGTGGCTACAGCCGCAGATACTGATTAGCTAGTTCTGTTCCCATCAATAGCCCAATTGTCTAAGAATTAACAATAATAATGCACTGTACAGTTGCATTTTTCATAGGAAAAAAATAGTTACAGTAACAAAGAAAATATCATTTATTTATTCTGCCCTGCATGTGGTCACATCAAGAATTGCCAAGGATATTGTTTTTTTTTCAGATAACAGATGGGTACACATGTGCCTCATATATGGAGACATAATAGATATATATATATCTATTATGTTTCATGTCTTTAGTACGAATTATCAAGTCAGTTTATATTTTTCAAAGCAAAGCATGACATTTCTGCTGTTTTTAAGTGACTTTATAGTTTTCATTTTACACTTGTTAAAAAGTTGTAAACTTGTTCTTTCTGAAACTAATATATACTGTATGTATGTCAAAGAGATATTTTTCCAGTATTCTTTTGAAATTCAAGGATATTTTTTATCTTTTCCGACACTCCTACTTAATGAGATGCTGTATGTCGACGTAGTTCTAACATTTTTTAACAGATTCTAAAATGCATAGATGCCTTCACATTTCTGGATGTTTGTATAGAGTATGGATAAATTATGTTGAATGTTGTCTCGGTAACTAAATGATATACCCAGTATATAATATACACCTGAGACACTATAAAATGGGACACTACAAGAATACAAAAAAAAGACATGCCAGAATTAAAATTATGCAGACTATTCTGAAACCGGTTTCACATCTGTCATTTTTTTGTTCTCATGCCCATTTATATTTAGTGGACTTTTGCATCCTTTGGGTTCATTGTTTTACACACTCCAAGTTTTATATTCTATATATTAACCATCAGTAAAGTGTTCCTGGTTAATCCCAAGATGATGTCAGACTTCATCCTGCTCTCCCATACAGACCTGCGTCCTGTTCTTTTGGTTCTTGTAAGTTGAATTTTTTGTTTTGTTTTGTTGTCTGATTTCTTCAGTTTATTTTGATCGCATCTCAGAGCCTAGATAATGCCCTTTATGTATGCCATTTTTTCCCTATCCCACACATGGTGATATCACTAGTGAACTGTTACTATTCAAAGTTCTCATTGCTGCTAATTGACAGTTTTTTTTGTCATCTTGTTTTTGACAGCTGCCTCAGTCCAACAGAATCCAACATATGAACACGGATACTGAGTTGGCTGCAGCATACAATCCTCTCAACTTGGATGGATTTGTGAGTCCATGTCATCCTCACGCAGTTACACAGGTACAGTGTATTACTGTTTTTGAAAACATTGTCATTTTCATTTCATTTGCAAAAGATGAAGCTAAGTTTCATCAAGATTTGTTTGGCAATTTTCATTTCATTTCTATTTTTCCCACTGCATGGTTTAGTTTATTTTGATTTTAATTCATAGCTATTTTCTTTTATTTCTAGATTTGCCATTGAGTATATCTTTTCTTCCATTGCACATCCTATTTGAAGAGAGCTGAGGCAGAGTCGACCTGAAACCATCTTGGGATACCTTTCTAGGAACACTTTTCATTCATTACCTTTTTTTTATATATTTATTATTTGAATGCTAGTAGTGATATTTGTGTGGTCATATCCTTTTTTTTTTTTAGAGAACACTCCCAAACATACACACATCTGCATGTGTAGTATTTATATTTAATTGGCATGAACAGTAGTGGTAGAGCAGCACATCTTCATTTAGCTGCTCTTAAGTCCACTGAGTATATTTTTGTATTATCTCTCTGTAAATCCAGTCCTACCAAAGTGCTCAAAAGATACATTGACATGTTTGATACAGCAGCAATTTGCATGAATGTATGTATTCTATCAAATGAACTCACAACAGTTGATTTGCCATTGATTTTCTTTGCAAACTGAAAAAGAGCTTGATGCTTTATTTTGCCTATAGTTGTTTTTCCACAAGTATTTCTGTTCTGTATCTCTAATGTGTTTTATCTCTGTAAATCTTTTTCATTTGTTTTCATCAAGTTTTTTGATTAATTTGCCTTGCATGTTTTACCAACCGTATAAAGGATTTTGGGGGATAATGATGATGTAAAATAAAGAAAACTGCAGATGTAGCTGTGCTGATTTAATTGTTTTTGCAACATATCATTTCACAAACCAACTGGTTTGTTTTGCTTCGGGGTTTTGCTTTGAATGATGTGGTGAGTGGATAATGTTGTAAGTTCTGACCATTAACACTATGTTGTAAATAAATACGCTCTGAAGAGGCCCTCTTGTCATTCATATATCAATATCCATGCATCTGAAGCTATTTTTAGAGTAAAACATGCTTTTTAGTGCTGCTCTCTTAAATTACATATAGGAGCAGTAATGACACACTAGAAAACTAAAGTAAGACATAATGCCTATTTCCCATCCCTCCATGGTCAATCACAACATTAGAGCACAACAGCTGTAGAGCAGCTACTATCAGGGTTGCTACGCCTCCTAGAAAACTGTTGACCATTTTTTCAGCCATTGAAAAAAACATGGAAACTGAGAGACAAAGCAAAATGTCCTGGAAAATCTTTCTTTGTCCTGGAAAGTTATTTTAACATTATTTTATATTCTACTGGCTGAGAATCAACAACAAGGCCATTCATCAGAGTTCCCCAAAATGGATAACATTGCCATCTGAAAGGAGTAAGTTATGTTCAGGATCGATCTATATGATCATATTAACGTCCAATTCTATTTTGAAAAGCCTGCTCTCGTTCTGTTGCTGTGAACCAGGTCCATGTACGTTTTGAGAGTCTGTTTTCCCGTTTAATCAAAAATACAGAAACACCATGTTTTTTTCATTTGTTTTGGACCAAAAATGGAAAAGCACAGCCGTTTTTTCATTTTTATTGTCAGAATCCAAAAACAAGTCGGACCAAAATCAAATAACGAGCCAATATTGTTTTTTGCAAATAACGAGCCAATATTGTTTTTCCCTTTTTTTTTTGCCTTTAAAAAGAGACGCAAAGCACGCCAGGTAACCCGGAAGTAAGAATATTTGAAAAATAAAAGTCAAGGCAATAGAAAAATAAATGAATGTAAATAAATAAACCTGCGCCAATGGGAGTATGTTGGCAACAGGAGTTGACTACATGCAGTTTAATTTGCCTGTATCCATACACACAGCAAGAATGAGGTTTTCGATTAATCGGTGCATTGTTTGATGCAATGTAGTTTGTAATTTAGTTTAATCAAAGTCATTTTTGTGTGCGCAGAGTTGTTTCTGTTAGCCATTGCTAAAGATTAAATTCTTATTATAGGGAAGGGGATCCTAGTTACTTGGCCAGACAGTGATATCCAAAAAGCTGTCCACAGACCTTTTGCTGGATGCATCAGTGGCTGCAGACTGGTATGAACAAGAGGTGGGCTCACTGACAAGAGTGTCACACTTTGGGAGCAACCTGTTTCACAGAGCACAGGACCAGGAAGCTGCAGAGAGGGAATATTTCAAATGTTCTGTCTTCCGGGTTACCTGTCGTGCTTTGCGTCTCTTTTTAAAGGCAAAAAGAAAAAAGCATTTCAATGTAGCATTTCAAAATTAAAGCCCTTCAAAATCTCATTCATGAGCTAACTTCAAATCACATTCATGAGACAATTTGTCTCATTTCAGATTAGATTTTAGAAGAAATGGTTTATAGTTACAAAATCATTTCACTACAGGTTAATAGCAGACCACCTCAAGGTGTCACTCAGAGAGAACCAGGACATTCTGATGTAGCATTTCAAAATTAAAGCCTTTTGATATCTCATTCATGAGCCGATTCTTTGCCACACTGCGTCTGTCTCTGTTTAGTGGTATGAATATTCCCTCTGCAGTAGTTGACCACATGAGGGCATTGTTGGACCAACCAAACACTCATCCCTAGGGAGGCCAGGGAATCAGGTCAGACCATAGTCCAACACCTGCTAGTCTAGTGATCTAGTGAACCCACTGAGGTTTATCGTTACAATAATAATAATTTGTCAGATCAATGAGCATCTGACTAGGTTTTAGAGGCTGGTGATAATACAATAATGGTTTTAGCTCCTCGCAAAATGACACATCCCCCCCCCCCCCCCCCCCCCCTGAAATGTAATCTGATCAGGGTTTGAAAGAAACACCATTTAGATAATGATTAGAAATCCTCTCTCCATTGGACAATACTGGTATACATGTAGATTTACAGCCAATTCCTTGAGACCAGAAGTGTTTTGCTCTATGTGCCAACATTAGCCACTGGGTTTGATGGAGGAGCCTGCCAACAGAAGAAATGGGGCATTCACCTCCCAGAATTCTTCGCTCAGCTCCCTTGACTACTCTGATCTGACCCTGTCCCTCCCAGCGTCGGAGGCTGGAGACGGGGAGGTAAGAACACAGAGACGAGTGTACAAACACTTGCGTCATCATATCTTGTATACAGTAAATTAACTGTTGAATGAACAGTGTCCGCTCAAGCAGCTGGATATGCTATAAAAGTAAGAAAAACACAAGAACAAGGATCGTTTTGTATGGTTTCTCTCCTATGCAGGATAAAAGAAGTGCTTTGCTCGGACCGCTAACGCCTACATCACAGGATCAGAGATATGGGTAGGCTCATTTATGACATTGTCGTTCATTCTTGCCGCAATAATAGGTTACTTGCATCCATGATTAATTGACAAATTATAACATTTGTAAGTTAAATGGCCAACCTTGAAAGAAAAACTAAGATGAAGTCCAATATAAGTACAAATGGCCCATCACACATGATTGAAAGTGGCCACCAACAGTCCGATTAAAAGAAAATTTACAGCCTGTGACGACAGTTGGTCAGTTGTATCGTCTTTGCAGACCGGTGCGTCCGCGTTTGCCAGCAACACAAAGACAGAGCTAGTATGAATTGTGAAGGGACCACACAGTGTAAAGCATCTAATTGCAGCATACTGAAACTAAGGTTCCTGCCCAGTGGACAGAGAGAGAGAGCAGATGCCGGCCTAATGAGATATTTTTCTAAAAAGTAAATGATGTTGCTCATGATATGACACAACAAGCCAAAAGCTTGAGACAGTACAAAATATATATATTACAGAAGAAAACACATTACCAAGCTATCTCTATTCAAACCAAGTAACAATAAGGTTTATAATGTGTTTGGCTTGATTAGATTATCCTTGTAAGTGCATGTGTTCCATTTTACTAACTTTATTTAATACATTTGATTTTAAACGATGGATCAATATAACTTCTAACACTCGTCTCTGTTTTAGGAGGAACGTGGAGGACTTGAGTCAATGGCAGTGTGAGTTCAGGGGTCAAATCATAGCACTGAGAGAGTGGCTGAAGAGCATGGAGATGAGGCTGCCTCCTCTGGACCCAGGGGTTAGTTGAGTTTACTGCCTTTCTGCCTTCTGTTGTCTCTCTACCGTTCACCATATGTTAAAGTTGTCAAAACAAAACCTGCATGTGTTTCATCCAATCCTCTACCTGGGGTGGACGTTTTTTCTCTCTCCACATGGTCAAATTTCAGGTTACTGAATATTATTAGGCCTATTAACACTTCAGAATCTGTATAAAAAAAAAAGAGTTTTATTTTTATTATAGTCTATGGTATTTTTTATTATATTTTCTTATTATATTATCTTTACCATTTACCATCCCGTCCTCTTTCAGAACTCATGACCTGTTTGTTGTAGACTCTTGTGGGAGGCACCATTGCCCTCTACAGACTTCCTGTTTCGTTGTTCCTATGTCGCCTGGCATCCCGCCAGTACCCCCGATGTGTAGGAAGGTTTGAGGACCTGTTCATAGCGGCTTGCAGCTTTAATCTTCATGTGTTTTCAAATATTCTTAGGTATTTATTTACTATAAAAACTAGAATTCCGACTGTGTTTGAAAGGTGCTGTGACACTAAATATACCTAAAAATGTTGCTGAATGTAACTCCAGACAAAAAAAAACTATATTTTGAACCAGCATATAAAATCATCTGAGCCAACCTAACAAGAGAACTTGTATTTTCAGGCTATAGAGTGCAAATTAGAACTAAATGCTTCAAGGATTGAAGGATATGTTATTGTCATTCTGTAACACAGTGAAATGCAGTTGCCTATGTCATACAATACTCCAATAATAGACATGAAAAGACAATGAATTAAAACAAAAATGTAATTCATCGGAGCTTCTGGCCAAGTGCTTGTCCCCTGATTTACACATCTAACAAAGCACATGTTACACATTACACGTGACAATAGTGAACGTTACAACAACCAACCAACAAACATGACATCATTGTTTCGTATTTATTTTGTAATTTTTAAAAAATGATTACCCTCTGTCTTTTTCCTTTTTATTACCTCTTTTTGACGGGTCTCTTTGTCCGTCTTCATCTTCTCCAATTTGACTTGAAGCTTGTTGGTTTTAGAGCTCTGCTGGTCAAGATGTCTCTTAGTTATCCGCAGCATCGTGCAGGTCTTTATCACCTGGGACTTCAGGTAGTCTGTTTCCCTGGTGTGTTTGGCCTGAGCTTAATCCAGCATGGCTTTCAGGTCACAAATCTCCATTGTTGTTATAACTTCAGTACATCGTGTCAAATCTGCTCCAGATTTCTTTGCCAGTACGCCTGACGCACAGAACAATGCGAGGGCCCGTTTCATCGCTGCTTGCAGTTTTAATTTGTATTGTTGTTTTTTTTATTGTTTAATGGTATTTTCTATTATTTTCTCTTTCTATCTTGACATTTTACCATCCTATTATATTAGATAGTGCAACATCATGCAGATTGAGATTGCATTTCATTTTAACAGTAGTAAAACTGGCACCTGTAAAGAATATTAGAGAAAATGTGGGTTAACGAGTACAGAGGGAAGTGAACCAATGAGTCATGCTGGTCAGGATACAAACACTTAAGTTAATTGAGCATTGCGAAAAAGAGGAAAGGGACTCTGGAGGTTTTTCAAAGTCCGACATACTCAAACGGATACTGAGGTGGTCTTCCTTCACTCATGCAGGGAGACTTTTTTAGGCCACAGAGGGGCTGGGGAATCAGGCTCCATTGTGCCTGGCCTGGACAGCCGGGCTAGAGACGTGCTTAGCACTGGAGGCCCTCGGCACACATGAGCACACACGCTGAAAAGACATTAGACTCAGATGGATGGAAGGGCCAAGAGGGCAGAAAAAAAGAAAAGTAGGATCTTTGTGGTCAGTATGGAAGCATTTATGGATCGCTAACTTTAGATTTTGTCATGTACCATTTATACCAATATTTGAACAAAGATTTGTCAGTCAAAGCTGCAGCAAGAAATGAAGTTACCAGCTGGGTTAAAAAATCGCTGGGCAATTTTAGGAAGGGCTAACTGCTTAACGACAGGCTTGAATGACAAATAAATAACTTTGATCAAAATAGTGACTAATATTTATGTATTTGTGGCCATGGCAGGTCAGCACTAGGTAGCACTAGCGTTGCTAATGTCAGTCACCTTTTCTAATTGATTATTTAACCTGTTGTGCTTTGGTTCCTCCCATCAGGTCAGCCACTCAACCAATCAGATTACGTCTTTTCCCGAAGCATTTCTGCCTGTGAGAAAAGTTTGCATTACTATTATTGCTAATCAATACAATGGAACAATGAAACGGTAACATATGTCTTATATTATGGGGCATTGTTCATTGGCACAGAGTTCAGCCGTAAGATAAAAAACAGCTTCATTGAACTTAATCTATTGTCCACCAACAACTGAAAGCCATTCTAGCACAAAACATCAACATGTTACATCTCCGTAGTGCAGCGAGATGGTGCGGTAATAATTCATTTAAATATCCTTAGTGAAGGGGTGGTATGGGGTGACTGCACCTTCTTCAATGAGCTGTGAATCAATTTCACAAAAGGATCAAGAGTTTGATGTTTTTATTGAGATAGTAAAAATTGGTTTTGGTTGATTTAGTTTTAGGGTCCATTGAAGTAGACGCGTTCCGTTGTCCTAACGGAATGTTTGAGCCCTTAATTGATTTTATGGTTTAAAAGGACAAAATACAATTTGTATTTGAATCCGTATGACCTTTGAAGGAACTTACTGATTGCCATCTCACTAAGAGAAAACGCTCTTCAACAGAGGACGTTCTTCAAAAAAAAACATTTTTGTGTTACATTTTGTCTCCGTTTGAATAAAGTCACTGTTTCCCTGGGGACTGACGTGTAAGATGCACAGGCATGTCTGATCCCGTCACGAAAGCTCAAATGCTTTGGAGAGCTTTCGTCTGACCCCCGATGAGAGTGTGTGAAATAAGGGGGTTCTTCTTCATCTCTACCATGCCTTTATCATACTGCATCCGACCACAGACCTTTGTCATGGTAATGCTCTGAGTCTGCTGCACTGCTGGTTTCAGTCTGGGCCTTGAGGGACTCGTTAGTTAGTTCCATGAATGAGGAAGTCCCTCAGCAGCAGCCCCCCCATACACAGACCGGTCTACAACACACAGGAGAGAGACGCACACCTGCTCCTTAACACAAGGCATGCACCAGCACATCTTCAACCTTTTTGTATCAACACTGGGATACATATAATAATAATAATAATAATAATACATTTTATTTATATAGCGCTTTAAAAGGCACTCAAAGACACTTTACATGGTAAAAACAGAAACAATAAAAGCATTTATAATAAAAACAAAATCTACAACATAACAGTAAGAAAAAAATAAAAATATGAGCCTCAAATTGGATGTTGTCAAGCATGAATATAATAAGCATTTCAAATGGTAATACCATTCATACCTTATGGACCAGGCAAGCCTAAATATGAAAAAAGATTCATAATAGACCAAGAAGTCAAAGAACAAATCATCACTTCACCAAATGTGCACGTTTGCATAATTTGCTTAACTGTGAAGCAAGCTTATACTAACTACATATTAGAATACACGACATCAGATCAGGCTCGTATTTATAAGCTCCAAAACAGCTACTGAATGGACTTTGTAGTGAGAATCTTTTGTTCAACGGCTGTTTCCCAGGCGAAACATACATTCATAATTTCACCTTTATAGATAAAATATCTTTAGGTTAATACCTGGCGGTTGACAACATTTTATTTTGGTCAATGTGCTAATTGGATTATTAGAGGGAGGTCACAAAACTGTCTGAAACCACAAGTGCGTCCTTGATTTAGCTGATGACTTCCATACGTTTGTTTTGGATATGATGCCTGCGGTTTAATCTCTATTTTATTAATAAAATCTAAAATATGAACAATCGACTAAGGTGTGCCAAGTGCTCATACCGTGCACTAATCAATTCATGGCAAAGATGAAGACAGTCATGAGAGGCAGTAGAACAATAAATGCTCATGCACCTGAGTAATAGTAAATTAGGAATTACATCTCTTCACTTTGACAGTCAGTTTAAGGTCAAACGTTCTTCCTGTTTCCCTGCCCCCCTGCTGGTGTGGCTCTTCTGGATAAAGCTCTCTGTGCCGTAAAGGTCTCTGGTTTCTCTGGGCCTGTGGCAGATGCTGCATCCCAAATACGTCTTGTACACACAAGATGAAAACAGGCCCTGTAAGAGGGGTGAGAGATCACAGCCTATTATCCTCTCCTCTCTCTGTTTCTGACAGCCCGCAAACAGCATCCCTGCTCTCTGATGCTGTCATAGCCTTTAGGAAAAAAGGGGGCTTGTTTTCATGGCTGTGAATCACCTACAAGAGGAATGAAGGATGCCAAGATGGCGGTAAAGTCAATTTGTTTATTCTGCAGACTCAACTTTAGATTCAATCTTACATCCAGCTGACTGTTTTTCTCAAGCTTGGCGTGTCAAATTGATTTTAATCTTAAAACACTTAAGAGATATTTTGATTCACACACTTTATCAGGGTTAATGGCAACGTGGGGCCTCTTCCTTTATTGCCCGTGGCTTCCTGTGCTCAACAAAAAGTGTGGATTTACGGCGGTGAATCCTCTCTTCCTGGGAGCAGTTGAATCAAACGCAATGTGCTGATGATGAGTCGAGCTCCTCTAACCCCCAAGTGGCTAAATCGTCTTGTCACACATGACTGTGATTTCCAGCATCCAGGCCCGGGCAACCCAGCAGGGAAGCCCATCATCCTTTCATCCACTTTTCTTGGAAGCGACCTCTTTTGGTGATAAATGACTGTGTGCATTCTCAATGGTGCTTCTGGTTTGACCCTCAAAAGGGACCCCCCCTCTTTTTGTCATTTCTCATGAAGAGGGCTAATTACCATGTTCTGTAGAGGAGCCATTGAGGTCTTATTTAATTTGAAGACAGCAGAGAGGTTGAGATAGCAGAGGAGGAGGAAAACAAGCCTGTAAAATGAATCTTCTTCTCTGGTCTTTTGGCACACTGGATTTGTGATCAAATTTAGGCTCCCATTGGACTCTCATTTAGAATCACATTCATTTTGGAGACTCCACTTTCTTCTACCTCCCAACCTGTGTCCACTCCATTAAGGCATGCATTTTGGAAGGATAATGAGGGCTGCTGACAGTAGGATGAGCTTTCTTTCTTGCCACCAGTAGCAGCTTATTGCATCACCGCATAGCTCAGCGTGCCAGCTGCTCTTTAACCACATCAGCCCTTGTCTTTTTAAGAACTGTGTGCAGGCTCTACGTGTGCACCTACCGTGAAATGGAGAGGAGAGATTTTTGGCAAAATCATTCAATTAGTACAGAGGGAACTGGAGGTTCCTGAAAGCCGGGATCAGGTGTCATGGTTTGACAACAATGCCTTCCTGGAAAAGTGGTGCCTCGTCACTGCCAGCTCCTTTTCAGATAAAGACAGGAGGGGACGGGGAATGCAGGCCTTACTTGCTCATTAAACAGCTAAAGACATTAGCTCTCCAAGTGACTTGAAGACACTATGTCTGAGTTTGTGCATTTTTTTTTTTTTACAGTTAAACTGTCTGAGCTGGGTCTTGTCAGCTAACAGTGCTCATGATGATATTGATATAATAAGGATTCCCTGGTTGTTGTACTATTGTACATCTCCAAGACTGTGAGATACAGGACATCTTTAGTGGTGTGATTAAGGAGAGACTGGGAACTCTTGCATCAGCACCGGAGTACTCAGGGGTTAAATAACTTAACCCCACAGGGGTCATTCTTTTCAATTCTCTCTCTCTCTCTCTCTCTGTCTCTGTCTCTGTCTCTCTCTCTCTCTCTCTCTGTCTGTCTCTCTCTCTCTCTCTTTCTCTCTCTCTCTGTCTCTCTCTGTCTCTGTCTCTCTCTCTCTCTCTCTCTCTCTCTCTCTCTCTCTCTCTCTCTCTCTCTCTGTCTGTCTCTCTCTCTCTCTCTCATCGGCCACAGTGACAGGCATTTCCAGTTTTCCTTCTTTTTCGTATTTTTTTTTCAAATCACTATTTGCATAATTTAAGGCTGGAGGAGGGTCAGGGGGGGTCAGAAATGGGACGGTAACAGAAAGGGGCTGAGGATCGCTCTAAATACCTGAAGCAGCTTCAAAGTAGAATCAACAGTCTATTTTCACCACCAGCGCTCATTCACTGAGGTTCCGAATGTTATTGAATTAATAGCTATATGGACAATGACGTGATAGACAGGAGCTGCGCCAGGAAATATTTTCAGCAGCTTTTCTCAAATTGAATGGAGCGCTGTGTGTGACAACTGGCAGAAAATGTTATTAACACCCATATGTAATTATTCAAAACTTAACCTTCACTAAACATGGCTGAGCCTCAGCACATCCACCTTCAACAGACTAAGAATCGTTGGTGTATCTTTGGTTGAACTGAACAGTATGTGCTTAATTCTGAAAGGCACACACCCTGCATGAAGCTCCGGCAGAATATACTGAACTTGAGACTTTGTTAATGGAGTTGCATCATGATCCTGTGGACCAAACCTAGTAAATCAGGACTCTGCACACATCTCGGGCTGAATAAACCGGGTTTGCATTGACAGGTTCAAAGACATTTGCCCTCACATGTAACACAGAAGGCACTTTACACTGGAGCGAGTGGTATTGATTATATGATATTGTATGAGGTGATATATGTACTTGCATGGTGGAATCCACGTAGAAAGGCACATGAACATTCCTCCTCATCATAGAAGATATTATTTTTAACTGAATACAGGCAAATTATGAAATTGTATTGTTATTATTATTATTTCATGTATATTTATGTATTACTTGATGCTTTGGCATTATTGTTCTTGTTATATTCATTCGGATAAAGTATATTGAATTATATTATATATAAAAAGATATAGAAATGTGAACTAGATGTGTTGTTTATTGAAGAGTCAACAGTAAGGTTTGTCTTCCTTCAGATGCGTTCTCCTTTAACTAATCCGAACACTCGATGAGTGACCTTGTGGATTAGGGAGGAGGCTGAGTGGCGGGTGTCTGCATGTGTGTGTGTGTGTGTTTACTGTCGAGACTGTGTGAGAAAGAGTGTGTGGGTGTGTGTACATGCATGCACGCATTTGGTGGATCAGTCGATTGGTTGATTATTTGGTTGGCTAGAGAAAGACAGAGGGAAAGGACTAAAGAGGGCAGGATTTGGGGCGTAAAAAACGTCTTTGTGAGACAGTCACCTGTTTGCACGTTGCACCTGCACATTACCTCATATTCAAAGAGATATTTCTGGTGTATTAAAACTAGTCAATCCCACATCACATGTCTAAATAAACATCGGACATCATTTCAAACACCAGTTGCTGTAATGGTATTTGTACACAGAATGTTTGGTGTTCTTCGTTCAAAGGCAAATATTGTGACTTACTGAAACAGGGCATGATAGAATTTCACCATAGGGGTCCTTCCTTTGCTTTCCCATGCCAAGACTGTATTATCTTCCCATTGCACTCTATCTTTGTGTGTGTGTGTGTGTGTGTGTGTGTGTGTGTGTTTCCTTCCAGCCTCTTTGTTTATGGATGGGCCGGAGTTGCAGTGGCTGAAACCGAGTTGAAAAGTAATCTGAGATGTTTTACAGTAATTAGTCGTCTTTGTTGCTGCTGTGGGGACTGCTGCACTGACTCTGAATGGGGAAGGGGGGGACGGCAAAGGGGGTTGGGGGTGAATCTGTGAGTGGGTGGGTAGCAGGGTGGGTGTGGGTCCCTTCTTTTGTAGCCTGCACTTCTCTCCCTCGCCATCGAGAGAGGGAATGGACTGAGGCAGCTGTCACTTAACATGTGAATGTTCCCGAGGGCGGCCCAGGGGTCTTTAGAAAACTCTCCCTTTTTTTTGCACCCCACTCATCCCATTTTTCAAGCAGAAGCAGCATGGAGTTTCTGAGCCCCAGTCAGACCCAGAGGAGGGGCTTTGTTGGAGGAGAAGGGGCGAGAGAGTGAGGGGGAAAAAGCCTGGGGAAGGTAAAGGGGGCACTTTGCCGCCTCGCTGCCTGGTACAGGAGCAACCTGAGCAGCAGCAGCAACAGCAGCGTTGGTTAGAATGCCACCATTACATGGAACCGGCTCAATCTGACCTCCATGTGAAAACCGCTCTTGGCTGGGAACTGTGGGAGTTCAACTGAGCCGTTGGAATACATTGTCTCCATCTGGGCGCACTATCCCATCGGCGGCGCTAACAAGGAAGGAATTCCTCTATCACAGCTCCCACAACAAAGAAGAAAGGGAGAGGAGCAGAGCTGGTGGGAGGAGAAGTGAAATGAGGGGAGGGGAGGGGAGGGGTGCGCTGTGAGGGGAGAGGAGGACATTGTTTGCCTGTGACCGTGGGCAACGGGAAAGCATGAGTTATCAGGGCATGTGTGAGTGTGTTTAGAAAGTGTGTTTATTTGTGGGCATGTGTGAATGAGTGGACTTGATTGAGTGTGCGTTTGGAGGGTGCATGCATGTGTGTGTGTGTGTGAGGAGCGTTCATGTTTGGGATGTTGGAGCTGGGAGGCCGTTCAAAGGATGCTCAAACAAAGCTGTGTTTTTTTTTTCTCTCTTTTTTTTTTTTTGAATGGTGATTGAGGACTGGCTGGATTCCTTTACTCATGCTGTTTGGCTCAACTGTGCTTCAGGGTAAGTGTGGTTCATGTGAGATTCAAACCGCCAAAACTGTCAGTAACCCAGGAATGGCTCAGAGAGAGAGAGAGAGAGAGAGAGAGTTTGATTATGGACTTTGTGCTCGAGGGAGCCATGTGCCGGTTGTGACTTCCTTCACTTATTCTAAGCAAATGCAAAATACAAGTGCGACAGGCAATGGCAAAGGCAGTATCAGTTTGAATGGATCATTCTGATGTAAGTATGTTTTATTCAGTTTGTTCTTTGTAAATAGTCTGTCGGCTGCTTGGATTTCCTGAAAGGATTCAGAATTCTGATCAACATTTTAAGAGTAGGCATGGCCATTTTCAGCAGCTACTCGTTTTTGCCAAAGCCATGCTGATTTGATTCCACGCTGCAGCTTTGTGTTGCATGTTCGGAGGGCTGCCTTTGAGATCAACGTGTGACCTTGTACGATATCCACCCTAAGATGTTATGAGTCTCAGGGGTGAATGCACAGCTGCCATCCTTGATTAGGGACCACTACCCATGATTACTACTTCGGGACCTCCCTTAACAGAGGCAGACGCACACCAGTCACACAACATTATGCCGCTCTACTGTTGTGATTGATGATTATTGTTTTGCTACTAATTGCAAACCCACCCATAAATGGGTCAATCGATGCAATAAATAAGACGAACATCAGATCTTTTGTGTAGTATTTTGATACGCGAGGTGTTGCTCAAAACATTTAAAATACATACACATGTCTCCCATACTGAGATTTAAATAAGAACTAGACATGAAATGTGAAACTGAGGTACTTGCAAACAACAATGTTCGGATTGTTTGTCAATGTGTCGTTTGCGCGGAGAAGCCCCTCCACTATGGTTGTAATCCAATTCATCAGGAGTGGACTGTGGTCATGTATCATAAATCACTGTTGAGAGCAGAGAAAGGGGCCGGTCTGAATTAAGGGCCATTTTAAAGTAGGTTAAGTAATGGGATGGGTAGGTCATCTGCAATATGAGTTAAATGGTGGAGTGGTTCCCTGGTTCTCTTTCTAGTATCATTATGCTAGAGAGTGGGAGGTGCGTATCAAATATACAGGCTGTGGGCATTTTGAGAGGGAAGCTCTGGTTTGCTTTGGTTGTAGAATAATGTAGGTCATTGTATTCTGAAGATTATTAAAATGACTTAAGTATGTCGTAAAACAGCGTCTGTGGCCTAGTCTAGTAGACATAATAAAACAAAATATCTGCATATAATAACATATTCTTAGTAGCGCTCCATGTGCACTCTAATGGGACTACTCAGCATATCCTCACATACTGTATATTGGTGCGAGAGTACGCTTAAGGACACTGTGTTATTTAGGAAACGACCACACATGCACGCTGCAGTAACCAGACACGACACACCCTCTCTCTTGAATTGTTAACCCATACGAACACGGCCACAGACACACTCTCTGCCCTCCTCCGGAGACCGCTGGGCAGTGATCTGAGCTAACTGGGTAATCATTGATCTCGAGGCCGGGGCTTTGTCTGGGCACCACTCTCTGATCTGACTGTGTTCTCCCCTGTGGATCCACTGACTGCATCATCTTGCTCTGCAGAGACATGCATGATGTTGGTAATTACTTGCCTAATGCACATGGAGCCATCGTATCAAACTAGGTCATTTTTGAGATTCTCATTTAGTTAAAAGCCATGATATATCTTAATTATGATTAGTTTTGGGGGACACGCAAATGAGATTTGATTCAAATTTGCCGTGGATATTGACGGGAGCACGAAGTTATCCTCCGATGCAGACTGCCTTTGTGTCTAACCTCTGGTAAAGATAAGAGAGCTGCATATTCAGCATAATCTTGTCAGCCTGCAGCATGACTGTAACATAGTTACCATACAGCATCGTAAATCCTCTTCTTCTGCTTTTTTCAAACCAGAAGAAAAAGGAATCCCTCTCGATAGTTTGTGGAGCCAACATCCCAATTCCCCCTTTGTTGACCCATATTGCCCCCCCCCCCACACAGATTTTTAGTCACCAAGCATGACCTGAGGTGACCCGTATAATTCTGAATGGACCAGTCCAACCCCGCCTGCAGAGGAAGGACCCAGCCTCAACAGGAACCTTGTGATCTCCTGATGGGCTCACCTCAGCTCCTCTAGACCAACATTATTACATCCACCTTTAACCCTTCTGTCAAAACAATGAAGGCGCTGAGCTGAGGGGGAAGCAGACGGGCTGACACAGTTTGAAAATGTCGCTGCCAATGATAGGCTTTTTGGTAATATACTCATTTTGGTCAAACAATATGTTGACGAGATCATTGCTGGATTCAAAATTGTCATTCAGTGATGTAGTAGTGAGAGAAAAGCCCTGTATTATCTTGGTTGATTGTTACTGTTTTCCTAACTACCCCCCACTGCCCCCATGCCACTCGGTGTCCCTAATCCCCCTCTTATTGTCACCCCTGAGAAATGAGGCGATGTCTGCATTTTTATGGCTGTCATATTTTATAATTGAGCAGATCCTTAACGGATTTCCCAGGAGTGGTCCAGGCTGAGCTAGAGAAAGAGCTGGCTGTCTGCCACCGGTTCTGCGTGCCAGGCTCAACAGTGGGATCCTCGACAAGCCTGTCACATTGATTTCTAAGCCCAGAATATTTTGGTTGGTGATGTGAGATGGATGGGGAGCAAGTGCGTATGTGGTCTAAAGGAAGACAAAGGGACAGCGAATATCTAGGCCAAGTATCTCTGTGGTCTTTCAGTGCCAAGAAAAGGGCAACGTTGGCACAAAAATGTCGCATTTAAAGGATGTGAGAGACTTGTTCATTTTGTTTCATAGCAGTTTTCTGAAGATGTAAGCTGTGGCAAGCAGTACTTAGTGACTTTAAAGCAGGGAAGTTGTGCTTTTAAAGAAACAAGATCAGCGGTATATTTTTTTCTATGATTTACACAATGAGCACTTGTTTACTGCATGATGACCCAGAGCCCCCTTGTCTTATTTTAGGTAGCTGAAGGATCTTCCGCATGCATGGCCGAGGGGCCTTACCTCACCTATTACCTCGCTAGCCTCTGGGCTGAAGGATTATGGGTAACCTCGTCAGCCGGCCCAGCTGCCTGGGCCAGAAGTCCAAGCATGTGAGGTCAGACGAGGACTTCCTGAAGGAGTGCTACCAACGACGAAGAGAGCAGCAGCCCCCGGAGCAACATGGCGAGGCCAAACCAGAAGTGCCGGTCAAAGACAAAGCAGGAGAGGAGGCACACAAGGAAGGAGAGGTGGAGAGGGACAAGGAGGCAGAGGAAATTGATCATAAGAGGGAGGAGGGGGCTCATACTCCCATTTCGGACAAACTCCTCCGCAGCTCTCCCACCTCCACAATCAGGAGCACCAGTACGCTGGACAACGCCTGGCACAGCAGCCCTTCTCCGATAAAAACATCCCGAAATGGGACACTAACAAGACGGACTGTGCCTCCAGAGTACACCCGTTCCCCTTTGGCTCACCCGGACAGGACCTCTGCTGAGAGGAGGGCCAGCTTCCAGAAGAGAGACTCCAGAGAAGGAAGCCCCTGGTCCTGGAAGACTCTGGCGTCACGTGAGGTCACAGAGGTGACGGAGGTGACGGAGACGGTCGTGACCGAAATTCTGGAAGTGACAGAGTATCCGTCTGGAGATAAAGGAGGGGACCCCATTGTCACCAGAACTGTTAGAGTCCTGAATGGTGTCGCCGAGGAACTCGCTGAGGTTGATAAAAAATTTGAAACATGACAAATCTCACCTGTCTTCCTTTTCATCCTTTCTTACTTCTTCTCATATCACCTATATAAATAATATCACCTATTATCACCTAGACTGTTTCTTTAAAATCAATGTTTTGTCTCTTTAACATCGGGGTGGGTCTTTTTGAAACAGCAATTTTGTCAATTGAAACAACAGGTCCACTGTTTTTATTTTGCAGCTCCAAAGTGATGGACACTCAAGCTCAGATCAGGATTCCAGCCTAGATAGATGGAGGGTATGTTCTTCTTTATGTGCATCTTTACTCTTTTCTCCTTGTGTCGCGATCATGCTACTTGCTGACAGTATTTTCATTCATTCATACTTAAGCTAATATTTTGTTATGGACTCTCTCAAGGGAACAAGATCTGCCTTGGCTCTGAGGGATGTGTCAACAGATTCTGAGACATTTCTCCAAAACCTGGAAGCTTTGCTCACATGGGTCAGTGAGATAGAGGAGCTCACAGCCAATCAGAAACCCCCATCCTCGGAGGTCAAAGTGGTGAAAGCACAGCTCCAAGAACAAAAGGTCTGCTATCACCGACATCACGTCCCCTCATTTCTTGTTCCAGAAAAAAACATCTTTGAAGTATAATAGTAGTTTGAAGACACCTGAAAGGTTTACCTCTAGAAAGGTGTGCCGAGGTCATGAAAAAACGCTCAACTGCTTCCTTTACAACGTAAATTCGGTTCTATTCAGCTGTGAATGGGAGGTGTTCATGGCCACAATAAGCTTCAGTGCTTAAGCTTTGTTAACATTTCCTGCGGGTATGAAAAAAAGCAGGGAAGCCTCTCACCTTTCAGCTGTAATCTCACCCATTGTATGCTGTGTGGATGAGGTGAAACCTGCCTGACTCTTGACAATGTAAGCTTGACACACGAGACAGCGCTTCCTTCACACTGACCCAAAGGCTGAAAAAATAGGAATGGGGCTTTCATGACTGTTAATTCTTACCAGAAGCAATGCCATTTCGCTAAAATTAAAGTATAACGCAAAACATCTTCTGTTGTACTTAGAACTGATTTGATTTTAAACAGAAGGAGGGCTTTGAAGTATTTGTCCTTATTCTTGAATCGTCTGTCTTTCCACAAATATGGCTAAATATTATTCCTCCATCCGTGATGTTCTCTTACAGCTCCTGCAGCGCCTCCTAACAGATCGAAGGCGTAGTATGAACTCCATGATGTCGGAGGGCCCTCGACTTGTGGAGGCCCACCCAGGAGAGGAGGGGGAGCAGGAAAAAGTCAAGCTTACCGCTCTCAAACAGAAGTGGGAGGCCTTACAGCTGGGGGCGGAGAAAAGGTCAGCTACCTTTACTGGCAATGCCACACTCACATCTTGGCAAGGCTTACAGCATGAGTCACAGAACCATCATTGTAACAAGTTACCATCATTGTAACGTCATCCAGAAGTATGATCTCATGAGCTTTTGACTGCTTTGTGTGTCTTGCTGATGCTAGTTTAGTGTACAAAGTGATCAGTGATCTGGCTCCTCCATTAAACGAGTTCATGTCATGGCGCTTAGATAATGGGACCACCAATAGAGGTGACTGTGCGATACAGATTTACTGAGTTTGGCCGGTCAGCCTTCTCGACCTGCTTCTTCTAGACGGGTTCAATACTAAATTATAAAAGCGAGAGCTGCAGTCTTACTGATTTAAAATTCAAGATGAAATAATGGCTAAAATCAACTCAATGACGTCCGCATCACGCATGAACGCAAGGGACTGCAGATAGTTAGCTTATTGCTAACAGCTGTGCACTGTCCCTGTAATTATTAAATAAGTTACACCATTCTTACTCGCTGATGGTAACATTTTGTCGTTGGTAGGAGAGCGAGTCTGGAGCTCATTCTGCCCAGGGCCCAGCTCTTCCAGGAAGGAGTAGACGGCCTGCAGCAATGGCTCATGTCAGTGGAACAGACTCTTGCTCAACTACGGAATGCAGAGCGAGTGATGCTGCACCTCTCGGAGGCCACAGACAGGGCCAAGGTTGGAAATCTACCATGTATGGTTCAACTGCATGTGCAGTGTAGTAAATGTGCATCGTGCTGTTTGAGTAAAGAATTATAACTTTGACGTGTTTTCACTTTTTTTTTAGGCTGTTGTCGAAGAGATTCAAGTCAAAACTGCTGAGCTAGGGAAAATACAAAAGTCGGGACATGGTCTGATGGAAGCAATTTCAGGTAATTTTTACTACATATGGCGAAAGCTAATGGGCATAGTATGGGCATTGAGGTTGGAAAAATATTGCTTTCAAATAACTCAGTTATTTCAGAGGAGGAAGCCCAGCAGGTGCAGGAGAAGATGGATGCTCTGCGTATCCGCTGCTCTGTGCTGAGTCTAAGCAGTCTGGATGTGCTGCAGAGGCTGGAGCAGGCCCTGGAGGCCTCCAGTCGCTGTACCTCCAGCCAGGAGGACCTCCACCTGTGGCTGGGCCGCATCGAGAGGGAGCTGCTGGGGGCGGCAGGAGTGCAGACACATGCTGGAGATGCAGTGCTATGTGCAGCTGAGAGACAGAGGGTAATGTTCCCACTCTAATGTACAATGAACAGATCAGGTGATGCTGCAGCGTTGCTAACTATTCCTAGATACCTAGCTTGCTATAAAAGGTCTGTTCAAGGGAACATTGTTGACTCATGAAGCTAACAAGTTGCAGCAATCTTCCAAACTGGCCTTATTTAGATAAACTGACCACATATTGGGAATCTAAATAGTTACTTTCTCGAATGAGAAAATATTAAAACTTAATAAAGTGACAAAATCTCTGACATTGCACAGTGTGTGGGGCACTTGGTTGGTGCTGTAGGCTCATGCTGCATATTCATAAATTCTTGCTAATGTAGTATACATCTGTGCATTTCTCGCATCCACATAAATCCACATACTATGCCGCTGGAAAGCAGCTCTACATACTTAATTTGACTTCATACTTAGCATGAAAAGTACGTGAGTATGCAATTCCAAATACAGCTTATCTTAATGTTAGTGGACTCTCATGATGCCCGTTTTTGTTGTTAATTTGTAATTCAGCTGTAATCTTATCACGGCAGACATTTTGACACACCATTGCAGGTGTAATGAATGTAAATACAGGGAGTGTGATTATGTAAAACCGTGCTTCGCCTGCTTTGATGAGTCAGAATGTCTACAAGAGGCCTGACTTATCTGGGGACTTGTTTTTGGCCTAGAATGATACTACTGCAAGTATGTGCTGCCAAGTGGTATTATATTTCAGAAATAATAGTATCATGTTTTAATTAGGATTATATATATATGATATTATGTTCTATTGTATATGTTTGTAATGCTATACTAACATACAGTATATTCTCATCAGCTGGAACAGGCAGTGGTGAAGGAGATGGCTTGGTTCAGAGACACAGCGCTGAGTCTTGAAAAGCTGAAAACCATTCATCTGAATCCAGAGCTCATAGCAGAACAACTCTATGAACAGAAGGTTGGGACATTATACAAACACAACTGGCTAACTAATAAACTAAATGAATAGTTTCCCACTTAGAATAAAAAAAACATTACATAATATGTGTAATCTTTCATTTCTACGGTGTTTTTTGAAATTCATTTAAGTTAAATGATGAATGGTAAGTGAATTTAATTTGACGTATTATCTCCTGAATAGATTTTGGCAGTGGAGATTCTCCAACACAGGTTCAACATTGAGAAGATGGTGAAGATTGCTGAAATCCTGCTGACGTACAGTGATGAAGGAGAAACGTACGATTTGCAGGTATTCGCCACAACTCATTTACTAAATAACACATTTACTGAAAATGTAAACAAATGTAACTGTAAGGTGTTTATATTTCACATGTATTTATTGTTGCTGTCACCTCCCCCACGCAGACCCCACTAGATGCCTTACAGGAACAATGCAACACCACCTCAGCCACCAATTCCCACGTGGTCCTGCAGCTTGAGCACGCTCAGTCGCTTCTCCTCCAGTTCTCTGAGGGCATCGGGGAGGTATCGCCCTGGCTTGAAGAAACTCAAACCCTAATTGGCCAGCTTTCCATGAGCACAATCAGCTACGAGGCATTTCGGGAACAACAGGACCTCTTACAGGTAGAAGAAAGCTGCCTCTCTGCATTAGAAGGCCAGCTTTTCTCTTTTTTGTTATAATACCTTTCTTTGGCCAGTTCAACAAAGAAGTCCTTTTATACTTCACAGTCTGACACCGTTTTCCTGTAGGTGAATGAGCTGATCTGTTCAAGGACTGTTCATTAATGCTATCTACTTCCCAAGAGGGTTACTTTTCTACCTGTGCACTATAATGGCATGTTAGTTTTTTTCTAACTTCCTCTACCCATTAAACTCAAATCAGGTTCTTTCTGAATAAAAAAGTATGCTCTCCATAATGTAATTACATTATTTTTGATCTCTTCTCTCCTAAGGGTCTGAGGGAGTCTATAGCAGAGCACAGACCCCTGATTGCACGCTTATGCTCTCTGGCAAAACGCTTGTCAGAACTAAACCCCATTCAGGGCGATGAGTTCTGTCGAAAGGCGACGGAGGCCGAGGAGCAGCATAGAACCATCAGAGACCGGGTCAGAGAGACTGCTAATCTACTCGAGGAGTCATTGCCTCGATTCACGCAGGTAGGACTGCTGGGTTAATGCAAAAAAATAGCCCTACACTTTGAAAATATAGTGTAATACACACAAGCACACAACAAGTGTTTTCTTCTGTCTATAGCTGAATGAGAGGATGACCCTTATCAGAGAGAGTCTTGACCGCCTGTGCAGTCGCATACAGACTCACACCTCTCTTCAAGGCATCACCCCGAGGATCCAGGAGCAGCTGCAGGACAACAAACACACCCGGGCCGAGCTGTCCAAGCTTGAGCTGGACCTTGGCAGTGTGAAGACACAAGCAGATGAACTGCTGGCCAACACGCAGGCGGCTGGTGATGGATCTGTCGGCACAGGTAACGATCTTCTCGGAAATTGTATCGTTTGTATACAGATGTGATATTGTCCTATAGCACACATGGGGCTGCAAGTAGCAACACTGCTTTGGGAAAAAGGGCCGATTCTAAGCAATACCCCTGTTATTTTCTCTGTGATCTTAGCAATCCAAGAGCGTGTGTCCAGCCTGTCCCAGCTGTGGGACGAGACGCATACTCAGGCCCAGGAGAGGGAAAGCTGGCTGCTCAAACTCTTGGATCTCGCCTTGAAGTTCTGGAGCGACATCAGCGATGTCACGGCTGCTCTCAGTGACGCTCAGCAGGCAGTTTTGGATCTCAATGCTAGTCGGAGAGACTCGGAAACAATCCGCCAGAGCCTTGAAACCATGCAGGTTTGTCAATCACGTATGAGAAACCCTCATTTTTTATATAAAAGACACAATATAACCTTTTCTATCTTTTCAACTCACAGACTCTCAGAGAGGATATTGACAGTTTACAGGGAGATTTGGACACCCTTGGTGTTTTGGGAATGGATCTGATGTCAGCATGTGGCGATACAGACAAACCAGACGTCACAAAGAGCCTGGATGAAGTATGAACTACATTTGAACACAAATAAGTTTTAACTCATGATGTTATGCTGACTAACTGAATACCTTGTCTGTTTGGTGTCTTGAAGCTCTATTGCACGTGGAACAACTTGAGCAAACTGTGGACCGAAAGTCACAAAAAGCTGGAGGAGTCCTTGCAGATGGCACTACATTATCAAGACACTATGCAGGTGTGTGTCTATATGCAGTATTGGTGTGTATGCATACAATATACTAACAAATATTTCATGGTCCGTATCTGGCCATATCAAACGGGACGCTTTGGCCACCCCCGCCTCGCCCAAGCAGTGTTATGGCATCCTGCCAACAACAAAGCTAGTCTTTTATCCTGTTACAATAGTAACGTCCAGACTCTTACTCCCTGTAGCTTTACATTTTAACTGCTGACAGATCGTGTGGACCCCTGCCAAAGGCAAATGAGTTTAATGGTGCAAACTGCATCAGACAGTGAAAGGAAAACTATGTGAAATGTATCCAGCTGTATTCACCAATAGGGTTGCATGTTTTGCTGTTGAGAAGCCGCAACATGGCAAGAGTTCAGGGTTGAGTGGTTGTACATTATATCAGTTATTGTGCTTTAATGCTGTTATTGTCCTGCTAATAGGGTCTTTTTGAGTGGTTGAAGTCAGCTGAGCTGAGGTCTACTGAAGAGTTTATGGTAGGAACTGACCTGGAATCCGTCAAAGAGCAGCTACGTGATCTCAAGGTGAGTTTATTTGCTGAAGTACACCCGTAACCAGCAATGATCAAAGTTCTTTTTCATATATGCAGTGTATTTGGTCTCATATTCTACAGAGACAGTGCTTTTGGCTATGTGTGTTGTATTTTATTAAAACAGAAAACATATATACGTCATGATAATAGCTAACGTCCAAACATATATTCTGTCTTTACTCTTTCTCTCAGGAGTTTAAGCGAGAACTTTACCAGAAGAAGATAGAGATAGAAAGCCTGAACCATCGCTTTGTGTGCCGGCTGTCTCCAGGCTCGGAGCGTCCAGGCTCCGTCTCACCGCTGTGTGACTTCAGACAGCGCTGGGACAGCTTGGAGTCAGAGACTGTCAGCAGACAAGTGAGAATATGCAATCAGATAGTATTATGTAATATTGATATTCGCACTACCACTATAATCCATTATATGCACAATGTCATCATGCTATCCATTACGTTTGATGTCATTTCAACAACAGAAAACACATTTAGCTGAAAAACTGTTTAGAGTAAATATATATATTTTTTTACTGTGCATCAGCATCAGCTGGAGTGTGCTCTGCTGGGTCTGGGTCAGTTCCAAAACACACTTGATGAGCTGCACACATGGCTCTCCCGAACAGCTGACCAACTCCAGGGCAGCCGGCCAATCAGCATTGACCTGCAGGCCTGTGAAATAGAGCTGGCCAAACACAAGGTTGGTGGTGGGCTAAATACAATGAATGTTATGTACTAAGTGTAACAGTGCTCCTTCTGACCAGGCGACAACCTTCTGTAGTCCGATTGTATGCTGGGTGTTCAATTCACAAATGGTGGAATTTGATTTCCACTCTTCCTCTTTTGCTTCTTCCTCCTACAAGGTGTTGCGTAATGATGTCATGTCCCACGTTCGCACCGTGAAGTCCCTGAACCAGGCAGGCAGGGAGCTGCTGGAGGTCGGGTCCGGGGACAGCCCGCATGGTCTGCAGTCTCTGCTGGAGCAACTCAATGACAGCTGGGAGTTTGTCCGCTGTGAGACTGAACGCAGGCAGCTGGAATTAGAGAACAAACTGAGCCAGGTGAAGTTACAGTTGCAACAAAAGTCGAAAAGTATAGAAAAATAAATAACTATATATATATATATAAATTACATTGTTACGCTTCTTAAGCAGTTTATCATGCGCCCTCTTGTGGTGATTGTAAAGGTTACATGAAAATAGAGGCAAATCCGAATTTACATTGGGGGTTTTTATTTTGAAATTGAATCTACAAATAAAAATGCACTGTGATAACAAAATAATATTTGATCAGTTTGCACACTCTTGCTTGAATAAAATATATTACAAAGGTTGATGACAACTGATGTTACATGATGAAACATTGTTCCATAACTAAGGTTGTAATGAGCTGACACCTGCATCACCTTTGATTGAGACTGAACGTTCATTCTGCTGTTTTTTTCTGCAGGTACAAGATGTTACAATGGAGATTCAGGATCTCCTGCAGTGGCTGGAGAACACAGATCTGAGACTGTCCTCCTCTAAAACCGTGTGGGGTATGCCGGACTCTGCCAGTGAAAGGCTCAGCGCACATTTGGTAAAACGGACCAGACTTTTGACTGTACAAATAAAGAGATACACAAGAAATACAATTTTTTTAACCCAGTGCAAAACAACACCTCTTTATTCTTCTCACCCATAAAAGGAGTTGTGCAACGAGATGGAGTCAAAGCTCCACGCCTACACAGATGTGAAGAATGCCATCTACAGGATGCTGGAGAGCAGCGACGTTGTGCGGGGATCAAGCACCGAGCACAGCTTATCAATTCTTGAACAGAAATGGGCATCCGTCTACAGCAAAGTCCAGGAGCGAAAGGTTATTTAACTCTCCACATGTCATCCTGTGGATTTATCATTAATCGAGTGCATCCTTATATCCGATTGTCGTGCTGTTCCCGCAGGCAAGGCTTACAGAAGGACTGGGTCTGGCCAAGGAGTTCCACAGTAACGTCCAGGAACTTCTCACTAAAATGAGCAAGTGTGAAGAGTCTATTGGGCTTCTTCCTGCTCCCAGCTTTGTTCTGAACAAAGTTTGTTCTCAACTGCAGGAACACAGAGTAGGTCTTTTTACACCTGCTGTGGTCTTTCTATGTCTGCTCCAGATCCAGAGTATACAGATTTAAAACCATTCAGTTTTGCTTCACGGCATACTTTTATTTGTACAGACACTGGTGAATGAGGTGAACGTTTACGGGGAGAAGAAGACCACCATGGAGAGCACAGCCCGCAGACTAATAGAACTGAGCAGGAAGGAAGACTGCGATGTCATTCATAACCTAATCATGACCGTCCAGGATCGTCACAAAAAGCTCCAGCAGCGCGCTTCAGAAAGAGGCAGAACGCTGGAGGAGGTCAAAAAGAATGCCAAACAGGTATGCTATAACTATATCAGCTCCAATGTGAATGGCTGACCTTCTCTGTCTTTCTCACAACCATCCATGCACTTAATAATGTTTGACTTGTGCCACTCAGAGGATCTTTTGTATCATATCTGTCTTTAATTCTCACGCTTCAGTTTAATGAATCGTGGCGCCTGCTAGTGGACTGGATGGCGGAGGTAGAACAGATACTAGACACGCATAAAGAGATCGCTGTGACCCACGAGGAGATTAAACAACAGCTGACCGAACAGAAGGTGCGGCAGGCAATAACAATGAATGTAACTTGGTCGGGTGCTATATGTTTATGAATGCCTTCGCTGACCTTTTATTTTGTAATATCAGGAGTTCCAGAAACTGCTGAGGTCAAAGAGGCCCATGTACGACGCAACATCGAAGAATGGCCGCTGCCTTCATGAAAGAGCTCAAACCGGCCACGATCGACAACATCTGGAGAATCTCCTGGCTGAACTCAAAGACACATGGGACACCATCAGTGGCAAGTCTATGGAGAGGTATGGATCTGTGTTTACAGCCGATTTGGGGCACATTTATATTCCTGACAAGTATTTTTTTTTTTTTATCTTGATATCCCAAAATGTGCTTCTCTCAGACAACACAAGCTGGAGGAAGCACTGCTGTTCTCAGGCAGATTCACCGATGCCCTCCAGGCGCTGAACGACTGGCTATACAGAGCCGAGCCCCAACTAGATGAGGACGTTCCTGTCGGCGGAGACAAAGACATGGTCAACAACTTGATCGACAAACACAAGGTACAGCGCCCAGCATGCATTTTAATGTGTGGCCTCACTATTTAACAGATGTTAAACAGATTGGCATAAATACAGTACAGTTTACAGCTACTGTACATACATCACATCTACAGTAAACATTCAGGATTCATGCTAACTTGTGTAGAATGTCTGTAAAAGTCATTTTAATGCCTTGGTTTAACTGCTATTATAAGCTTGAATGATGGTCTAATTTATTTACAGTGATTATACCAGTGTCTCCACAATGCAGTCTTGCAGCAAAATTGCACTATCTTAGCAAAATTCCCTTTTTTCCTTTAGGCCTTCCAAAAGGAGTTAGGGAAGCGAGCCGGATGCATCAGGACCCTGAAGCGCTCCGTGAGGGATCTGACCAGGAGCAGCACAGCCGACGCTCACTGGCTGCAGGAGCAGATGGATGAGCTTGAGGGGCGCTGGGAGGCTGTGTGCAAACTGTCCGTCAGCAAACAAGACAGACTGGAGGCTGCACTTCAGCAGGTAGTTCTCACAAATGACAACGGTGACCGATAAATTAGC
This sequence comes from Anarhichas minor, assembly GCF_050575085.1. Classification (NCBI taxonomy): domain Eukaryota; kingdom Metazoa; phylum Chordata; class Actinopteri; order Perciformes; family Anarhichadidae; genus Anarhichas; species Anarhichas minor. The sequence continues at coordinate 728,083 of NW_027466468.1, read as the reverse complement.
TTTTAAGTTCTGAAGGGAAATTATGACTGAAGCTGTAGTTGTGTTTCACTCAGAAAGTCTCATTTTATGAAATGAAAGCCACTCATCCATCGAATTCAGGCTGCAAGTAGCTGTGGTCATGAGCAAAACTATATTATATGAGGAATGGATAACAGTTGCTGATAACTAACCATAAAAGTTGATAAGTAGGGCCGACCCCCTGCTCTTATCTCAATCTTTGTCTTTGTTCTCGTTAGGCTGAAAGGTTCGATGGCCTCGTCCACTCTTTCATGGAGCGCCTCACTGAGGCAGAGAGGATACTGAAATATGGAGTGATACCAGAGGAGGAAGAAGGCCTGCTGGCTTTCAGCAAACAACACGAGGTCGGCATAACGTGATACTTTGTCACTCGAGAAATGCATTCTGCTTCAGGGGAGGTCAAAGGTCAGGGCTTGCTACAGAATAACAAGTTGAAGCCGGGTTGTTAAGCAGGGTGGATATTTGCAGACTCTAATGCTTGAACCCATTCAGCCGGTTGAAGGACGGACACTCTGACCATTAGTTAGTAGCATAACACTTTCAACGAGTTTGAAATGAGTCAAATGTTATGCTAATGGCTCATCCTTCATGAGAATATGTGTTTTACTGGATAAAACGCTGAATAAATCCATTTTCTCCCCCACTAAAGGAATCAATGGCAGCCTTGCAGAATCAGGCGGTGGAGTTGCAGAACATCCACTGTCTGGGTGAGGAGATCCTGGCCTCCTGTCACCCAGACTCCATAATCACCCTAAAGTCTTGGATCAGTGTCACCAAGACCCGCTTTGAGGAGGTGAGTGCTTTTGTGCTCAAATGATAAGCAATAGCAAAGTTTCCCCAGGGATTCGATTTATGATAAATTACGAATTATTTAGGAAACCATTAGTTGCTCTCAGTAAGGTCAAATGTTTTGACGACAGAGGGACACGGCTTTGGCAATTTCTAAACTTAGAATGGAGCTGGTGTAACTTCCTCCATCTCTTTGTTTTCCGAGTCAGGTTCAGACCTGGGCTCAGCAGCAGGGCCAGAAGATCCAGGCCAGCTTGGCAGCACTGGAGTCAGAGAGAGAGGAAGTCCAGAGGCTGCTGGACTGGATCTCCTCAGCAGATGAAGCCCTCAACCTCAGAGACCAAGAGCCTCTGTGTGAGACCACGGAGCACAACCAAGAACTGATTGAGCAGCACACAGTACGATTCTTCTCTCTTCTATGAGCTATACCATCTACTGATAATCATACTTTACAATTAAGTGCTAAAATATGTGCTTAACGTTAATCAAACAACATTGAAACGCTTTGACCTTAACGGCAAAATTCTTTCCCAGATATTATTGTTGCTCATGATGACTTTCCACCATAATCAATACTTTACCCTGGTTACAGAACTACAGTACTTCGCTGTACCATGTTGTGACTGATCATTCCTCTCTGCAGGTATTCATGGAGGAGTTGAATAAGAAGTTCCCAGAGGTTGAACATGCCACAAAGTCCTGCAAACACAAGAGCATTTTGAAACGGCAATGTTCCCCCAGCAAACGGCCGCTCACAAGTAAGCCAGCATGAAAACAGTATAGTTTAACTTCTGCTGAAAAAAAAGAAGTAATTGTTGTAAATGTAAGTTTTGACAGCTTGACGATGACCTCACTGCTAATGACCTGTAAAGCATAAATGAGTTGCCTAAGCTGATTCCATACTCTCATGTTGTTGTGTGTCCCTCCAGAGAGGAGGAGCACTCTGAAGCTGCAGCCTGCTGTTCCTATTCCCCTGGAGCACCTCGACCCCCAGACCCCAAAGCTCGGTCAGCTGGTCAGTCAGTGGCAGAAACTTTGGCTCCTGGCTGTGGCGAGACAAAGCCGCCTGGAGCAACACCAGCAAACACTCAAAGAGGTTATTGTACTTTCTTAAATGTATATTGTAAGAGGTTATGGTGTAATTAGAGTTGGGGGGGGGCAAGTCATTTGACTTCAATTTCTCCAACCTAGATTTTGTGATATTTTGCATTTCAGATGGAAGAATTTGCGAACTTCGACTTCAATCTTTGGCGAAAGCGTTACATGCTGTGGATTAGTCATTTGAAGTCACGGATCTTAGACGTGTTTCGCAGCATCGACCGGGACCAGGATGGACGCATCAGCCAGAAGGAGTTTGTTGATTACGTCCTCGCCTCCAGTAAGACTCCATTGTCATAAATCCGCTCAGTGTTTCGACCCGTATATATCGCTCATTTTCAGGTTCCAATAAAATGATGGCAGAAATCATGACCTATAATGCTGAAATATGAATTTAACCCTATTACCATTATTTTATGCTGGTGTTATGACAACATCGTTTCCCAGATTTACTTTTTTTAACAAAGAATGGCTTTACACCTCTCTGCTGCAGAGTTTCCCACCAACTCTCTCGAGATGAACGCAGTGGCAAACATCTTCGACATGAACAGTGACGGCTTCATCGACTATTATGAGTTTGTGAGTGCCCTTCACCCGAGCAGAGATCCCTACAGGAGACCGCTGGATCCAGATCAAATCAACGAAGAGGTATGAACAGTGTGCACACTAGAAAACACAAAGATGTCGTGGTTTATTTACTGTGACACTGCACTTGTTACACTCTTTCCCTATTTAGGTGAGTCGACAGGTATCGCAGTGTAACTGTCCCAAGAGGTTCCAAGTGGAGCAAATAAGTGCCAATAGATACAGGGTGAGTCATTTTTAGAGACAATAATAAAAAAACTGTAAAGCAGCTTTCACATTTGGTCCTCTGATTTCCAGCAAAAATATAACTTGCAATATGTATTTTGTCCGCAGTTTGGAGATTCCCAACAGTTGCGGATGGTTCGTATCCTGCGTAGCACGTTGATGGTGAGGGTGGGAGGAGGCTGGACTGCTCTAGATGAGTTCCTGGTCAAGAATGACCCCTGCAGAGGTTAGTGCACTACTCCTAAACATTCCAATTATCCCTGCAAACTCTATCTTTTAATAAATATAATTTACTGTAATATGACAAGTCTTCAGCACCTGGTATGACTAAAAGTGATATGTGCTGCTTGGATCCATACATTCAGCAGATTTGAACTTAAACACAGTATTGGTGTCGGGTGAACAGGTAAACATGCTACATAAAACTATTCCTACTTTAGTGGCGTGCAATCCTACGGTAATTGTAGCTGTAATATGTCAGATATTGATTGTGTCCATTTAGCATTTTTGAATAATTAAAACTGCTCAAACATGTCAGCGTGTTCCTCTATATTTCTGTTTCTGGCAAAGTTTTGATATTTTAGTAATATTTCTGTGAGCCTACCATTTGAATACTGTTTTTCTGAATGACTTATACTGGCAATCTTGCTTCAATTATTTATGCATACAGAGTCTGCTGGCTTTTATTAGAGGAGTGGCTACTATAAATTCAAACAAACGTGTTTACAGTATTCTGCTAAATGCCCCTGCTGTGTCACCAACAGTGAAAGGCAGGACCAACCTGAAGATCAAGGAGAAGTACTTGTCTCCTGCAGGAAGCACTTCTAAGGGTTTGACTGTCAGCAGGTCTAACTCAAGCCTCAGCCTCTACAGCAGCGCCTCCGCCCCCACCAGCCCCATGACACGCAAGGCAAGGCAAACGCCGTATTCTGTTAAACTGTCATTTACATGTTGGTCAGCATGTCATGACCGCACTTTTTACCATAAACACACACTTCATAACATTTGCTGTCTTTACTTTTTTCCCCCACTGTTTCCTTTTAGTTAGTTATTTATTTTCATATTCATCTCTTTTAATTCCAAGTAAGACATAATCCGGTTCATGCATTTCCACTCTTCTAACTGCAAAGTTTAACTTCTTGTTAGTTTAAAGGGAAAGTTACCCCCAAAATCCAAACTACTAGTGCCATTTATCAGTCTAGATTGTCTTGGTGTGAGTTGCCGAGTGTTGGAGGTATCGGCCGTAGAGATGTCTGCCTTCTCTCCAATATAATGGGACTATACGGAACTCGGCCAGGTAGGAACTATTTTCTTTCTACTGAACTACACCGGCTAACCGTATCACCACGCAGAAAGGAAGGAAGTATGCATCTACTCGTGGCCGAGAGGCTTGTGCTCGTATACTACTGGCTCACCTGAGCTAGCTGATGTTACAGCTCAGCTGAGGAGGACGCCATTCATGCTTACATCTTGCGCTGCACCACAAGCCGGTTGCCACATAGTCTCATTACATTTGAGAGAAGGCAGATATCTCTACGGCAACTCACACCAAAACAATGTAGATTGATAAATAGCACTACAGGTAAGAGGAAAATATGTATTTTTGATTTTGTGGTAAACTGTCCCTTTTAACTTGTCAAAATGTAGAATGTTATCCAATATAAATGAATATGAAAACGGGAGTAACATCCTTTAAATTGAGTTTTCTTGAATGTGCTTTTGAGGAGCATGACATGCTCCACATGCACTATAAGATATTTGACCCCATCTTACTCTAACTAGTCTAACATGTCTTGCTTTAGGCATTACTTCGCAGAAGTTTCTCAGGTGACCGCTGCATCCGTCCCAGGAGCTCCATCGCTGCGTTGGGGTCTGACCTTCAGTTTGCCACAGCAGGGGAGGACAATTCTCCCTCACCATCAGGTCAGTCAATCACCTCAGTTATTGTTAAGGACATTTGCTTTTGTCGTGCATCCATCCATGTAAGTACAAGTCTCTCTGGATACACAAACATGAAAAGATCTTATAACTTGAGATGGTGAGTTAACCCCCGCTCTTTCTGTTTTCATTCTTGTGCACCGTCTAGACGAAGCTGAGAGGTTACCCACATGATTATCTCTGCCTCTGAGAACCATGTGTATATGCTGCAGTGTTGAACCAAAACACAGCCTTGGGGCCCCCAAAAAAGAGAGATAAGCAGACGTAACGTGATGAAGGGGCCAACAAAAACAATGCATCAGTCACATCTGAAGAGCAGACACTGACAGAAGAGTGCAGCGAAGGTCACCAGATGTGATGGTAAAGGGTTTGAGAAATATCTGTGTGACGATCATGTGCGGACAATGAGGAGGTCAGCAGATGCAAGGACCCTGTTGCATTGCATACAGTAGTATCTGATTAGGAAGAGTAAAGAGGAGGAATTCGCAAATTTCTGCATGGATCATTATTGCATGATAGCCAGAGCCTTGCTTTGAATCCAATATAGGTTTTTTTCACCAGCTTGTTATTCTTTTTATTTGTAAAGATAAGCAAAGTAGCTGAATCTGAGAATAATGTCTTGGGCGGTAATGTGGTGCGAGTGATTTAAAAGTGACTTACCGCAAGAACACATTTGTACATGGTCTGTAAAGGTGCTGCGCTGTCTGACTGCCCCTACTAGCCTCCAAAAAAAAACCACATATACCAAAACCATAAGTATGTGGACGGTACAGTATGCTGTCCTTCAACTTTGTGATGTTATTGTTTTTTTATTTCATTCCATGGAGATGACATTGTTGGCAGGGCCACACAGTTTTTTTTGTCTTTTACCCTTTTTTGACACCGTGTTCTCCAATAATTATGTATTTGTATTGTTCTTTATTGTAAGGATGTTTTAAACACTGGAGATTGTTGTAATGATCAATGCACTGAAGTACAACAGGTCGTTGTTGATTTGTAGAGATTATTTTCTCAGGATTGGTTTCGCCTTTGGATGTATGTATTTCTATGGAACATGACTGTGAACGTGTAGATCTGTTGTTTTCTTTATAACAGTGTACTTCCTGGGAATGTTTTGTTTAGCACATTTTCATAAAAATGCACTTTTTTCTGTGTCCTACTACTGTAGATAGGTTGTTTTACTAATTGGAAGATCTGTCAGTTGTCGTGACTAAGTGAATTCATTTTTCATAAGAATGCATTGGAGGCGATATTTCAGTGAAATCTACCTTTTTTTCCTTGTTGTCCCTTTCCAGGCTGTTTTACCTAAAGCGGCATATTTTTACATTTCCGTCTCGATGTTTGTCTTATCTGACCTCGAGTCCATTCGTAAAAATGTACACAACTGTCTTGATTTTATTACTCTACCTTCAAACATGTAAGACACTACATCTGTTTCCTCCGAAGTCTCCTCGTGATCCGGAGGACACCAGTATGCATTGTTTCAGCAAAAGACACTGAAAACCATTTTCTCTGAGAGAGAAGCAACTGCAGCTCCACCATCAGTCTACAGCAGAGGCTGTTCAGTGCTGCACTGTGCCTGGCGTTCACTCTGATTCTATTATAAAGCAGTTAATACTTACACAATATGTTATCAGCAGTGGAAAGTTGCTCTATTTGTATGTGCACCTTTGTACTAGATATACCTGAGGTTGAAGACAGTAACTTATGTATTTAATTGCATTTGGTCTATGCAGTTGTCGAAATGATTTTTTTACGTGATGAAATACCTTTTTCCTCTTGGCCTCAGTGTGTTAATGTTGGAGAAGGTTGATATTTGACTGTACTGTAGAAACACAATAGCCAGATTTCACTTCTATTGCTATGCACCCTAATCTTTGTGTACTGTAAATGTTTCTATACCCAGCACTCATTCTAATGTCTAATTTAGGGAAACTGTCCATTTAATATCACTAATAATTTGATGTCCACTTGTATAAAAAAATCTTTTTGTTAGAAAAATAAAAAAATATTTGCCATGATCATTCCCTCATTGATATTATACGGTGCTGCATTTATGTGCTATTTTGCCGGAAATCAATGACAGATGACGATTGATTTGCACTTACAGACTTTCTGAAGATGGAGAAACCAAATGACAAATTTATTTAAAATACAGTTTTTTTCAATTGTTCAGTTTCACTAATACAAGTGTACTTGAATGTTCTTACGTCTGCAATAACTTGGGGGAAGCAGAAACAAGCTGTAAAGACACAGTATTGATAATCTTTTAAGTCGGTGCTTAACTTGTTAGCTTGTTAATTCGCTCATCCAGCAGTAACAAAGCAATATTAATATTCATTTTTTTGGACCATGTAAGTGTAATTAATATTCACTCTCTTTTAGCTTTGTTTTGGTCTCTACCAACTCTTGAAATGATATCTGGTTCTTCAGCTGCTAAATGCGTTGCTATGTTCACTTTGTCTGCGATTTGGCGCTGGGCAAGTAGTGTACAGTGGTTTTCTTTTAGATTTTTCATTAACAACAACTGCCTGCGCTGCTGTAAATGCTATGAGAGCAGTGAGGGTGAAACAAAATAGTAATATTGTGGCTGAAGAACCAGAAACAAGCCAAAAGAAGCTATAGAGCAGGGGAACTGCAGTCAAGTGACAATTCTCTGTGGGTTCATCCCTGAGAATGACCCCTTTCACAGTACACATTTGCTGAAGAAAGTTCAATATATAAATGTATGCATCAAGTTAAATTTGAAGTTGAGGCTGCTAGATAGATTCACAACCCCAATCCCCTTTACTACATTCAAACAGTAGAAGAAGAAAACAAAAAGTGGATGAAACAAGTGAAGGAAATCTGTCCGATTTTGGTCCGGAATGGAAAACTCATGCACTCATCCGGGAAGGAAAGAAGAGATGGAAGACATAAGAATTTGCATCACATTCACATACATTTGTGCCTTCTACAACAAAAACGACTTCTACTGCAACAGCTCTAGACCAATAGAGGAGCCAGCATATGAGTCAGTTATGCAGGTGGAGTTTTGGACATTCTGTACTAAGACTTTTTTGTGACTTCTTTCGACATGCTAGACTATGACTTTATGATTTCTTTTCTAAATGCCATACTATGATTTTTTATGACTTTTTTCGACATACTATGACTGTTTTTGACATGCTATAATATGACTATCTCGATATGCTATACTATGACTGTTTTCGATATGCTATACTATGACTTTTTTTGACATGCTATACTAGGATTTTCTCATGACTTTTTTCGACATGCTAACTGTATTATTTTTCATGACTTTATTCGACAATAACATTTTCATAATCATTTTTTCAAACCGTATTCAGCTGCATTTCAAATTGTATTCTGTACAACCAAAAGAATAATAAAAGCAGTTTGATAAAAGAAAAACACCACCTAGCTGGCAATGCCAAAAACAAATCCAACCTCAGGGCTTCAGCATAGAGAAGATGTTGTCTCAGTTGGTATAACATTTCTCTTATTCCCATTATGTCATCCATCGAGGCTTCAAATCAAAAATTGTGTGACAAACTAAAGCATTTGTCTTAACATTCAAAACAATTGACAATAATACCCTTTTAGAGAGTTTATATTTATATATAACAATGGCACTGGAAAGTTTATGTAAATTAGATCCTGCTCTACAAAAGGTAGGTGATGGTATGCACCTAAAAGTTGGCATTGCAGTCCACCAAAAAAGGCAAAGAAGAAGAAGACACCAAGACTGGAAAGTCAATCCCCCAGGTAGAGGGCCAGCCTTTGAAGCTAATTTTACATAGTAGCCAAATAATGGAAAAGAGACGTCTGTTTTTTTTTAGGTAAATCAACTTCCCACCACAAACACTAGAATATATATCTTAAATTATTAGGTCTTAAAAGTTGTAAAATGCAATAATAGCAAATTCGCTGTTATTCTCTTTCCTCCGTTCATGTAATTGAGCCCCAGAACTGGGCTGGATCGAGACCTGGGGAGCGGGGTTATAGAAAATGCTAGTGCACATGCTCTATGGGCCATCTAATGCAGAATACCCGGGTATTTTAATCTGAATTCTAAACTCAAACGTCAAACTTTTTGCCACTGAGCAACTTTCATAGGAAAGGACAGGGCACCGCCTCAAACACTGTAACCACTGCTCTTCACACATTGATGTGGAAAGTGGCAATCTCCATGAAGACAATGACAACACCTACATCACAATGCTTTTTGTCAGCTCAGCAATCAACACAGTTCCCCCGCATGAAACTAATTGATAAACTTAGCACTCTAGGTCCTCACTCTGCAACTGGTTATTAGACTTCCTCACAAACAGACCCTAGGCAGTTCCAATGGGCAACCACACTTCCTCCACTCCAGTGTTAAACCCCGCAGCCCCCCCAGGGCTATGTGCTCAGCCCCTCCTGTTCACGCTGTACAACCACAACTGCTTCCTCTGTGTGAAGGTTGCACATGACACTGCAGTCATTTTTGTTGTTGTGAAAATAGGACTGCAATCTTCATTTCATTGTGCAATCCTGCAGGAGTTGCCTGATATTAGCCAGAATTGTCAACTCGCTTCACTCTGTTTCCAGTCCATTGAAACTTTCTGAAGTGGGCAGATTCAAAGGTATGGACCCAGGACCCAGCAGCAGCCGAGAGGTGTGTGCGTACTGGTAGTTCCGTTAGCTGTTAGCTAAACACACCGCCAGAAATAACAGTGTGCTAGCTGTTTCTGCCCGCTGTCACTCTGGGCACAGAGTAGCGGCTGAAGGTTGTATGCACTCAGCTGTGTTATCAGTAGCGGCCCCGAGCGGCCCCTACCGGCCGGGGCCAGTAAAGCCAGTGGTGAATGAGGAATAAGCAGGCAGTTCTCGGCAGGCTATGAGACTGTGGGAGCTGTGTTTTGAGAAAGTGTGAATCATCGCAACCACGAGTGGTCCTTGAGCTTGCCGCCATAAGTGGACACCCAACATATTGTGTCAGCCAGCTAGCAAGGCAGCTCCCATGTGTTTGCGTGGCCGTTCAACCTCTGACTCCCCTCATAGTTTACAACAAACTCCTGTTCGTTCTGTGGTTTCCTTACAGCCTATCTCCTTGTGCATCCCATCCTGTCTTCATGAAGTGAATCATAATGGGGAGAAATTCCTGCTTAGTTACAGACACCATAAATTATTTCCAAAAAATAAAAAGCTTTCATGAATGTGTTGCGTGAAGAGGCACGGTGGTGGACTGACTGTGTTTGTTTAAAAAACATGTCAAATTCCATCTGTGGATCCCCCAGCTCCAGTTGCCCTCCTGTTGATGTCTAACAAGTGAATCTTTTCAGACTCACACTGACATGCGGTATCAAAAACACAGACATATTTGTTCAAACACACAGGCCGGCGGTTTGGAGAAAGAAAGCAAAGTATTGTACTTCTATGCAAATATTCACCATGACAATCCTGATGTTTTATCAAAACAACCCTGTCCTGTGACTGGCCCTCACAGTGTAGCAGAGCAAAGAGGTCATGCAATCAGGGTATATAATATGAACTTTCACTGGGTAATGCAAACATACTGCTGTTACAGTAGAGACTCTCCGTGTAGACCCCTCCCACGGACACATTTCATCATTTAGACTTGTTACATTACTAAACTCAATGCTTAACTCAAAACATTTCAACGGCCAATTTGCCAAAAAACAAAACAGATTGAGAGCAACAATTATTTCCTTGTGCGAATTAACAGCTGTTTAAATGTGTTAGTAACGCAACAGTCGCCTTAATCTCACACCCACGAAAGCTCAAATCATTTTTATTTACTGTATCAAAAGCAATTCACTTTACTGTCACGGGTCTGAAAATAAATTGTGTTATTCAGGAAGGGAACATGTAGTGCCAGTGAGTGCCCAGGTGGGTGCAAGGGCACTCGAGTGAAATGCCATGGCGTTAGTGCCCAACAGGGGTCATTCATTTGGAATTTGTGCTGAACAAAAGCCGGAGCGACCCCGACCAAACACCCCCTCAGAAAGCACAGAAAGCTGTCCAAAGCCATCTTCTGGTTGGCTAAGCCGCATTCGCCCTCTACGGAAAATGGAAAGGACATTCAAATACATGTAGTAGACTCATCAGATTCAGTCTGTTACTTTCTTGCCAACATTTATTAAGCTCCCTTTCCTCCATCGATCCATCCTCTCACGTTCTTTCCTACCTGTTCTCACTCCCTTCACCCCCCCCCCCCCCTCCCTCCCCCGCCGCTTCTGCTGAGGACTTTTTCCAACACTGGCCCCCTGACTCGGCCCTCTGCAGTCACCTGACACAGACTCAGAGATCCAGAGTAGGAAAATGCAAAGCACTCTTGTGCGTGCATACTCCACACAAAGCAACATCAGAGGGCCACTGTGTTGTTACACCTCTGGACAGAGTAACCCTGGGCTCACTCTCCGTTGCTATTGTGTAACCTCTCACCAGAAGTGTCTTTGCGCCTCCTTTCCCACGAGCAGGTAGGTGGTATCTTGTTTAATGTAGAATGATGAATAGAGGTGATTTAACATATTGAATGGAGTCCAGACAGTGTATTGTGTTTTGTTTTAAGCTGTGGAATCGTTAAAAGGAGGAATTCTGTCACAAGACATGGTCCTGTTAAAGGTTTTGGAAACTAACACACAAAAAAAACTTTTTAAACAATCAAAGTAAAGTCTGGCTGGTTTTCCACTGCGCTTCTTTAGCTTGTCCTTAGCAACTGTCCTTATCTAATAAAACTATTTGGGATTAAAATGTATGCAGTATTTATTTATGATGCTACTTATTAAACATTCTGTGATGCAAAAAAGCACAATTTGACACTCTAAAGCAGTTTTATATTATTATATTACTATCACTTAGGTCATTTGTTTTTCATTGGTTTAAAAGTGTGTAATTGCAATATTAAAAACAAAGGTAGCGATCTCAGTTCAATGCACAATAGTCACTATTTTCAACTCATAAAGTATAGGCTTGAATCTTTGAAATAAGGATATAAGCCTGTGCAGCGCTCCTGAGCAGTCTGCTACATAACACGGAGTCTTTTACATTCTCAGCCTTATCAGTCAGCTGATGTTTTGTTAGCTGACAACCTTGACAAAAGATGTTTTGATTCTCTGTAGACAATACTATCACAAATTAACAGGTGTGTGTGTGTCTTTTTTTTTTTTGGAATGTTTCTTGATTTCTGCTGTCTTATAATTTTTTTTTATTTTTATCAAAAGTTTGCATGATGATGGTACAAGATGCAACATTTTAAAAATCACCACAGTTAAGAGGGGAGACATGGATGTCTGCAAGAGCAGAGGTCTTCAACAGGGGGTCCGCGGAGGTACTGCAGGGGGTCGGCAACATTTTTGGTTGATTAGACAATTTAAATTATTATTATAATTTTTTTTTTCCCAAACATGAATCTGTCCATTATTTTAATAGTTCAGTATTGTATGCAAGACAACAGGTATGTGTATGCATGGCAGTGGCACTAATAGGCCATCACTCATTTTCGTTTCCACATTTATGTTTAAAATGAAAACATCAATTTGAATAGCTTGTATGCATGATTATCATGCAATTGACAGACAATGTTGATATTGGCATTGGTATCAGCTGACAAGGTGTTTATAAATGGCAGTGGCACGGCCTCCCTACTCACTGTACCTTGCACACGTTTAAAATAAAAACATGAATATATGAACCTGTGTATTATTTGAATAGCTTAGTATTGAATGCACAATAACAAGGTATGTTTATACATGGCACTAGGCCCAGTTTAATATAAAACACAATTTTATACAATATAGTCGGGGGTCCCTGCTCCATCTCTCTATCAGTTTGGGGGTCCTTGGCCTGAAAAACGTTGAAGACCCCAGCTTTAGAGGAAAGGTATCATCTGCTGGGCACCATGAATGTCCGTACCGAATTTCAACCATCCAATAGTTTTTGACTATCCTCCAGGCTGAGCTCCTCACTTACATACTTGCTATTAATGAAAGCATGCTGCTGCTGCAATCAGCAGCAGTCAGGGTAGCCGGCGGACAGAGGAGACAGCCTTTGTGGTCCCAGCAGTCATTTCACTGCTGCTGGTGGGATAGCTACAGTATATCGAAGTAGGTGGTCGGAGGAGGCAACCAGAAGCCCTGCAGAACCTTTGAAACCACCGCCTTTGTGTTGATGATTGTGAAACTAGAGATGCAACATAATGGCCTGAACAAAAGAACTGCTGGCACAGGGAGAAGCCAGTCGAGGCTTAGCAGGCCATAAGAAATAAACCGAGGCAGGGATCAGAGGATTAGAGGGACAGTCGGTGTGTTATGTGTAATATCTCGTACATCACTTCATTAAGTGGGAAACCAAATGCCGGTTCACTCTTCTCACTCACACTGCAGCCTGTGTGTTTGAAGGAGGGCAGGCCACAAGGTCGTATGCTGGTTGGGGGAGGGAAAAGGAAAAGGAGGAGCTAATCTCAGTGAGGCCTCTCACGTGACTCTCTTTCCTCCTATTGCTGATCTGCCAGGCCCACACAGAGCACATGGCTGCATGCTTTTTGAAACTGCTCTCCAATAGAAGGATAGAAGTGTCACTTCAGGACATGTGCGCCTGTGCAGCTCCTCCCCTGTCAAGTGCAGCACAGACACGGAAGTAGAGTAAGCCTGTGTTTTAGGAGACAGGGGACAGGGTTGGTGTGGAGGAGAAAAGGGGGAGGGAATGCATACATACACACACACATATATACGCACTCACACACACTTGCGGCTGAGAAAAAAACTGGGATCACAATGGAGTGACCGTTGTTTGAAAGGAAAGAGGGAAGAGGAGAGCCTTCCGGTTATGTTCTGACCGAGGTAAGACGAGATATTGTGACACCAGCTGTGGTGTGAAGGAAGAGAGGGTTATGGGATTTCCTGGTTATCCTAGAACAACCAGGCTTAACTCTTAGGAACCAGGATGATTGTATAGTTTTAGATATTAGATTTTGAAGAGTAGCCAGCACAGTTAGCAATACTGACAATAAATGATACAATGATGACTGATTGTATTTGTTTGTTGACACTAACTCCTATTTAAGGACCTTTTTTGTTTCAGCAACAGAACAACGATATGTAAATGTTCGGTATAGCATCAATTAGTTTACTATTTGTTTATGGTTTTAATTAGAGCAAGTCCCAATGACAGTGTTGATGTAGTTTTGTTAATAAAGTCCCTTTATTATGTCTGTTTATGTCACAACCACATGGGGCTTTTTATATGGGAGCAGTGTGTCAGTGTGTGAAAGGTCAGGCCTTACCAAAGCACATGAGACAGGGATGGAGTAAGAGACAGAGTGAGGGGGGACTGGGAAGGTCAATCCCAGCCCCATGGGGACATGCTTTTGTTCTCGGTAACACCTATGTGACATGCAGTTATGCCTATTCACTGAAACTGGAATTTTATTTTGATATTTTTGGTATAATGTAGTTAGCAAACACCATTCCCAAAACAGTCTTTTTCCCTTCCTTTTAGCTATGCTAGCTTTAGGGATGCAATGTTGGTTAAGGTCCTATTTGAGGGATTGCTGTGAAAATTGGCACATACAGTACATCCATGTCACTCTCAGAATGTCCAACTCATCCAGTGCTATCATTATGTCAGAATCTGCAATGACATTCCCATCAGCCTCAGCTGTACTTTGCATTTAGTGCTGGTACGCAAACGTTTACTAAACAATAACTGTACATTTTGTTACATATACAGAGTTGTAGATGAAAGTGAAAGGCTCATATTCCAATTTTAAAATAATCTATCAGCTGCCAGTTAAAAACTTGCAATTATCTACATTTCTTTTCCCAGATTTTGGTGAAGTTGACAAAACAATCCTATGTTGCGTCTGTATTTCAGATTGTGCACGTCTACATTTCCCGATTGACCACATTCCTGCCTCCATTATGTCACTGCTGACTCACGTACTGGCTTGCCTGTTCGGTATGGGCTCCTGGGTGGCCATCAACGGGATGTGGGTGGAGCTGCCCCTGGTCGTACCGCAGATCCCAGAGGGCTGGTATCTGCCATCATACCTCACAGTCATCATCCAGATGGCCAACATAGGTCCTCTCTTCATCACTCTGATGCACCGCTTCCGCCCCGGGGTGCTGGACGAGCGGCTGGTCATCTACTCCATCGTGGGGCTGGGGATCGTTGCTACATTCCTGCTGGCTTTCTTCTGGAAGCACACAGTGACGATAGCGGCGTCTTTGCACAGTGTACCCCTGCTGGTGTTGAGCTTCCTGCTCTCTGTGGTGGACTGCACCTCCTCTGTTACATTTCTGCCTTTCATGATGCGGCTTCGCCCAGAGTACCTCACCACGTACTTCGCAGGCGAAGGCCTCAGCGGTCTGGTGCCTGCACTGGTGGCTCTAATTCAAGGTGTTGGCGTAGTCCACTGTCAGAACGCCACTTTAGCAGATAACGCTACTGTTGGCAGTGGAGAGCTACAAGCTGTCTACCAGCCAGCTAAATTCTCTGTCCAGGTCTTCTTCGTGTTCCTCAGTGCCATGATGGTTGTGTGCCTTGTAGCCTTCGTCCTACTCAATCATCACCCAGCTGTGGCTCGAGAGAGAAAAAACGACTTGTACTTCAGTGGTGATCTGGCCTCTGGGAAGAGAGAGGAAGGTCTTTCCCTGCACGCCCAAACACCAGAGCAGAAGCCTATGATCTGCCCACAGGAAGCCATTAGGTGGGAGCCCAGGAGCTCCTTTGGGATGGGCACGTACAGCAGTCTGGAGGTGGTGTTCATCTTTGTTGTACTGGCTTGGGTCAATGCTCTGACCAACGCAGTGCTGCCCTCAGTCCAGTCCTACTCCTGTCTGCCCTATGGGAACAAGGCCTACCATCTAGCTGCCACCATGGCAGCTGTTGCCAACCCAGTGGCCTGCTTCATCGCCATGTTTGTGCCGATTAGGTACGTATGATTGCTGGAACCATCTAATTACATTATAAAGATTCTCGGTCTCCTCCAAACGCATACAATTCAAATAATTGCAACTCCAACAGATGACATGAAATTGTAGATTATACTGAAACCATTGACACTCTCACATCAGTGGGTTTCCTGAAGTGGTTCATTGTAACAGAAAATGCATCAATTTTGTTTCCAGGTCTCTCGTCTTGATGGGTTTCTTGGCCATGGTTGGGACTGGATTTGGAGCCTACATAATGGCCATGGCTGCTCTCAGTCCCTGCCCCCTGCTGGTCCACAGTCACTCTGGAACTGCAGTTATAGTAAGACTGTTTCTTCCAATGAATTTGAAGATCTTTTATTTAGACTATGCAAAGTGCCACTTGATAGCAGTTAGTTTTGAACCTCATGTTCTCTCTTGTAATTGGTACACCCTATAAACGATTGAAAGTGCAATCCGCCATAGTCACACGTATTTGCAGTGTTGTGTGAATGGTAGGTTTTGAAATCAAGTTGTGTCAACTCTATCTCTGATCTGATTAAGACAATACTGTCAAACCCTGTTTGTGCCAACTTTATGAACATTCTGAGGAAAGCTTTCACCCTCACAGACGTATTGATTCATATGTACATTAGCTGGTGCTCTTGTATTATGCGGTCAGCGTAATCAAACTTGAAGAAACATCATGCTGCTATTTAACTGCTATAAAAAGTCAATGGGCTCACACACTTTCAAAATATAGGTTTATAGTGGAGAAAGACAAGCTTAAGAAATACCTAAAGAAAGATTATGGCAAGTGAGCAGGAAGAAAGAGGGAGGTGTACTATGAAGCAAGAGGTGCTTGCGAGACTGCGAGATGAACGTCAGAAAGAATAAAGCTTTGACCGCTTTTGAAAGTCAAGTTGTTGGGCTCCAAACAAATCAGATTTTTTTTCCTTATGGATGTATCATATTTTCAGTCATCATCATTGTTGACAAATACCATACTATACCACCCTGTGATATATGTAGCTCTCTAAAAAGAGTTTCAAAGTAAACAGTAAATAAGCAAAACAATAAACTAAATTGCTAAAATAATGAGACTATCAGAAAATGTATAAATGAGTAGAATGCAGGAAGTTCAGTAACTAAAAACAATAAATTGGTGTATCAGTATTCATGATCCAATAACTGCAGCCAGCAGCTAATTTTTATCAACTGGCAGCCTTGCCTTTAGAGAGGAGGAGCTAGCTGGTAAACAGAGTCAGTTTTTGATAGGAGTGAAAACATCCTGTCCCAACCTGTTCTTGATGGCAACCCATTGAAAGCCACTGCATTGGACACTAGGACACTTTGCGTGTTTGATTTGCATCTGAATAACAAGGACTGGGAGTCAGATCATTGTAAGGTATAACATTGATCTTTTTTCTGTGATGCAGGTGCTGGCCTGGGTCCTGTTTGTCCTCTCCCTGTCCTACGTGAAGGTCATCATTGGGGTGATTCTGAGGGACGAAGGCCACAGTGCCCTCGTGTGGTGTGGAGCAGTAGTGCAGTTGGGCTCCATGGTTGGTGCCGTATCCATGTTCCCATTAGTTAGCGTCTATGGACTTTTCAGCTCAGGTGATGCTTGCAACACCAAGTGTCCAATGTTGTGAATAAATATGTTTAAGTTAAACACTGCTGTACGAAACTGAAATTATTTTTTTTTGATGCACTTAACGCATTGTAGTCGTGAGCTTTACATATTCCTATTGTTACAGACCTGAGCTGTATCACTCCCTGATGAGTCAGATGGTTTATGTTTTATACAGATATCTGTCAGGATTGACTAACGGAGCTCAGCACAAGGATGAAATGACCTCAACATTATTAACGCGTCAGATCACACAAGACCACTTTGTTGTCGAGCATATTACAATTCCTTCTCAATCTAGAGGTCAAAGCCAGTTTACTTGAACTGTTAATATGATGTGAAAGTATAATTGATTGATGTTACTTTTATAAGAACATAATGGTACTTTGGGCTTTACAATGTGCCTTCATTTTGACTCTTTTGATGTACATGTTGTACATTCTAGCTTACTTTGTATATGTTACTTGTGCGGAGAAACTGTTCACCAATACCAAATAAAACATGTTTTATTGTTGCCTGAACACTTGTATTATAGTGCAAATCCTCAAAAACATTCTCCTTATCCTCTGTCAGCTATAGGCAGAAGGTTTTATACCCGTGTAGAGAGGATACAGGGGCAAAAAGAACAGTACCAGAGCAGGGTCAATGGTAGATAGGGCAATAGGGGGGGGGGGGGGGGGGAGACACAAATAGCATCAGTTTGTCTTAAATATCTTCTATTGTGTGTTTTGGTTAAAGTGACATAACCATGCTAGGTCATACTGCATAGAAAATAGTGGACACTGAGGGGCTCAAAAAACAGCTAAATGTGGCAATAGATTTTTTTAGGGTCAACATTGGACTTGGAATGATCTCTGACTCCATCTCTGACTTTATAAATATTATCTATGAATTATTTTATGGTCTGATTGCAACTGTTCAAAGTCTAATAAACATTTTACTATATTATTTTCCAATTAATAGTCCAACCCATATGAATACAGGCACATCTAGTTATGTATTCCCCTGGTTTGCCTTTGAGATAATTAGATGGCTTTATTTTCAATATACAACAAATTATCATGTAATAATGGTTTACTGTTTTGCACATCATAATCAAATAAGCAAGTATTGGCTCAATATACGCACACAATCTTCATATGATGTGGCATTGAAAAACTCATGAGCAATCGGTTGCCTGCACGCCTTTAAAACCAACACTAGATGTCCCCGTATGATTAAAAGATACTCGGGAGGAACCGAGGCACTCATCTTACCTGCAACTTTTAAGATTCAAGTACTACAGTTTTGATGTGCAGGAATAAACAATTAAAATGACTCCATTTGTTGAATCAAGTCACATTTGCTTAATAGGTCGTGGAGAGAAGGTTGTGGTTAAATTCATGGATCTTGGACGTCCTTTGGATTATACAAAGCCTTGAACTCAATGCGGTTGAAAACCCTGAGCATGTTCATTCATTTCTTGGTTCCCTTTGACTTCATTTTAGGTTTTTCAAAAGTATAGAGTAATTGCTGCACCTCAGTTCAGGAGGAGGAGTGATTCATGTCTTTGGATAGTTTGCCTAGGTCACCAGAGTCATGTCTGCATCATATCCTCCTCACACTAAATCAGAGAGTCTCTTAGCCATGTAAGTGTATTAATGTGCGTGTGTGTGTGTGTGTGTGTGTGTGTGTGTGTCTGTGTGTGTTTATCCTTCCTCCACTCCTCGGGGATGATGAGGAATGAGGAGCTCAAGGCCAGTCAGAGTCTGATTCAGATCCCAGTGGTTCTTCAGAGAACATCTGGGGTCATCATCTCCTGTGTCTCACACTTCACCTATTCTCCTTATCTCTTCTAGTAGTTTTCTATGACTTATGGTGTGCTGAGTTTAAAAGCAGCAGACCTGTTTGGAAAGGATTTTTGCAAAAGCTCAAGTTTGGGAATACATATGTTTTCTCTGAAATTGTCGAATAAAAAAACTAAAAGAAATGAAAGGGTCCCTTTAAGAATAATGCCATGATACAAATGCACTGAGATCCAGACAGGTGGACCAATATGAATGTGGGTGGCAGGATGACAGTATACCATAATGAGAGAAAGGAGTCTTCCTTCTCTTTCTGCCTGCCTCTCTCTTACTCTCCTTCAGTCCAACTATTTCGATATCTCATTTTCCCCCCAAGCTCCTTGTCGTCCTTGATTCACGCACATGGCAGACTTTGTGACCTTAATTTCAATTTAAAACACATGGGGGGAAATCCTAGCCCTCGCTGCTCTTTAATAGGCCGTCATGGGATTGGAGTATGCGGAGAATGATTGAATTTTGTGAGAAGGCCAGGAACGATCACGTCTCGCCTTCCGTTATGCAATCGACCATTCCCCTCTCACAACGCGACGTCTGGTAAAAACCTAGAGGAGGAGGAGGAGGAGGAGGGGGGTGGGGGGGGGCTAAGGACTCACATCTAGACCAAACGACAGAAAAAAACAGTTTTTCTTCTGAATGACTCAAGGCAATATAAAAGAGAAACTCAGCTATCATATATAAAAAAGAGCCAAATGAGATGTGAGCCGCCACATCAAAGGCCGAGATGTTGAATCGGGCAGCTTTTAATGGTTGTAAATGAGTCTTTTTACACTGTAATGCATGACATCCTATATTTCCTCACAGACGGAGACATATGGACCCTATATACAAAGCCCGTCACACTGTTTTATTTATACGATTGTGTCATGTCTGTTTTCTCCCTTGACTCGCTCCACCTGCTTGGCCCACTTTGACAATGTTGAGATCAAAAACTCCACCACGCACACATTATCGCTTTGTGCAAACTTCTTCACACCCACTGTGTTGGATTACACCACTGCGATATATCCTTTAAATGAAGCAAGAGAGACTACCTTTCCCGTTAAGTCCATTATATTCAAATGGGCTGGGCCTTTTTCTTTTTTTTCTTCTTCACAACAAGACATAAAGTAATCAAAAGTTAAAAGCAAACACTCAAGGAGGCACTTAGCAAAAAAGAAAAGCTTTTATGATAAAACATTCATATATAGTGCAGGAGACAGGTAATCTTTGAGGATGATAGGGTTGTCTTGTGGTCAGTTTCAGTATAGTATGGCTTGGGGAGCCTTGTAGATGAATGCTCCTAATAACATCCCCGCCCACCCATCACCCAGCGGAGCATCCAGGCAGAAGAACTAATACCTGAGTGTATTTCTTCAGTGGTGTGAAGTAGGCCTTAAAGAGCTGTTGGAGGCTGCAGTAAAGTAGGGTTCATTACCTTGACAGACTGATGACAGCTAAGACTGGCTGAGATGCGCACATATAGGCTACATAAATACTAAAAGAAAGGCTAAATAATCTGCAATCAGTGCTCGTTGTATATGCGCACACAGCATGACCTTATATATAAAACACAACACCTTAGATACAGTTAGAAAAAGGAAATACATCAATGTTTTCTGGGGCTCTAAAATGTAGGATTACTCTCTGGAAGTGCTTTGCACGTCGTTTGCTGAAGGCATCCAAATCAATATGTGATAAACATGCTGCGGGTGCAGATAACATATCTGTATTTGAAAAAAGTTTAGTGGGAAAGGGTTTTAAAAGAATAACTCAACATTTTGAGAAAGGCTTGCGTGTTTGTTTTCTTGCTGACGGCTAAAGGATTAATAAAACTGTCTGCACAGTAAATGTGACGCTATAGCCAGCATCCAGCTTTGCTATTAACAGGGGAAACAGCTGGAGTGACTCTGTTCAAAGGTAGAGGATTCAGGACCTAATTAAATGTTGTTTGTTCGAGCCATTCGAAAACAAAAGAGTAAAAACAAGTCATGGTTTTATGGCTGGTTGTGCACTTAACTATTTTGTGGTGGGACGCATTGACTTCCTGCGACTTTTACTGCGCGATATAATCTAAATATAATGTGACAGGCCAACTCCATCCTACATTTCCCGTCTGTATGCCAAGCTAAGCTAACTTTTCCTGCTGTATAGCTTCATACTTATCCAAAGGCAGTCAAATCTGTATTTGTTTGGCTGGGCGCAGTGACTTCCTAGTGAGGGTCTTGTGAGGTTGACAGGGAACCAGTGGCGACTCAAGGAAGTTACATTACCAGCCAAGAAATAGTTCGGCACCTCATAAAACCCATCTCGTTTTCAGACTCAAGTTTTTGTACGGATTAAACAAACAATTTATCACGTGCTAATTAGTGAGCTTGACAGGTGCTTGTGGATTTCGTTACCTTTGGACAGAGCCAGACCAGCTGTTTCCCCCTGTTTACATTCTTTACACTAGGCTAAGCTAACAGGCTGCTATATGTCCTTTAATATGTTGATATTTACCATAGAAATGAGAGTGGTATTGATCTTCCTCTAATTCTCGGCAAGAAAGCAATGGAAATGTAAACTATTGCTTTAACAATTTGAGTTAAAACACATTCCCAAAATCAAGGGCTTCAGTGACGTACTGTGCTAAATCGATATAGTCCACATGGAGTTTGTGGTTAGACATTATTTATTATAATCCCTACTCCTAGTTGGACAAATCATAACCAAACCACCAACAAGAAAGAAATAACTAAAGCAGCGAACTCTCACTCCATCATGTCGGGAAGTCAGTTCGCATGGGTTGCATGTGGGGTCAGCTTTAGGTCATACTGGGCATCCATTAGTGGCCTTATTTAGAGTCTGATTCTTTTAAGAGGAGTGATTGGCCAGCAAAGACAAAGAATCATTACCTTTGCCCGCCCCCTCCCTGCCAGCAGTCAATAATGAGGGATCATTAAAATGAATAGATGGACATTCCCCTTTTCTCCGGATCCTTATTGCAAAATCAGTGTCAGGGGAAATGAAGATTGAGCTCGGAGAAGGCGTCTAAAAGCCTCACAGTGATTGTCGTGAACTCATCTCCAGTGCCAGGCTCCTTTATCTACTGTAAGAGTCTGCACCTGCCTGAACTCTTGACTAGCAAGGGCTTTTACTGTAGCCCATTAAGAGCATCCCTAATGTGCGCTACAATGTACTTCAACGTAAACATTCTGCATGTGTGCCGAAACATTTACAGCAAACAATGGAAGAATTATTGCTTTGGATGTCTTGGACGGTTTCTTTTTTTGATGCAGAAATAGAGCTCTCAGAGTAAAAGGGATAATGAAAACATCGACTTTGATGTGGAGAGTGGAGAACTCATGTGTTGTGATCATACAAACAGACTCTTAAAGGTGCAATGTGCAATGTCTAGACACATGCTCCAAAGAAATAGGGGGCAGCACTTCACCACTACTACACATAATATAACTTAATTTACAGTCACCAGTCACCAGTGGCTCCAGGAGACTTATCCCACCCCAACACAAATCCAGCTACTGTGGCACAAACCCCAGCTCCGGGAGTCCCAGCAGGCTGGTGGAGTGCTGGGTTTTCCCTGTGGCTGAATTCAACCTAACGGCTAACTGGAGGTCTGTCCGTCTCCCGGAGCCGCCGTTCCCTCTCCTCCCGGCGTAGCAGCTTGCCGGCGGGAAAGACTAAATAAAAGTGTTTTCTGGTTCGTGCCACTTGATTTAATCCAATGAACACAATATCAAAATGTACACAGACCATGGATGTAATATTGACAAAAGGGCGGGGACTAGCAGGTTAGCATGCTCACTTCAGTAGATATCTCTGCAACACAATACATAGACGTCTTTGACTTAACATCAACACTGCAACCTCTTTACATCTAGTTGATAGTGTTACTTCATTTTTTAAACAAAAATTCTGGCCATAGCTCACACCTTGCATCCGATAGTTCTCACTTTTCACATCCGTCTGTTATTCAAACATCTGTCCCGCCGCTAAATTTGTATAAATCCTTGCACAACATGTCACGCATCACAAAAGAGAGAGAGAGAGAGCGAATCAAGCTGAATGATCGCAGATGGAGAATAAAAGACGGCACACGATTTTCCAGGCCCCCATCTGGTTGCCTTTCGGAAGGTCTCTTAAAGTGTCTTTTAAAAAGGTGATTTGTCTGTGCGGTCCACAGTGACCATGTCAGCGGGTCATCTGCTGGTCCTGTCACACGTGAAACGGTCCCATGAAAGGGGTCGGTGTACACCTGTGGAGCCCCCACCGAAAACCCCACCCTAAAGAGATTTAAAAAACACATGTAAACACATGCTCGATTCCACACACACATGTGGTCCTCGTCTTCTTTCTTTATTATCCATAAGGTAATCGATTAGACGGTCTGTTTATAGTCATCTGACATGTAGCTCTGAAAAAAAAAATCACCAAAAGTGGCTCAAGGGAATTAAAAAATCTAACGTGGGACTGGCTTATGGGACAAAACTATCAGAGGTCCCTAAGTATGGTCAAGCAATCATCTCTTTAAGCATCTCTTAAAGCCACCCCCATGGTTCTCTCAACATGCCCTCCATAACAGAGGTATACTGAGGATTTACTGCTTTCAGATGGCCGATGAGAGACGAGGGCAGCAGCTCCAGTGCTGTGCCTATATGCACTCACTTTATAAAAGCCCGAATCAAGGGCTCTGTGGGAATACATCGGGGGAGGAAGCAGGGCCGTAAAGACGCTATAAATCCATACAATGAAACTTCTGAGCCGTACCCTCTGCCAGGTGCTGTGAGCATGCGGACCCTGGGGAGAAAATGGCACGCGCTGCAATCATCATGAGCAGGGAATGCTTCTTGCATGTCTACGTTGTTGTCTCCACTGCGGGGGGGGGGGGGGATGCTGCGTCTGCCAGTCATTCATTCAGCCAGTCAGTCAGATCACCACTCAGTCACTCAGTCATTGTCACTCTGACAAACAAAGAAAACATAGAGCTAAACTGTGGTTGTCAGTCTTGAATGAAAACAACAAATTCAGCACCTTGAGGGGAATAGACATGCTTATTCACTCTCTAAAAATTTGGTGAGAAGTTTGACAGAACTTTCTGATGCTTCCATTCAACCTGAAGCTACAGACAGGAGACAGTTAGCTAAGCTTAGCGTAATAGAAACAAGAGGAAACAGCCATACGCAGCCTTTTTGCGTAGTATCTTGACACTGAAGGTTTGCGCGTAGTTAGCGTTGTGAAACGGTCTCGGTCAACGTTGTAACACGTAGTTAATGTTGTGAAAAAACACTTAGTTAGGGTTACAAAAATCATTGTGGTTCAGCTGAAAATAAGTACGTTTTGTAGAGTAAACTACGAGTCATGTGACTCAGAGGCGTAACGTGACATAACGTTGTCAAATCACTTAACTCGGTTTCACGCGGGATATGAGCACAAGTCCTGTGTTTGCATGAGGCAAACACCCACCCGCCCTTAGAGGACCTCTCACTCTTTCTGCTACTTTCACTGAGTGTCTAATACTGATATGGATGGGTTTACATTGGAGTTAGTTGAAAATCCAGTGCGTCTCATATACGGCGCAAAAGGGTGCCTTGTGCATCGGTATCGAGACGCCAAGGACCTCTGCCCAAGCGTCAGTATTGACGGGTGAGACCGGGCTGGTCCAAAGGTAACAAAATCTGCCAATCAGCACCTCTATAGCTCACTAATAAACACACTGTATCTCATTATATTTTGCAAAGAAAGTCAAATTTTGTCATCCCTTTTGTGTCGTTAGTAGCTTTTTTATTATTAAAAGGAAGTCTCAGCCTGCTGGAGGAGAATGAGAGACAAACACATTTGAGTTGTAGTTAGTTGTTATAGTGCTATTGAGGAGTAAGGAGCACAGCAGCATCTAACCGGACCCAAGTGATATTTGCAGGTATGTTTGTGTGCTGTTTAATGTACTGCAGCTGAGGAGTTATTTAGCTATCTAGCCTACAAACTGAGGTTAGCGGTGCGTTCTTGCCTGGTGAATGTTTGGAGAAGGCAGGACAAATGATTTCAAGAGCGGATGTGTATGTTGAAGTAAAAAAAATGAAAGCAATTCAATTTCAGTTGGACTTTAATAGTGTAGCACATGCATAATTCAGTGTTTGACTCTTACAACTGAAATATTATGAACAAAATATGAATGCAATGATGTAAAATGCTTTTAAAGTACTTCATGAATCGTATTGCTGCGTGCAGGTTATGTACTTTTGCTCATCAAAAAGTAGATGCCGGTCTTTCAACAGATGTCAATAGATTTTGAAGCTCCATTTGTTTTCATATCATGGATATTCCACTGATTTTAGTTAGTCTCTCTGCTTGACTGCTGCCTGAGTGGAAACTATGGCCCGGGGTCATCTCGCCACTGTGTCAAAGGGTATACGGCGCCGTCAGAGGAAGATCAAGGTAAGAAGGACAGGGTGCCAGGAAAAAGGGGCGTGGCTGCATCTGTAAATAGTTGGGCTATTTTAGGTTTACCACGGTCATACAGGGGAGCACCGCCTAGGCCTGCCTTCTGTCACTATGGGGATGGGCGCTTCATAACTTTGCTGGATGGAAAACGTCTGGAGGACTGGCAGCTCCCACGGCGCTGTGTCGTTTCACTCATAACTAACCACCGCTAACAATACTCACCGGAAAACACACAGGCCTCTGCTTGTACTTGGCAGATCAGCAGCTTGTTGCATTTCATCCTGCTAAAAGTACAGTGGTAGGTTTGTTTGTATTTCACTTTGAAACAAAAGTGGAATGTCAAATGCCATCTGTTGACGGATTGAAGTGCCCTCTTTGCTGGAAATCCCATAGGAAAAATTGTAAGATGTAAATCACAGAGTGCCTGCAACTATTCTGTAGCAATAGTAACGGTAATAAAGTAAAATGGATAAATACATGTGAATATTAATTTTAAAAAACTGATACACTGTATTTTTGTGCATCCCCAAAAAAGGTTTGGGATAAAAAAAAAAAAGAAGGTTTTCCCTCCTCTTGTCAATGTCGAAATGTCTCTATTTCAGGCTTTATTAGGGATATAGCTCCAGGTTGGAACAGTCAGAGGTTTACTAAGGTCAAGCCATATAACACAAGAGAATCACACAGCCAAGTTAAAGTGAAGACCTTAAAACTGAAGCATAGCCATATGGGCCATACTTGTAATAGTCAAAGAATGCTTTTAGAGGAAAAATACTGAATCCATTACCAACTGATTGACTATATTTTTTTTAAACAAAATGTATAATCTTGGACACATAGAACTAACTAAGTTTTTACAAACTCCAAACATATTTAAAGAAAAACATTTACTTTTAGTAAAAAAAAAAAAAAAGGTATTTTGAAAAGGCTTTAATCATTGATGCACTTGCTCACACGTAAATACAACATCAAAGTGATCGAGAACTTAGGTTATGTATGGTCACCATTATGCCATTTATTAAGTCATTGTTGAGAACACATTGAATGCACTTAAAACACATTTCATTTTTCATAAATATTTCATATTAAAGAGAAATATGTTTCACCTTGTGCCAACAGAGAAAAGCATTATAGAGTCGCAACTATCTTGTAGCCAAGAAAGAGAGTAAGGCACAAAATAGAAACCTTATTCATACAGTTTAGTCATGCTATTATACGATATGTCCGGAAATGTATTAGGAAGCTATATTGTGAGCTACTGTCAGCTAAATGATCCCCAATGTTAGTACTCTGTGCATGCTCCAAAAAGACAGATAACATGGGAACGACTGCAGCTGTGTGAAAGAAGAGTTGACGAAGACACGTTTATGACACGACAGTGGAATATCAATCTACAATATTTGGTCTGGAAGCAAGGAAACCTGCTCTGTTTCTACGGTAAAGTGCATAATGTTTTTTTTTTTGTTTTTTTGTACGGGGAACAGCTCCACGCTAAAGTCTCCGACAGAAAAAGGAAACTTCGGACAATAATTTCACCAAAGATAAAATCCTTTGGTTAAAAGCACATCAATTATTGCCAGCTGTAAGTAACAGTCCTGCCAACTCCTCAGTGGAATCGGCCGAATGACGAGTAAAACTGAGCCTGCCGCACGCGCAGGTCATCCCTGTGCCTATTTACATGCAAACTTGCAGTGCAGAAGAAGTAACAGACAAATATCGATATTGTTCCCGGAGTATTCTCATCTAAATTCAGCAGGTAAGCATACCGTTGTTCAACTTTCTTATAGCTGGGGGAGAAGAAATCTCTGATACCTGCCTCAATAAGCCTGTGCAACCAGGGACTGCCGTCATAGGATATGTGCTATATTTGTCTCTGATTGTCTGTGCATCATTATGTCATGGTGTGGGTGGGAGGGCTGGAAGACCGGGGCAGGTGGATTAAAAAAAACAAAAAAAAGGCACTAAGGTGAAAAGCATAATGCAGGGTAGTAGAAATGGTACAAGTCATATCAGAGAGAGAAGTTGAAAACTAAATAGCAAACTGCATGATATAAGCATAAGGCATACATGAGTACATTTTCAAATACATGTTTATACAAAAGCATATCATACAATAACATTCACTATAAATGAACAATGAGATAATGAGGAAGCGAGAAAAAAAAAAATACATTTCTAATCTATTCACAGATTCCCTACATATTTTCCAGCCTTTTATTCTGTTTCCCTGTAAACAAATCATTGAAATGATACAAAAAAGTCATATAAAAACTTCCAACTTTGGGTTACAATGAACCATTTGCATTTGTGTGTCACTGCCGCCGTCGTCTGCTGTCAATATCACTGCTGTAAGGCACCAATTCGGTTGTTGTGGACTGACTGCACAAACAAATGAACCAAAGTGATGAAAGCATGACACCTATCGTCCCATTGGCCTGTCCATGCATTAACATATAGATCACACTGGAAATGAAGATTGTCATTTGTCAACGATAGAAGTATTTCAGTCTCATTGAGCTGTTTGGTCCGCTAAACAACCTCTGCTGTGAATTAAGGCAAGTGTCGTCGTATACGTTGCCCCTGATTTCACTTCCCTTTATGTAAATATAACATTCATCTGTTTGTTCGTATAGAGCCTGCCAGCGATTGTCATTGTGAAGCTGCAGCGAGCCTTCGAGCTGATGGGGATGATGGTCAGGTGGGAGATCCTGGTCAAAAATGTACTCTTCATCATCTGGATCTCTAGTTTTCTTTTTGTCCTCTGTCGATGCCGCTGCTGTTTGAGTGCATGTGTGTGTGTGTGTGTGTGTGTGTGTGTGTGTGTGTGTGTGTGTGTGTGTGTGTGTGTGTGTGCTGCTGCAGAAGACTTCTGGACGTCTATGCATGAGTGTGCACGGAAATGCTGGAGAGGTCGTTCCTGATGATCTCGTTAACTGTGGAAAGAAAAAAGAAGTCGTGAATTATTATTAACTTGTCACGTTGAATGGCAACTCTGATCATGATTACATTTAGTGAAGAGAGGCGGGCTAGAAGTTACAGAGGTAAGGCTTATGACAAGGAGGTTGTCAGTTTCAGGCTGGTACATACAACAAAACTGCATTGAGGGATTATGTATCTGTTTTTGATGTATCACAAATACGTTTCTATTCTACCCTGCAGATTTCCATGTGGGTATAGATGGGTCAAACAAACACAGGACTTTCACACAGGAGACAGCCGTTTGTGTCCCGTGTGAAACCTGAAGATGACATTGACTAATTTTGAATTACGTCTGTGACATAAATAATCTTACAAACATACTTATTCTGAGCCAATTCATGATCTTTTTAATAAACATAACCAAGTCATTTTTTTGTTTTGTTTCAATTTACAACATTAACTACGTGTTTAAAACTGCGACTGCAATCCGGGAGAAAATAAGTTTCCCTCGAAACATCACTGAGAATACAGTTTCATTTTATGGAATGTAATTTTGCAGGAGACAGGGTTGTCAGTTTGAATCGCTGCCATTTTCAACCAGGCAAAGTGTGCCACTGCCCTGCTTGAAGGGGCTCGAGAAGTACTTATCACAAGAGAATTGTGAGACATGTTCTATTTGTGTTTGATTTGAAATGTTGCCTCTAACCAATGAAATCACATCAAATGTGGCATTTATTTTTTTCCTAACAGAGAACACTTGAAACTTTGACTGAAGACGATGTTACTCTAGTGCTTGCAGCCTGCAATAAATACTGTCACACGAGGCAATGCTGCACTGAATGCTCGGCGTAGATGGCGTCAAGTTGAAAAATACTGCAATCCAAACATATCACTGTGGATACCAGCCTTTTTAAACTCCTATCTGCCCCGTACACACATCTCTGTTTTGAAGTCATGGTCTTGTCTTTCCTGCACTAGTTCCTGTGCCCGCGCCTTTCCCACAGTCGGGCAGACACAGATCTGTCCCCTGCCTTTATCGGCTCTGTGTTCTTTGGCAAAACAGAGGGAAGTGGCTGTGAAGATGGCGAGGACCCTGAGCCCTGTAGCTCAACGCAAACAAGAAAGCTCCTCAGTCATAAAGCGGGCCGATGCAGACAGAGACAGAGAGAGAGACAGAGACAGAGACAGAGAGAGAGAGAGAGAGAGAGAGAGAGAGAGAGAGAGAGAGAGAGAGAGAAAGAAAGTCTGGTGAAACCACCATCCGCAGTGAGGAGCCGAGACAGGAAGTCCACCCACTCGGAGGCCCACAGGCCTGCAGTTTGTTATCACTAGATACTGTTTGGCGATTGGCGAAGCATCTGCACGAGTCCTTTTAATACTCAACCGTTTCAATGCTATCGGTACAATGCCATATTGAACGGCTATGCTAACTTGTCTTTTACAACAATGTTGCTGATGTCAGCTGAACTGACCTATGGGATATGAAGTGCAGAAACCCCACAGCAATATGTACATGTGTTACATAAGGATGGAGACAGAAATGCATACGCAAATAACAACATAAATAATGTGTCACAGATTGCAACTTTTAAAGAAGTAGGCCACACACACACACACACACACACACACACACACACACACACACACACACACACACACACACACACAAACAAACAAACAGATTGCTTGGGACTCACCTCCCTTAGCAGGAGGAACTCCCATTGGAAAAATCCCACCTGTGCCAACACTGCTGGGTGTTTTCAACTCGATTCCGCTCCAGGCCAAACATGCATTTACATGCTGAGGTTATTTTTAGCTCTGCCATTGCAGGACATAAAGGAAGTGCAAGCGAGCACATGTAAAAATGAGATGATCAAACTTTTAATGTCCATGCTCTTCTCTGTCAGCCGAGGTGAGAAAACAGCTCCAAGGTAATTTTGAAGAAGGGAAGGGAAAACCCAACAGCTCGCCGGCAAAAAGCCACAAATGTACCATTTATTTTTCTCAGAGGGAAAGCAGTGGCTTCCTTTCTTCTTTTCAGTCATTGTGAAAAATAAAAATAGTGACGTCTCCTCCGCCCACATATAAACTGCGGTGTTATTTTGCTGCGTGTTATCAACTAATATTTTCCATCGGCATGCTCGACAATGTTCCATTCTGAAGAAACGAGTGATGAAGAGAGAAGAAAGGTAAAACTCTGGCCTCTGTGTTTTCATCTATGTACTCTGTGAGCAATGTGAGAATCTCAGAAGCAGGATGTGGCCGACTGTTATACCACAAGACAACACCAAGCTGCTATTTATAGCTGTTCAAAAGGGTAGCTTGCTTTCTACTTGCACTGACTTCTGGGAAACCGAGAAGTTGTAAAGAACAGTTGAGGCAACCTGAATGTGCACAGAAACACATAAACAGGTAATTCCTTTGAATAAACGCATGTGCACATGCTATATTGCAAACCTGTCAGATTGATTTTTGGCGACAGCTAACCAAATGCATTGGGTTGAATTTTGTAAAAAAAAAGAAAAGAAAAGTTAATTGAATAGATTTAATTTAGTTTACACTTTTGATTATTTTTTGTCAAAAAAGAAAATGTCTCAATGCTGACAAAAGATCAGGTGTCACAGTTCTGCCAATGAATATTTTTCAATTTTTCCTTTTAAGTCAAACTTTTGTGTCTCACCTTCCGTGAAGTGACTAGATAACCACAAATATGCAGCATAAGAGGAGACAGGAAGACGTGGGGAACAATTTGTCCAGAGAGGAAATTGGCTCCAAAAATGAAAGATCTCTGTGGACTAGGCCGTGTAAAGCTAGTTGCAGTGGTAAAAACATGACAGATAATTATTTTCCTCTTTCCTGGTTTCTATGTGCTATTGTATTAAAGAACGCAATGTTACCCAATAATGTGTTTGCTGTCAGATACGTAGATAAATGAACTCTCTGTGGCCTGGCATCGTTCGCAACAGCATCGGAAACTTATTTTGTTTTTTTTCTTTTTCCAGTTGCCCCAGGTTAATAATGGAAAGCTGTAACTGGGAGGACACCCTCTCATGACTAAACAAAAACAGTGGAAAATTAAACTCCAAATATTCCACTGCTGTAAAAAAACTGCCCTGCTAGTCTTAGTTAAAAAGAGTGACATCCTTTATTAGCCGTAGTGCCGGTGCAATCAGTTAACCGCAGTCTGGACCTGTCAGGACGTAGAGTTAGGGCTGGGCGGCTGTGAGATCTATTTCAGGCAGGTGTGAGTGACACACAAATATGACGAAGCTTCACACTGATGCCAGCCGTGTTGAACACTTCAATGGACAATTCAGCTCCTTTGTGAAGGCCTACCAGTGTTTCTTGGCAGTGGCTTGCAGCCAGTGTGACTGCTGGCTGAATGAACGTTGACGTCGCTAAAATAATCTGTCTGTATCAACTGTGACGGAGAGTGATGTGCTTCGAACTGCCAGAAAGGGGTGGTGCAGTACCTCACCAGTGTGGTGCTTACATCAACAACACAGTGCGGGTCGACTGTTATAAACTGCACCTATGCAACTAGACAGGTCGTCTTAGACTAACCACAGCAGAGAGCCCAGACTGAGCGGGCTCTCATACCAGAAATAGCACAGCTTGCGTAGGTGTAGACATGATGCTACAGGTAGCGTGAAGACACAATCCAAGCAAGGAAGTCCAGTAATGCATCTATGTTTTTGAAGATGCCAAAACACTGCACAGCAGTTTATAATTGCAATGAACCAGGATTTTACAGCTGTGGAAAGTTACTATTTCTCCATTTTTTGATGATGGTAACGCCACATCAATATGAATCGCTGCAAATATTGGGGAAAAACGGCAGCGATTCCAAAACCAATCAAAACTAATAAAGACACGTTGAGATGTACAAAAAGTTACTTCGTGCTTATATGAGAAACACTTGGAAACTGTAAAAATGCGAGGAATTTTTGAGTTATGGTGCTGCAAATTTGGCCTCTTTCGTACTCAGTAATCCAAGCATGGGCATTGTGACCTCAATCGTCTACTCTGAGAGTTCAGTGTAAACCTGACCTGCACTGGGGATTTAGTTAGCATTGTTAGAGGAGAGTGCTGTGCATTGGGGTTCGATAACAGCCGGGCTTCCTCAGAGAACAGAGGATGCCCTATGTGGTTGGGTGAGAAGCAGAGCCTCCAGGACTGAGAGCCGCTTCGAGGTTCCTGCCGTCGTAACACGATCTCCGTTCGGTCAAATCAGGCCTGACTGGCAATGACCCGGCAGAGAGTGACTTCACCTTCCCCTGGCTTCCCTCAGCTGACCATCAAAAACACAACCTCTGAACTCTCGTTTGTAACGGAGGACTTCCTGCCAGGGACTTCTGTTCTCACTTGGAGTCTCTTGATGCCGAAGGAGCAGGAGGGCACCTTCCTGACTTTCTCTCACTTTCACTGCACGAATAAACGGCAGCTGTGCGAGGGTCAAGGACCTTCACACTGTAGCGTGTAGTAGCACACCAGGTTTGTGAGAAAGAGGAGGTAGCTTCCGTCGATTGTGGCACTCACGGCATCGTTTGAGCAAACAAGTCTGAGTCACTCAGGCTCTTTCGCTTAAACACGGATAAACACTGGCTTCAAATCTGCGCAGGCGCTCACGGAGAGCTAAAGGAGACTGGCTGCACGACAGACTCAGATTCAAACGTCATCTGAACCGCTTTCATGTGATTTGGTGGGGAAGTCGAACTAAAGCTCAAGACTTGCTGGGAGAGAGACAATTGAATTTCCTGGTACATATTACTTTTGTTTCCCCACTATATCAAATCTTCTCTTGGGCCTCAGCAGAAACACTTAATGGACAATTTGCTGCCTCCCACGCACGGCTCAAGCGGCTGGACGCAGAGAGAGAGAGAGAGAGAGAGAGAGAGAGAGAGAGAGAGAGAGAGAGAGAGAGAGGCGCAGACAACGTCACTTATCTTGTGCTGATAACCAGCAGCGTCAAAAATGGGGAGGGGTCAAAGGTCAGAACACACACATAAATGACACAGAGGGAGAGGGAAATAAAGATGGAGCGACTGAAGAGAGAACGATCATTATTCCCACAGATAAACACAAATGGAAAGAGACAAGAGTGTTCCACTAATGCTTCATCATGATAAAGTGCTTCATAAATTCATCCGAGCCTCGCAGGTAGACAGCTTCTAATCCATCGCAGGGATCCCTTTGGGCCTAATGATGTGATGATATGTACAGACAGCATATTTCATCCCCACAGCTAGGCGGATGTGTGAAGCCCTGGGCTTTCCCATGTGGAACCACTCAGTCTCCTCAACCGACACAGGAGATGGGGAGAAGAAGAAGAAGAAGAAGAAGAAGAAGAAGAAGAAGAAGAAGAAGAAGAAGAAGAAGAAGAAGAAGAAGAAGAAGAAGAAAAAAGAGATAGAGCTGCAGAGCCACAGTTTGTTTTAAAACAAAGCTGAGTCCTACCATTGTTATGCCGATGACACCCAGCTGGTCTTGTCATTTCCCCCCGGGGACACTCAAGTGGAGACACGCATTGCTGCGTGCTTGGCTGACATCTCGATGTGGATGACGACACACCACCTCAAGCTCAACCTGGACAAAACCGAGCTACTGTTCCTCCCGGGGAAGGGTTGCCCGCACCGAGACCTGTCCATCACCATTGATGATACCGTGGTGACGCCAACTCAGACTGTGAGAAACCTGGGTGTGACCCTGGATGACCAACTGTCGTTCTCAGCAAACATTGCATCGGTTACACGCTCCTGCAGATTCCTGCTCTACAACATCAGGAGGATTCGCCCCTTCCTCACTGATGAGACGGCGCAGGTGCTAATCCAGGCTCTTGTCATCTCCCGCCTGGACTACTGCAACTCACTACTTGCCGGAGCCCCGGCGCTGGCCATCAGACCTCTGGAGCTTGTCCAGAAAGCTGCAGCTCGCCTGGTGTTCAATCGCCCCAAGTTCTCCCACACAACTTGCCTTCTCCGTTCTCTACACTGGCTACCTGTAAGAGCCCGCATCCAGTTTAAGACTCTGGTGCTAGCCTACAGGGCAGTGAAAGGAACAGCTCCTTCCTATCTCCAGGCCATGGTCAAGCCCTACACCCCGGCCCGACCACTTCGCTCTGCTACCTCGGGGCGACTGGTTGCCCCGTCGCTCAGAGGTCCCTGCGGCCGATCGACCCGGTCGCGGCTGTTTTCTGTCCTGGCCCCACAGTGGTGGAATGAACTCCCCACTGACGTCAGGACGGCAGAGTCGCTGCCCATCTTTCGGCGCAGGCTGAAAACTCACCTCTTCAAGAAGGCCTACCCTTCCGCTTAGCACTTACCTAGCATCTACTGTATTCATACTAGCTTATTGCACTTATTGTTTTTATATTAGCTTGTGGCACTTATTGCATTCCTTTGTTTCTGCACTGTACGTTGGCTCTGGTTTATGCTCTTAGATGCTTGTTTGAGGTAGGGACATGCACTTATTACTTCTGGTGACTAGTTGTTCTCTCGAAAACCGATGTTGAATACACTTATTGTAAGTCACTTTGGATAAAAGCGTCTGCTAAATGACTGTAATGTAATGTAATGAGTTTACTCTGAGAGCTGAGGTTTTACAACTGCCCTGCAGCAGCTGTGTGGTACTGCGAAAACACAGCTGTGCCATGGGCTGCAGCCAATCATCTCCTCACATTGTGAACGACGACGCCATGAAATCTATGATTTAGACGTAGAGTCAAGGGTGTTATTTCCACTGGGTCAATCCTTCTCTTGTCCCCCACACTTTTATAGTTTCAGGTTGATTTTTCTCTCTGAACATGTCCACACGGGGTACATCTTACTGTCCAGCAGCCACAGTCCACATGACAGAAGATCTGAGTTGATAAAAGTGTTGAAACACTTTGACTTCCAGTATTACCTCAAAGCATCAAATTTAAGGAGAAGTGGAGCTGCGAGTGCTTTGCATATGTCCTGGGGCTGGCCTGTCAGGCAGCATACAGGCTAAGCTACGTTATTGCTGCAGGTTGTTTGGGGTAGTATGCAGACTGGAATGGATACCTGCAGACGCCCTCGGGCAGTCATGGAAACAGTGTTGATTTTGTTAATCGCCATCAGTGGGCGACTCTTATGGTTGCAAAACGTCTGGTTGTATAGAAGTCTGTGATAAAAATGACCCTACTCCTCACTTGATTTATTATCTCAGTAAACATTGTAAACATGGGTTTACGGTCTCATTCGCTAGTTTCAGGTCTTCTTCAATACATTATGTTCATGTCGTAAATTATGGTCCATTTAGAGTTAGACCATAAAGCAGGGTATGCTTTAGGGGCGGGGCTACCTTCTTGATTGACAGGTCGCTACCGTGGCGTTGACCTGCCTGGGAGTTGTCCGTGTTTTCGTCTTCGAACTTAAACCCTTTCACGGTGTGTTTTCAGTTCATGAAAGTTGAATGTAACATTTTGGTCACCTAAACATGTCTTACTCAGCGTTTGGTTGCACTTAGCTCCACCCTCTGGTTTCATTTCTGGTTCCATAAGAAACAAGATGGTGAGGGCCAAAATGCCGAACTGCAGGCTTAAAAAACGGCAGTCCACAAACCCGAGTGTGATTTGACTAAGACGAGAAGACGATGAGATGGCACCGACGTCAATAAACACTAACGGTGATGCCATCAAACACGCGATATCATTGACAAATAAAGACAAGGGAAGAGAAGGTGACACTTTTTTGTCACCTTCTCATCCCCTCTCTTTCTCAAACACACACAGAGCAGGGATACCAAAAGAGGAGTGATACAAACCCTCTTTTGGAGAGGCGAAGAGAAAAGAAGAAATAAAGCACAGAGTGTAAACAACAAGTGCTCTGATGTCACTGAGGAGATCTCCAATCAATATGTCTGCTGCTGTTTTTAGTCAAGGGCTCCTGGCTCAGTTGGATAAGAGAGCTGGAGCAGCACTGAGAAATAACAATGACACACTCAGTGCATCATGTGGAGAGTCAGAAGGGAGCTGGGCTCTAATGTGCCTCTCTTTTCAGAGGACATGCTTTATAGTTGACAGCGGAATCGGACATGTTGCCAAAGCGAACGGCCTGACCCTGGAGAAATGAGGTGTCGGCCTAGTCCAGATCAGAATCACTCAAAAACACTCGAAAGCAGTTACTAGAAATGCTGTGATCCGGGCTGGCTTGAGAACCATAAAGCAGCAGTATCCCAAATTAGAAATCTAAAGACAACAACTTTTAGTGAAAGCCCCACCACTGATGTGCTTTTTTTGGCCACGGCGGTGCACAACCTTTGTCTTTGATCTTGCATGGTGTGCTGCGCCTCTCCCTATCTCAACTCACTCTGTCTCTCTTTGTGAGTCTGCCACTTCCCTCTCCTCCTCCTCCTACTCTCATTTCCTCCCGGGCCCAGGAGGCCACGGGTGTGCTCACTCGAGGCTGGTCTCCTGAGAGGATGAAGGGGAGGTGTTTACATGGTTGGAGCTGCTCTCCAGTGCCCTCATCACTGACTGCTCTGTAATCATTGTGCAGTCGGTTTGCATCGCATAACAAAATAAAAACATATATATTAACAGTCCAGGAACAATGAACCTAATTTAGTTTAAGAAACTGATATGTTTTTCTTTTCTTATCCATTTTGTAATCTTGTGACCCTTATTTATATGTTGGGTTCTGACCTCTAGGTTGGGAACTATTGATCTAGCACACTAACTGCCATAAGTGCACTGGCACATAAATATACTGTGTGCACTTTTTCAACAGAAAAAGAAAAAGGATGCCACAGTACCGCCCACTCAGTGATTTTGATTGCACAGTTAAGTTTAGTTGTGTCGAGTTGTATTTATTTAGCTGCAGCGGAGGAACAGCACAGCCAAACTCAACAATCAAAGTGTTTATCAAAAGCTAGCATAAAAGTAAGAAGCTAAAGAGCTTCTGACATTCAGTGTGCATGGATGACTTGAGACTGTGAGAAATCAAAAGCTCAGTTTCACACAACTAGCGAAGCATGACCGCGTAAAGCAAACACTGAGGCCCGAAAATACACCGAAAGCTGAGTGAAACGCAGACATTTTTGCGATCGAGATATGAAAGGAGACGGATTAAAACTCCTTGCTCGGCTCATTGCCGATGGGGTCTATGGTAAAATAACTCAGCCATCTGATGAACTCGCGGTGATTGATTCAGAATTAGAAACGTATGCTCCCGCGGAGGCCGAGGCGGACGGCCTCGAGATTTCACTGGTTTTGAAAATGGCACACCATGAAATAAATATGAGCATGTTGAAGCAATCATACTTCGGTGCGTTGCAGCTGTCCGAGTGAGAATTTGGCAGCGCGCTTGCATGCAGTGCGATTTATAACCGCGTTTGTGTTGTGCTTCTTTAAATCACCTGTTGCCTGTCAGTCGTTACGTGAGATTTCACAATTGTTTTTGTTTTATTTATATGCAGAGAAACTGTGCTCTCCGTGTCCAAAACGGTGTACCTCAGTGCAAACTTTATTGTTCGCTATCCATCACAGATAGATGGCTCAGAGAGGCTCCTTCCTGTTTTTTGTAATGTGCATGTCTGCCTGTGAGTGTGTATCTGCACACCATGGCCTTTGGTTAACCTGTCTGTTTGGCCATCCGAGCATTAGCTCTGCTTGCCGTCGTCTGTTAGCAGGAGCTTTGCGCTGTAAGGACACCAGAACTGCTGTCAGCTGTTTGCTCGGTTGGTCAGTTACTTCAAAACTAATTGGTTGTAAGGAGCATCCAGGCCTTAGAAGGGACCCTAGCACCGTTTTTAGACTCTTCCTCTCTTCTTCGTTTTCCTCTAAGAACGACAGCACAGGTCAGTCATCTTCAGCTCAAAACTAGCGACAAGCATATTCTGCTGAAAGTCACATTTCCACTGATCCAGCTTCTTGACGAGCTGGAGAAAGGTTTGTTTCTTTGCAGGCTGCATTACATAGTATACTAAAGGTAAGTAAATCTTAAAAAGCTCCTGCTGCACACAAGGACATGGTATCTCTCCCTTCAACATCCCCGCTGAGCTCGAGTGCTCTGTACTCAAGCAGAGTGTGATCTGATTAACACCCTGTCTGCTGACCCCGAGAGCTACCCTTCAACTTTAAAATCCTCGACGCCCGCGGGGATTCGAAGACATGCAGTGGAGGAGCCGGCCTCAGGCCACATCGTGGATCTATTCAAGTAGACCAGTCTGGAGGCAGGACGATAGGCTCTCTTGGCAAATGTTTCCCTTATCTCCTTTCCATCGACCTCGCTTTTGATTTTCGCAGGCAGAAGAACTTTCATCCATCTGGAAACCGTGCAGTTTTCAAGAAACTGAGGCGTTGCCAGAGTCAGAGATGAAGACGGGGGCTACTCCTCAAGGGATTGTAGGTGAGACAGACACGTTTGCTGTCATCTGTAAATCATAGAACCGCATTTTCACCTGCTTCTGTTTGTGCTGTTTCAAATCACACAGCTTTTACAGTTGCTGGGGCTCAGGGACTGAACCCGCCACTTAAATACCTTCACAGAAACAAGAGCCTGTTATTTTACTCTATGACGCAGTAAATCTAACGGATTTAATTAAAATGTACATGACATTTCGGTTCACATGGTGTTTATGGGGCGAGCTTTCCAACTCAAGCTCCCTGTTGATTTGAAACAACGGATTTACAACATGAACAGAGAGAATTGTCTTGTCTTCTACTGGACGGTCCAATGGGTTTGAGGAGTCCAACAGAAGAGTAAGTCGTGAATTTGAGCATACAAATCCGATGAAGTTAAATGATACCACTTCCTAATAAGGCACACTCTTTAAAGTGTTTATA
Organism: Anarhichas minor; assembly: GCF_050575085.1. Taxonomy (NCBI): domain Eukaryota; kingdom Metazoa; phylum Chordata; class Actinopteri; order Perciformes; family Anarhichadidae; genus Anarhichas; species Anarhichas minor. Next base: position 688,897 of record NW_027466468.1, on the reverse strand, counting down.
ATCATAAGTCCATATTAATGGTTAGTAAATAACTTGTGTTAAGTTTTGTTTACTAATAAATACCCTGAAAGTTGATGTTAAGCAATGATTTTTAAAGAATTTTTGCACTTAACACTTAACCCCCACTTTAACCCCTGTATTTAGCATAAATAACAAGTATATTAATATGTAATAAATAGTTTATAGCAGGAAATATATAAGGACGTTTCAAGTGTTAATTTATGTACTTTGCAACAATTTAAACTATAAAGCATGTGGTTAACGAGTGATTGGTACCACAGTAAAGCATTGAACACGTCATTACAATGTGTGTAATCGCATTCATTCATTAACTTTCTAAACAGATGCATGAATCATTCAAAGAAAGGATTCAAAACTGTTCATGAATGTGTTCAGAAGATTCAGTTTGACGACAACTTTCCTACTCAAGGTCCACTTGCTAGATTTCTACCGGGGCTTTTAGCTGCAAGCCATGACCTTCATCAGGGGATGAACTGTTTTCAGTTGTCACGAGATAGAAGAAAAAGTATGCATTTATAAATACCCAATTAATAAAGATAACACATAACTATAAAAGTATGCCAATATGTAATACTTTATATAATACTAATCATTTGAATACATAAACCCTTAAAATGTCCTTATATCCGCTTGTATACGATATCAAAGTTATGTTATAAACCGTTTATTACTTTTTTTTATACTGCTTAGAAATGCTAAGTAAGGGATGTGGGAGTAGGGTCAGGGGGTCGGTTAAAATAAAGTGCCATATTTCAGTGCTAAACACAGCACAGCAGTTAGTTAAAAGCCCCTTGGCCTTTCTTGAGCTAAAGACATTAACGGGGAGGTTAGGGTAGCGCCACTGGTAGCCTTTCATCAGTTAATCTCTCAATGCTTAACACTATAAAAAAGGCTTACTGAGCGTGAAAGGATTTCCCTGTTTGTTAGCACGTTGTTTTGAAAGGAACTGAGCTCAGCTGAGTACAATCAGGAGAGTCGGGGGACCCGTTGAGGTTTATAACTGCCATGGGTCATATGTCAACAGCAGGACACTTACAGTTCAGTGGTTATGATCATTCCCTCCCCTGAAGTAAACCCTGGCACCCACTGCTTGGTAAGTCTCTGCACTGCAAGCGGCCACTGGTGGGAGAGGAAGAAAATGTGATCTTTAACTTCGCCGGTGTTTATCTTTCTTTGACTTTTATTGTTTGGGTTTTAACGCGGTTTGAGCTGTGAAAGGAGCACACACTGTCTCTGTGTATGTGTGTGTGTGTGTGTGTGTGTGTGTGTGTGTGTGTGTGTGTGTGAAGAACAGGGACAGTTGGAGAAGCTGCTAGGGAAAAATCACCAAGATCGCATGCTACTTTCTTCCACATCACATTTTCCCCTCTTTCTCTTAGTCCGTCTGTGTGTCTGTGTCTCCTTTATTCCTTTATGGTTGACCTGATTCTCCTCATGCTCGCTGAGTATTCCTGGATGTGATGAGGACATGATGAGTATCTTCTGACCCCAAAATCTCAAAAACACTTAAGATGGGGCTGTCCCTCTATTTGAGGCCCGTAAGTCAGATATCACGCTGAAAAAAAAATTAAATCACAGATCCTCCCCTCAAGTGTTTGTCTCGGGAAAGAGTTCTAATAGCTTTTTTGACAAATTCATTATTTTGACAGTTGCATTTCACGTTGACCTGCCTGTGTTTGGAGTGATTTGTCAATGGACTGTAACACAGAAACAGGGCACATGTGCATTCGGTTTATTGCCCTGTGACAGATTCGACTGGGACTCTCACTCTTTCAAAGTTTATATCTACATCTGTATTTCCCTTCTCCATGCACCCCCTCCTCCTCTCTCTCTCTCTCTCTCTCTCTCTCTCTCTCTCTCTCTCTCTCTCTCTCTCTCTCTTGATGACTGACTGGCTCCCCCCTCTCTTTTTCCTGAGGTATCTACACATGGAGGAGACGGCAAACTCTGCCAAGAGTTGCAAAACCCGACGGCTTTCCCCAACCCCACCGGCTGGATCAGACTTCTCTGCTGACATCCGTCGCTGCAGGATACTATTTCACTGAGCTAACAGATTTCAGATGAGGGGCTGTTATTAAGCGGTCTGGGACAGAGATCTGCTCCTGTTTACTGATGCCGCAGGTATTTATTTCCCCTAAATACAAAACCCTGGAACTGTGGTTTTTATGTTCAAGTGTCCAAGAGCAAGACACCCCGTGAGCTCCAGGGATGTTGTCCAGAAGCTGATCCTGACCCCTAACATCCCCGTGGAGAGCCAACAAATAAAAATTTGTTTTTCTGCGAATAAATTCTGCTTGTTGGGTGTTTAGTATGTTCCCTGGACTGTATGAGTTTTCCATGTGCTCATATTTTTTAATGCTAGCAGGAAATATCCAAGATTTGAGGCTAATTTATGGTTTCTGTGACTGCGTAGCGTTTGTGGTGTTCGCAGTAATATCAGATATTTCCACAGAGGAACAGTGATTTATGGTAAATGCAAATGTAAAGTAGCGGTGTAATGTTTGCGGGGATTACAGAATGTTCTTCTAATCACAAACACACCAACATGTCATCAACATCATAACCTCAGAGCTCTGCACATGCCACAGAGACCCTTTGCCCAATGAACACCTGACGCAGAAAAGAGCGTAAATTGATTGGATCTAGCCGTAAAGTAAGTGGATGCGGGCTTGGACCATGCTGAAAAACAACCGTAACCAAGGCGTAGGTAGCAAACTCGCAGCCTTGTGGAAGAAGGAGACTCTCTCAGTTGTCATCGCGTCAACCACACTGACATTTGTCATGTTGTGATTCAGTAATGAGAGTGTCTGGCGTGAGGTTGTAGCTCCATGATCACAGATGTACACAGGAAGATCCCATCCAAGCCACAGGCCCTGTCTGAGTCCTGACCCGATGTGATCCGTGCGGCTCGGTGGCTTTTCAACGCGTGTTTCCTAAACCTCAGAATGTGAGCCACAGAGGCTGAGCCTCCTAAACTGCTGCGTCGGGAGAAACTATAAGAAATACATGACGTATGATGAACTGAAGTAATATAACTTTAATGAATAGACTCAAACTTGTTGGAGAAGAAAGCCCTGTGGCTTTTACACGGCTGTATGTGATTGTGTACTTCACTGAAGTCCATTTGGCCTTTGATGCCGTGTAACTGACTTCCATACGAAGTCAATATTGTGTGCCTTGTTTTTACAGTTTGGAAAAATGGACAAAAATAAGACATAAATCCCTACAGTAGCAAATCTTGCGACTCTGCGTCACACACTTCTGACAATTGTGGCAAAATAAACACTAAACCCATTCAAAATCGAAAGTCTCCCATCTACATGTGTGCGTGTATCAGATCCCAGACACAAAAGAAACCCAATTTGTTTAGATAATTTAGCTGCAGACACATTCTTTCTCAGTGACTGTGGATATTATGACAGAGCGACTGAAACCAGACCAGATCCTCTGGCTAGCACGAACACACATAAAAGCCAGCACGCTGCGGTAATGAATGTACTGAACTCTTACAGATTCATCTAGCTGTGCTTATCAAAACGAATATTCCCAAAGGTTTTTAACAAAGAGCTCAAAATCAAAGAGCTTATACTATGTGCCACTGTCATATGTAACCACTTAGATCCAATTATTTGCTAAACTGAAAGTAATCTTGGACAATAGTGTCTATAATTGAGCTGGTCACAACCAGGAATCTAAAGGCTCTGTTCAGCCAACGGGACAGAGATAAAAGAGATGTAAGAGGAAACAGAGGATGCGAAGGTAATCCAGAGGACTTCCACTCAACTGCGAAGGTATTCCTCTTCTATTGCAAAGACGCGATGGTATTCTCTGGGTTTTATTACTGTAATGTACTGTATTACAAACTAAGGCAGTGTTTAAGCAGACCTGCTTTAAAAATCACTTCAAGTTTCCTGTGTGCAGCTACAGGTTGTCGTTTTTTTTTTTTTTACCACCCATTTGGCTCCTCTATTCCAATGTTATACGACCACAGTTAAGAAGTTTGTCAGATCAAGTGATACTTTTGTGTCTTTTAGTGAAGTTTTATCAGCGAATTGATCAATTATTATCATCCACAACCTCGTATACAACCAGGTCAACAAATATCTTCACGTTCACCCCTTCAAGTATTTGGTGAGCTCTGTAATACCAGCATAGCAGCTCTATTTGCACAGTATAAGTAATGGTTTTGGATCTTAATGAGAATAAATTGAATCAAATCTATTGCTGATCCCAAAAGTCTAGTTGTTGATCCATTGCTTCGGTGGTCAATGACTCTTAAAACACAATCCTAGAGTGCAGCCGAGCTATTCCTTTTTTCCTACGACTATAAAATCGGCAAAGCTCTAACTTCGGCTTAAACCTCACCGTGTTAAGAGCTACCAGGAAAGCAGGATCTCTAATGAGAACGCAAGCAATGACAACAAGAGTAAAAAAGCAACAGCAACACATCCTCTTTGTGGTCATAAATAATAAAAAAGCCATCACCCTTCTTCTTGCACCCGTCAATATCAATATGTCTAGAAGGAGACTGTGTTCTTGGCATTGCACTTAACTACAAGACAGCCTTTCTCTCTGTGCACTATTAGCTTGAGATTGACCTGCTCCTAAAAGGCCAGAGGGGGGTCAGAGGTGGAGTGTTGTGAAAGCACCGGCGGTCAGCACTTCCACATCTACCTGACTCTATCAACGAAAAGAGACACACACACAAATACGTACTGTCTCAACATACAGGAGCAGCTCTGCGTTAGCGACACCCATTAGACACTTCAACCTCCACTTTAATGAACACCGCGCCCCCTGCCCCCCAAAATCCTCCTCCAATCCCAGAGCCAGCCTTGCGGCAAACTCCAATGTTAGAGACTCAGCATGTTTTCAGCGCGGTGCGGACGTGCTCTCAATCATCATTAGGGGTTTTTGCGGAGTCCTGGGGTCTGGGAAAATTGCCAGAATGTGTAAAAGTTTCCACGAGGAAAGCCTTGAGTTGCCTTCGGAGGCATCAGTGGTGGACGGAGATCCTCAGGAAGGTTAGAATGCCTTTTTTTATTTTATTTGTAAGTTGCCAGAGGGAGGGAAGGCAAGGAGGAAAGGAGAGCCGACAACAATTCTGTTTTCATTTTGAGAAAAACAAGCCTAGTAGAGTTTCAAATGCATCAACCTTGAATTGGGGAGGAAACAATCACAAGGAAAACTACCCTGAAACACGAGGCAATCAGAGCGCACATGTCAAATGTCAGAAAATCGACAGAGGCTGCGTTGCACCCTGTGTTTTTCTTATTTTGGGGAATAAGGGCCCTCTGTTTCCCGGAGAGGCAGCTGGTAGAAATCTGGCCCTCTGATTAGCACTAGCTCATTTGCTGTCTGCTGCGTTCAGCTGCACTTCATGATATCACCCATCGCAGCGGCAGCTAATGAGACAGGACACACGGCAGCAGCCTCACAGGACCAAACAGCCAGCGCACTACGTCTGCTCTACACACACACACACACACATCTGCAGCAAAACACCTATAAACACCAGGAATAGAGCGCCTAGTGAAGGGTTTCGCAACAAGTGATGTGGGGAACTTACCAAAATAGCTTGTGTAAAAAAAAGAAGAAAAAAGCCACGTTTAATATCAAAGGTGTCCATGCGTGTTCGCGTGGGTATATGTGGACGGACATGTGTGCCAGTGGTTGTTTGAGACAAGAGGGGGGTATGATGTCACCAGGAGTGCTCTTTCAGACGTGTGACAAAGCCTGTCGTCACTTTAGCAAATTTATTTTGGGCCTAATTAGTACGGCTAACACGGCAAACTCAAATGCGGCAGACCGTGTTTTTCATAAATTCTATTTTTGTGCGCACTGATGTCATTTGACTGGCATTTTGCTCACAGTCATGTGCCTTGTAAAGTACAGATAGTGGGCTGTGAGCAAGCACGAAACATCTGAAAGCTTGGGTTTTATTTGAGTCCCACCGCGCGTTGTTTACGACGGTGAGTCAACGACGGTGAGTCAACAACGCAACCATGCAGAGTCTTCCAGGAGCGCTGGGTGTTTCATCCTCAACCCCATATACTCTGAACCCCGCTGACCTGCTGCTTTATGAGAAGTGAGACTGAAACAGGTGAGAGCCAACAAGCCACCGAGTGAAAACAACTTCTCCCACGTCGATCTGACTGCCAACTGGATTCTTCCCATAAAATCTTACTGCAGACGCCCTGAATCGTTGCCTCGTGTCTTGCACTATAGCTAGTAAGCTTCTATCGCAGCAGAGGGAAGAGTTTAGCAGATTACAATGGAGACTGCGTACGGCAGTCAGGGGGGTTTACATCCCAGACTCCCTCCGCATGCTAACCAAGCTCCTCGCGGTACAGTAGCTCACCGTTGATAAGTTGAGTGATTTCTCAGGGGCTGCGTAAAATCTGGGCCTGGCCAGAGAGACACATTTCCTCTGGCTGATGAGAGCCGGAGGCCTCGGCGTTCGAGCGTGGGAGGCGCTCTGCTCTTGGGGAAGATCAAGTGTGCTCCCGCAGACTCCAAATCACCGGCCCCCAATTGCTGGAGAGGAACGCTGCTCTACATTGCTGGCGTTAAATCACCGCCGCTGTGGTGAGGTCACCCCCCCCACCCCCCACCCCACCTCCCCCCTATAATGGAGTGCTCGGCTCGCTAACGTACGGTGGTAATGCGTGCGGACGTGGAGCGGGACGCCCTGCGAGCTGCCTTCCGATCTTATTTATTTTAGCTTAGGGCTCATTTGGGGGGTTTAGGATAGGCCCGGGCCCGGGAGCGGTAGATGCTTTTGGAGTATGCTGTTACCACCGCACACTTACAGGGACTCAGCGAGCTCACCACAGACGCTTGCGCAGACGTTAGGTGATGCAAAACGGCAGCGCACTGAGGTTTTTCAAAGGGGCTGCTTCACTGTCCTTGGGTCAATCAATACGCATTCCTGCACGTCCCTAATGCAACTGTAATCACTGGCTGAATACATTTGGCCACCGGGTTGGAGAGCGAGGGAGCCTGCTAAAGTGACAGTGGATGGAGTAGTCGGGAAGAGAAACAAGATTACATGATTTCACCTTAGCACTGCTATGTACATTCGGTGTGTCTTCGTACTGTTGGTGTAAAAGGACCCCTTTCCAACCTTATTACAAAATGCTAAATAAAGCTACAGTTTCACTTCATCCAATTAAAGCTGAAATGAAAGCTCCTGCCTGCCACAACAATTGAAAACAGCCAGAATTTCAAATGAGCAGTTTTGCTTCAAAGTAGATTTCCAGAGCAGTGCCATGAACTCAAGAAAATGAGGCAAGAGAAAAGGAAGAGGAGGAAAAGCGGGAGAGAGAAAAGAAACAAAAGTTGGAAATCAGTTCATAGAGCTGATAACAGACAGACACCCCCCCCCCCCCCCCCCCCCCCCCCACCCCCCCTCCCCTGTCTCTGTGTTGTCTGTTTATGAGGTGAGGACTAATGGGACTCATCAGGACTGACAGATATGCTGACAACTGCATTTCAACTCAATTACAGTTCCACAGCAAAACTCCCCTGGTCCCCTCGTTCCTATCGCCCCTCTACTTCCAGAGCTGTTGATTGAAGTGTGCACACACACACACTCACACACACACACTTTACGTCAGTTTTCTGAACAAAAGGTCCACAGGAAGGGTGATATTCCTGAGTTCAATGCGGATCTGTCTCCCCGCCACCTCTATAAGGACAAACTGGCACAATGCCATTGATGTACTCTTATGAATCTATGTCAAAACAACAAGTGGAGCCTCTGCTAACACAGATAACAGGTTGGCGAACTGAGAGACATCATGTGAGATGGACTCAGGAGGCAATAAACTCGACCATATGGTCTCTTGGGTGTGACTGGTTTCATTGCCAGAGGGAGAGCAGTGACCCCACAGCCTCCCCTGATGACGACAGCCGTATGGTGTCGACTCCACGGGGAAAAAGACAGGAAAACAAAGCCACTGCCTTCCGCCTCCCAGCATCCCTCCCAGAGAGATGATGGGGAGGGGGGAGGGGGGGAATGGCTCGGTTCAGGAAACCCCTACCCATTGTTTTGCTTCCTTCATTAGTCGTTGTGTCAACAGTTTGGTTCGCTACGCGTGTGCCACTGTTTTAGTTCTGCTGCAACCCGATTGACCTCACTGCTCTCATGTTTTGACAGATTGTTTCAAAATCCCATCATGGCAATTTAGCGTTTTACAGCGAAGCAGCCACTTGGACAACATAAGCCGGACCGCACGTTTCACCAAAAGCAAATAAATCTGCTGCGGTCTAAAATTAAACAAATGTGACGTAAATCTGCTGCCAGAATTCCATCAGGAAATACTGAGGGGTGCAGCAGGGCGCGGGCATGTGTGGGGGCTTGCAGATAAGCAAGAGGTGTTAAATAAATGCAATGTCCTACGTAAACAGCCATCTTTTTATGGCATGGACAGAGAGCTAAAAAAGAGAAGCTTTCGTGTTGAAAAACAAAATGCCTCCCATTAGTCAAATTGTTATCAAATGGAAACTTGCAGACAACGTCACCTTGTTTGTCTTAACTCACCATCATCTAGGTACATCTGGTCCAGTTCCTGGGGCTCCCGTTTGACGGTGATGGCCATCGAAGGGGGGCTGGCATCTTCGGGTAACAGGCTGGGTGAGCTCCCTCCGGCCTGGGCATGCCCGGGGCTGTAGGCCTGAACGAACGGGCTTTCCGCAGTCCCCCCAGGAGTGGAGGGGTGGGATGCCGGGGAGGATGAGGGACTGCTGTTGGCATAGATAGCATGGTAACCATGGGGCCCTGGGCTGTTGAGGTGGATGGGGCTGCCTTGGGAATGAAGCATCCCTAGGGGAGAGTTGTGGTCTGGCGACGCTGGGTGGGCGAGGTTAGGGTGGACAGGGGTCTCCTGGATGGGGGGCACCCCATGGCCTGGCGGTGCCGCATGGGTGGGGCTGTATGCCACGGGGGACAGGTCATGCAGGGTGGGGCTGGAGCTGGGGGACGACGATGGCATGGCAGCATGGCGAGGCGGGCAGGGAGGGTAGCCACCAACCAGGCAGGCATCATGGTCGGCTACAGGCATGACGGGAGTGAGCCTGGGCCGGCTGTAATAGGGCTTTGAATGCATGGGCAGTCTCGCAATCCCCAGAGAATCATATTCATCATTGGGTTCTGTCTTTATTATCGGCACTGGGGGGAAAAAAAGTAGAAAGAAAGGTGGAGATATTAAAAAAAACGTGCAGGGAATCGACGTGGCGCAATGAGTGCACGAGCGAGGCTGAGTAAAGCAGTGAGCAAGCACAGTTGTGGCCGCGATACCCTCCGTAATCCAAACAAACAACCACCAGTGGATATGGGCTCCGTGTCAACTTGGCTGAGCTCTCTAACAGAGGAACCCTCACGCCTCCCAAACCGCCACCCCTCTTTACCGCATCATGAAAAAAAAAAGAAAAGCAAAAGAACAGGGGGGAAAGAAAAATGGATGAGTCATCAGTGTGGAAAGCCACAGCTGGCTCTAATAATGAATACGACCTATTTTCTTTGGACTCTCCTCCAGCTCTGATATCCAATAAAAGACTACTTTAAAGCAATGGGCTGCTGCTGCTGTTGCTGCTGCTGCTCAAGGAGCCCAGGACCCCAAGGTTTCCTCCACACTCTAGAAGTAATTGTTTCTCTCAGGACCAAAAGATAGAGGGAGAGGGTGAACAAAAAAAGGAGATGATTTGATTTTGATCAGGCCGCCTGAGCTCCTTAAGAGGCTGTGGAGCTGCGCCTGTGGTTTCAGGAGCTTCAGGCCCCGGCTAATGGAGGAGAGTGCAGTGGCCCCACTTGATCATCCTGCCTCCGCTCTTCTAATTTCTAATCCAGCGCAGATCGTCTGCACGGTTTCCTGATTGCTTCTGACGGACAGGTATCACATGCTTCCTGTTCGCTGTCAAGAGCAGTTATCGAAAACAACTTTCTATTAATTGAGAAATTTCAGAACGGAACCATACGGCCTGGGTTGGGAGATGTAGCGAGGGATCCGCATTAACAAGCTCGCTGCTGAGTTATTATATAAGTACATGTGCACACACTGTGCCAGCGCTAAGCTAATAGCGCAGTGTTAAGACACCCAGATGCATAGCAAAGGCCTCTGAGTCACAATGGGCACACTGTTTCTATTACACATTGTTAAAACGCGTTAATGGGTGTGGAGAGCGTTTGATGCCAACCATTAAGAGTTTTTGGTTCCAAGTGACATTTACTCAAAGGCATGCAGATGTCAATATGAATAGATGACTGTCTAAACTGTGTGTTTGCGTTCGTACGTGATAGAACCTTTGAGCAACAGCCAACAACAAAGTGTGCATATGAAATGACCAGTGTGAAGTGTTTCCTATGAAAAGCTGTTTTTTTTGTGGGAGTTGGATTTGAAATGACATTAATCACACTCGCAGCCTTTGAGATTGCCGAGATGCGTTGCGGTGATAACGCAGCAGGGAGCACATTTACGTCAGCCCTGTCTGCTTTCAGAGACCGGGGACCGGGGACCGGGCCCGGCGTCTGGGGGAGCGTCGTAAGGCGAGTCCCATGATGCGCGGGCCTCCTCTCCAACAGCCTGGGGGAGTAACAGGCACGTCACATGGCTCAAACTACATCCACAGCCTCAGTGATTCTCTGCCTCTTCCATGCCTTCAGTGTGAATGGATGGCACAGTGCCATGGAGTCAGGATGTGTGATGCCAGAGTTGCATCAGCTGAATGACTTGCAGCAGCTACATGAGTGAAAATAGTGTCACATTTTCTAAGAACGTCATGGTTACCAGTCCTCGTGGTTAATGATGATTTACACCAATAGGAAAAAAAGGGATGAAAGAGGCAGATCGCCTAGCGTTGGTGTCTGGAGCTCACTCTGGATGCCCTTCTTAAGATTAAATAAATCTGATACCGCGTCACAAGATGTCCTGCCTTTGACCAAAACCAGCAAGAGAATTTAATTGAGGGGAATCAGCAGTATCTCAGAAGGGATGGGATGCTGTTGACCTTTGCAGCCCCACTTTGTAATCCGGTTAGAGTGTATTTTTTAAAGAGCAGTTTGGTTTATTGCAGCTTAAAGTTTTCATTTCCAGCGAGGTAATTTGTCAACATTATTTTCCTGTATGCCCTCTGACTATGAGCAAGACTGGCGAAACAGGAAATCAAATCACGTTGGACTAATGGCACTTCTTTTAACTTTTAAACTACCCCCCCATCGAGATTCTCCCTCCTCTGCCACAGATATAAACAGAGGTCTCCACCCAGCTCCATCCATCTGTGTGTCTCCTTTCCACTTTGTACGAGAGCTGAGAAAACAGATTCACCAGGCTAGTCCCAACTTCAGCTGGCTTCTATTTCCTCCCAACCTGTGGGTTATGGCCCACAGACAGTTGATGTTCTGCACATGGTTTTCTCTCCATCTCTGGCAGTTTCCCTCCCCTGTCTGCTCATATTAAACTGATCAAGCCTGATCTGGGTATTTTATTGAGCACTCGTTTCCTCTCAAAGGGAATGGGAATCGGGACATAGACGTGTGCATCACTGTATTCGATTAGGAAGGACCAGCAAACAGAGCTTGTGTGGACACCCTCTCTACTTGCCGCCATCGAGCAAGAGGCGATTATGGGATGCATAAGGTAATGATTGTCATTTCCGACCGCTTGTTGGTTGGGATATGACAATGTCAGAGAACTGCGCAAAACAATTATATAAATCAAGGATTGTCGTGTTGCAGAAATGCTGAACTCATCTTGTTCTAACGCCGTGAATCTGCAGTGACATTTAATGGAGCAGGTGGTAGTTCATTAACTCAAGAGGTACCTGGTGCACTATGCCCCACTGTGTAGGCAATCTGGTCACCCTGTCTACTGTTGGCCTTAGTCTGCTGTAGGTGTGTCTGACAAAGCACAAAGCCGTGGACAAGACAGAAACAGTTCAGCCTTTGTCCAGTTTTCGGGGGGAAAAACATGACTGTGCAAATATTTCCAAAAAAAGAACAATGTGTGGTTCATTAACTTTTCCTGTATGTGTCATAGAACATGTTTCTGACGTCCCCCCCCCCCCCCCCCCTTCCAGCTTCCAACCACAAACCAATGCAGCGGAGGGAGTCTGCACCCGTTTGCGTTAAGAATAGAACTCGATCTTACAGAGGAATCTCCAAACGGCCTGTAAAAATAAAGGGGTTCCGAGAAGTTCTTCGCTCAAGCTTTCGGTCACTGCCAGGACTTTTTTTTTTTTTTTTTGCCGTTTCTTGTTTAATGTGGTTGGTGAAAAACAGTTTTTCTTATTCGAAGAGCGACACGTCTCTACTCACGCAATAACGATTGGAAGGGAGCTTGGAAAAGAGGGGCTCATTCCTGGAGCCAGACAAGGTGTTCCGTATGTTCATCTCCGCATCACAGAAAGGCAAACGGTCTTAATCAGCAACAAATGTCTTCTCGATCCATCTGCTGAAGGCAGCTTTGCCTCATGTTCAGTAACTTGTGAGCAGCAAAACATTTCTCTTGATTGGCTTTTCATGTTTTTATGTATTTTACTTAAATAAATTCATCAGGATTAAACAATTTTTATTAAACTTTCTAACGGCCAGGGTCTTTAATTCTCTGAAGCCCAACTGAAGGGCATAAAGACACCATGTGCTCTCTGACATACTGTACAGTGCTAAAGACACATTTCAAAGAAGCTGTTTCTGACTGGCTCAAATCATACCCCAATGGCAATGCATCAACAGGTCAACAGCACCCCTCTACTCATATCACTGAGCCGTATCTTTGTCTATCAGCTAGAGTGAAGAGCGGCCATGACCCCACTACAGACTGCATCTGATAATATGTTATCATTTCACGTTTTGGAGGCAGGGCGAGGTCGACAGAATATGAGGATCTGCTTACATGTGTGAAACAAAACAGTCTCTATCGAAGTAATATTCTCGATTGAGATGAGCGGAACGCACGGCATAGTGAAAGTCGGCATTGGTGTTTAGCCACAATAGGTGCCAACCGCATTTGCATGAAAGAACAACAAGATGCTCACATGACCTGAATGGAAAATAAAGGTGGTTTTCACTAGCATCTGTGTCCCGGAGTGTTTGCTTCATCCTTCCGCTGTTTCAAACAAGTCAGGCTATTTAAAGGTTTGGCTTTGCCTTTTTATAGATGAGCAGACACCCGAGTGTGAAAGAAATGTTCTCTCTAAACAACGTCAGTGACCACAACTGTGCTTGAAGTGGGCCGGAAGAGTCTTTTCATACGAGCGAGCAAAAAAGAAAAAAAAGTGTTGACAACGGTGTGTGTGTGTGTGTGTGAGAGTCCTCCTCCCCAGCCCACCCCGAGTACCTGGCCACAGTGTTGGTTGTTTCTCTCAGTGATGACACACATACATACACACACACACACACGTGCACACACACACTGAAATCTTCAAAAGCAAACAGCTTCACTAGGATTTCCTCATTCTTTGTTGCTGTATTGAAACCCTCTGTGGCAATTCATCATTGCCACAGAGGGTCTGCTTACACTCATTATAACCTTTGTACAGAATTCTTTGTGAATGCTTTTCAATGGGAGAGCACTGATTAGTCACTATGCCGGTATCATAACGAGGAAAATACATTTTTGCCATCGTATCAGTATTTCTATCTACATTTATAATTACAACTATTGTTCTCAAACCCCCTTAAAATCTCATTGACAATGTATAGCCAGTGTCAATGCTAATGCAAGTTGCAACTCGCGACTCCGCCGGCTGTGATGTTACTCCACCAGAGAAATTATGGTTTTTTTTGTGTCGCCTGCAGAGGTTTTCTCAATGAAATGAGATTACTTCTGCACCCAGAGCAGCTCTGCCTCAGCTGCTATCCAGCACAGTTCCAATATTACACTCTAGATTCCCTCTTTGACTGAAATACTGAATATTTGTTTTTAGAAATGTTGTATATTTTATTGTGTGCTTTCAAGCGAGTGGTAAATCTTAAAATAGACCTCAATAGCTTGTGATCCGTGGCCTCTTTGGCTGTAACAGTTGTGAGTTAATTATGCTCCTTTGCGAAGACACTGGCCCTGCTTGTGTGGTCCGCACTGTACTTGCGGTTAACTGGCAACAAAAGAGAGAACACAACAAGTCATCTTTTAATTAGAGCTGTGTTTATGCTCAGGGAAATGACTTAGAGATGCGTAGTGGAGGCTGATAAGCCTCTACATCTCCGCCCTTCTCTCTCCCTCTCCTCCCCGTGGAAATACAGTTTGTGAAATGGATCTGCTATATAAGGACACTGTTCGTCAGCCCTACGCTGGTCCAGTTACCCACGATGAACTCGTTCGTCATATATTCAGGCATTTCCAAATAGGGCCTTGCTTGACTTTCGCTCACAGCCTCGTCCAAAATCCCAAACACTTATCTCCTGTGGCCATAAATACATCTGCTGATAATCTAAATGTCTCATCGTATTAACTTAATAAGCAATGCATGCTCTCCCAGCAGCATTAGACCCATTAGACGACTGATCAATGAATACAAGGTAACATTGTTTTTGATCTAATGGACTTTCGCTGGTTATCACGCGTAGGATGCAGGTCTCATAAAGGTAAGGTTGCTGGTTGGAATTCCTAAACTAGCTGGGACTATGTGGGGAAACCAGCCATTGATCAGGTGCCAGAATAGTTGTTTCGTACTCTACGAAAGACCCAAAAGCCCGACTGCTTCAGTGAAGCTGCTCAAAGGACTTTGCCACTATAAACGGGAGGCGTTGTTACGCTGAAAGAAGAGCAAGCATGCTTAGTCAACTTTCTCTGAACACATAAAGATAAAATAACAGTATTCCAGTCGGAATGGTTGAAAGTGATACCAAAGCTGATAGTTCACCTGCGCCCATTGTGAAAAGTCAACAGCTCGCAATGCAATTTTGAGGCTGAACTCTTCTCTAAACTCTCAGCGATACATTCTTCAAATTCCAATGTGAAAGCCATCTATAAACACTGAGGCCAGGGACACATGATAAACACAGAGAGAGGTATTTCTAGGGTTTTCAGGTTGCTACATGAATGACAGGGCAAAGCACTGCCTGGTAGATGCACTTGTGTGTGTGTGTGTGTGTGTGTGCACGCATGGGTGTGAAAGTCAGGTCGCCGGGGGGATTGACTTCTCTTCATCAACAGCGCTCGGAGGCTCTGTCACTCAGCAGGTACACCTCATCGCTGGGGAACGCCGTCTCCCTCCAGAGTAAACACACCTCACATCTTCTGCTCTCACTCGCAGGCTACGGGCCGAGCGGTGCCAGGTGTAAATGTCGAAAACGCCGACCAACAAAAAAACGGCCGCAAATTTCGCACGGCATGTTGACGGCCGCGAGAAAACTACAGTGGACGGATGTCAAGACCTGGACAAATACTCTATGTGACGAACGCGGAGCGTGCAGCTTGTGAAAAGCGTACATGTCTGTCAGTGATTTTTTTTAAAAAGGAAAGGAAAAGAAAAGAAATATCTATGATGATTACCGTTAGGAGGCAGGTAGGTGAAGCGCTGGTACTGGCTCCTCTTCCTTTTGCCGTTGCAGACGTAGAAGTTAACCTGTACCGGGCTGGATATTCTCTGGTTCCTGTACGGCGGGATCTCCACAACAAGAGTACTCTAAAATACAAAGAGACACCGTAAGATATTTCAACTTTATGAGATAAGACAGCTGCCGATAGCATAGAAAAATAACAGTGCCTTCATTAGTTGTATTTACACATCAGATTTCACTCTCCAACTCTCAGTTTGTAGTCCAGCTTCCTGCAGCCTATTAATCAACGGCTATGTTTATTTTACTTCATTTAGGGTACTGCTTCAAAGAGGCCGGACTGGGAACTGATCTAAATGAGCTCGTCTGGACTGTGTAGACGCAGCAGTAGACCCCCATGAGGTTGGTCCAGTGCCCGTGTTTGTCTCCGAGGAAAACCCCAGGGCTTGGCTTTGTACAGCATGAGAGGAGAGAGGTAGCCGGCTTATTTGTTTGCACAGCCATGCCTCCCTGCGGAGAGGCTCGCCTGTCCCCCTCCCCCTAGGCCAGAACTCGGCAAGTCTGGACGGATGTGAACTTTCGACTGCTGTCTTGATGACAGGGGAACATGGAGGGAATTTGCCAGAGTTTTTGTGTCTAATTCCTGGGATGGCTGTCACTCTCACTGAGGTCCAAACAGGCTAGAGTGACAGGAAGCAGGTTTTTGTAGGTCATCGCTGTGGATGGAGGGAGCTGTGGGGGGGGGTGAGGGAACTTGCGGCCTACGCCCCCGTCTGCTCTCCAGATGACGACAAAGAAAACATGCAGGTGGCTGATTGAGTGTCTCCAGTGCGTGCATGTGTGTGCGTGCGCACATGGCTTTTCCCTCTCCATCCTAACCAATGAAAGTTAGCACGCTCTGGATGGCAATAAAAACACTGTCGGGCAGGCAGTCTGGAGCACTTTAGGGTAGTCTGGTGGCAACTGACATAAGAGGAAGGCCAGAGCCCTCTTGCCTTCCCTCCCCACTTGTTTGTTAGATCTACAAATAAACACGCATTTGTATTTGTCTTTCATCGAACCTCGCCTGCCCACACCGCCGCCGCCCCGGCCGGGCCTTGCACGCCCCGCTAATTTTTCCAGCATCTGGGACCCCAGCCATGGCACATCAGCAGCCCTACAGGCCAATTAGATAGCGGTCCATATTTACCCTCCTGACGCAACCAAGTAATTTACCTGAGTGAAATAGCAACAACAACAAGAAGAAAAAACACCCTCAAGTTGCAGCATTTAAATGCGTGTGGGTTATTTTAGACCCTGTGCGAGCGTAAATTGCCTCAGGTAGTTTACACAAATAAAGGGGGAGGTGTGTGTGTGTGGGGGGGGGGGGGGGGGGGGCAGCATGAGACGTCGCTGATGAAAGGCATCGGCAATGCAAAACATACTGTCATCACGCACAAGCAAACGCGTTTTTCGCAGATCTCGTACTCGCACTGCAGGCAGACCTAACGATCCTCAGTGAAGTCTTGATTAAATCCAGAGCACAACCGGGCTTTCTGTGGCACGTACAACAACATTCGCTTCGTTCCCTTTCACCCCGGTTTGTATTAACACAATCTGAATGTGTGGCTGAGCATCAGTAAAGCAACTGTACTGGTTTATTTTCTCATTACGGCTCTTATGAAAAGCAGCAGGTAAAAGCAGGGGTGTAATCCACTCTTGGCTGCATGATCCCAGCACAGACAGACAGACAGTTCAAGTCCAATTCACCACACCGCAGCACTTTGCTGTGAACTCAACGTCTGGCTATGTTGGGAGGACTGTGGCGTGCGTGCCTGTGTGTGTGTGTATGAGTACTTCTATTTTGTAATCCATGCGTGCGTGTGTTTTTGTGTGTTGGAGGCAAAAACAATATGACAGCCTCTGTTTACTCCGTTAGGGTATAGAGATTTTGTGAAAATTCCATTCAGGATTGCATGGGCTAATCATCGTATTCTATGTTGCAACTTGTAATGCCTTAACAAAGGTTACATCATTGCAGGGGACAGATGAGGAGGAGACAGAGAGGAAAATATAGAAATTGTCAAGGGAGGGTGGGACTGAAGACAGCGGGAGCATTTCCAATGAGTCTTTGAGGTGCACTTACATTTTTGACGGAGTCCTTGTCAACTTTGGCTTCTGTCTCCCACAGATGATGCCCATCTATTGGCAAAAGAATACAACACAACATTTAGTATGATGCTAAAAACAAGATAGACCTTAGATGGAGGGCGGCTATAATCTGCAGATGATACTGATTATCAATGAAGAGATGTGTGGTCTGGCGGTGGGTAAGGGGATTAGGATGGGTAGTGATGAAACAATTAGCTGATTATACAAGTCTTTGAAAATTGAAAACCTTTTTTTCACATTGATCCTATCTCACTATTTATAATTCATATTATTTTGAATATTTAATTCTTTATCAATTAATGTTTTGTCTACATTATGTCACTTTTTGTTATTGCCAGGGTATATCCTACAAATCAATCCAATTTGATCACAATAAAAATAAAAGAACATTGAAAACCTTTAGGTCTCAGAATTAAAAAATGCAAAACAAAACAAAGGGAAGATATAATTTTAGGTTTTGGAAAATTGTGATGGGAATTTGTCACTATTTAATCCAAAAACATCATGAAGTTAAGCACTAACTTCAGCCCAAGGTCAGATCTTGAACTGGGACCGCCCACTTTCTTATTCAGTTTTCATCTCTGTTGAATTTATCACTATTTCTGTCCCTTCATTAAATCCTTGATTAGATTCTTTCTATTCTCCCCCCTTATTTCTATTCTTAACTCTGCTCTAGAAAAAAAGAGTAAAGAACAGCAGCTTTTCTTTGTTCTCTTTCTTCTCATCTCTCTCGTCTTGTTGTGGTAAGGAGGTTCCCTTTGCTGCCATGCAATAAAAGGCCTGTGAGCTACTGCAGCTGTTGGAAGCCTGCAGAAGCTCAGCTCACATTCTTTGGGTTTTCTCCGTGATTTCATGCCACACCTTAGCGAACAGACTCTCGGGGCTCTGCTTGGGCAATCAGCACCGACCACAGTGTATTTTTGTTTTCTTACTTTTTTCAGAACCGATGACTCACTAGGGCTGTCAGAAATAGAGGTGACACAGAACAGTCTTTGTGTCAGTGGCACACCATGTGAGGCAATAGCATGGGCAACTGTGGCACCGCTACTGTAAGCTAGCAGCAGCCGTGACTTTAGGCTGCTGAAACGCTGTGCTTTGCTTCTGGGACAGGAAGCCATCAGATAAGATAATCAGAGTCAGTTTCCAAAGAACTGATAGCAGAAGTCCAGCATCTCTGGAAGATGTAAAATCCTTTGTTTTTTTTCTTTGCCCCCCCAAAGAATTATGTTTTTCACATCATGCAGCGAGTAAAAGAATAAAGGATCCCAGCCACGGGTGGTTTATTATTGGTGAGCTGTGGTAGTGGGTGCCGGTGCTCCGCTTTACTATTCAGAGGGTGTACATCAGCAGATATCTCTTTCCAAAATGGCCATATTAAAAGCCAAGGAAAGAGAAAAACAGACGGTGAACAGATCAGATAAGGCTTTTCTATTTGAACTCGGGGAAATCAGAGTTACATATGGAGAAATGGAATAGAAGCAGGGTCCTATAGGACTGCCGTGTGGCGCACCGAAATTACACTGTGTATTTGGCAGGTGATTGAGATGCTGAAAAGAATGAGGGGCGCACGTAACGCTGTGAAGAGGCTCAGAGTATGGAAGGGCAATCAGAGTGAGCACAGACAGGGAGAAGGTCAGAGAGACAGAGACAAACAGAGATGAGCGTTCCTCATGTTACATCTAGGGGAACCAAGAGGGAATCTCACCCGCCTCCGCTCTGGGAGACACTCCAAGAGGGAAACCTTAGACCACGACGTCAATCCTAACCTCCACTGGTAAACATGTTTTTCAAACTTTTCTTTCTCTTTCACTACCTTCTTCACGATCTTGTCTCTCACCTTTTACAGCTCCACGCCACTTCGTTCCTCCAAACTGTTCAACAATCTGCTCAGTCAGACTTCAGCAAATCTGAAACCGAGACGCGAATTGGGATGGGGCCACATGTTGCATACCTTTGCGAGTCAGAGAGCGTGCTGTAAGACTGATAACCGCAGAACTTTCCATTCACTGCTTCTTCCCTGCAACATCTGCAAAATGCTTCTGTTCCCGACAACACCTCCGCCTTCGCGCAGCAACCACCCACGCGCGCGCATCGCACACACGCAGCCACAGTATCCTCTACCTTTGTTCAGGCCTTTCGGCTTGAATGGTAAGAGTGGGAAGCACGTACAATAGAGGGTATAGGAGATTTGTCCGGAGAAGTCTTGCTATAATCCAGTGAAATTTAAAAATAGAAATGAATGGAAGCTCACAGACAAATAGACACTTGCTCGCGAAGGTAAACCAACCATCTGCCTTTTGCTCTACATGACTCACTTTTGCAAATGATATCCACAAAGACTAACACCTACAGAGACAACCAGGACAACACACTCATCATCAGGCAATTAGGCTACATGCAGGGTGAGGCGTCTTGGAGTCTTCTTCAATTCTTGACAACGCATAATGTTGTGTTCATGGTGTTAACACAGCAACAGTGTTGCTGCTATGGTAAATCTCACACAAACAAATCCTCTCATTTTGAGTATTTTCATGGACTTAACTTTGGTTAATGATAAAGATGTGTGTCCTCCATCTGGTGTCATCAAAAGGCAAACAACCGCTGCAGACACCAACTATATTTTTAGGAAAATCCTATTCCTTGGGTTTAACAAAGCCCAAAATAGTAGAGTAATAGCATCTCTGTCCTCACAATGACTTTGCATATTTTGGCTTTCCACAGGTGATTTCTTTTCTCCTAAAAAGTGTTGCGTAATGCACAAGAACTTCCACAGTCCAAAGAGAATATTTTTGAGGATGGAAAATATGATTCAGATTCTTAATTGCTGAGAATTTCTCATGAAACAACCCAGATGTATTTTGCAGCTACGGTAGCCTATGTCTCTTTTTCCAGAGCGATTTTCAGGAGTATTTTTCTGTCCTGTTTACATACATCAAGTTTATATTCCGCTTTAGTGCCGTTTTGCTGTTCCTACCCAAAAGTAAAATACTTAAGTAGTTTTACACATAGTTTCACATCAATTGGTTGTCCAATGAGGAGCAAACCTAAAAGGCCAAAAAGCCAAAAAGGGGTTCCCCCGTGACTGATCCCAGAGGTGCAGCTGCTTTCCCCTCTGATGCACCTGACCTCTGCCAATCTGAGGAGTGGTGAAACTGGAGAAAGGTGAGGCTGCTTCAAATTGAGAGGCTTCTGTATAAATCAAGACCTGACAGTAGATCCGTGATGGGTTTATAGTCAGAAAGTGAGTTATTCTTGGTGTAAAACAGGGAAAGCGTGAGCTGACTTGACCCGTGGGTGCAGGCTGAGGAGGACGGCGGCCAGTAGAGACAGATTTTTTTCCTTTTATCAAGGCTCCAGCTGTGTGGCATTGAGTCTGAAAAGGATCTAAAAACGGAGAATGATGGCTGGAACACCATCCAGACATTTACATTCGTATAGTATTTGTGTTCACATGGAAGCCATCATGGTTGGTTGCTCTCCATGGTGTGTTGCACAGTATATCAGAACCTAGGGAAGGGTCACTGCAAGACCCTTACTGACAGAGCCTTAAACTGACTGTATGGTGAGCGACGACATTCAGGTCATTAACATAGCAGTTAACAAATATGTAAAAATATAATAGAGTAATGTCTACCTGAGTGGGTAAGTCACTCTCCCTCTGTGTGGGCTGTTATTCTGAGCTTCTCTATGCTGTGTTTACATAGCCAGGCCGGCAGCGCATGTCTTTTAGTGCATGTGGCTACCTCATGGACGCCGCCGATGGCGTCTTTGTGGAAAGCGTAGCGCACGCCCTCCGGTTCTCAGGTAAACACTATTAGCCGTCAGCACTGTTGCAGTTGTTTGCAATGTTAGCCCTGTTAGCACGGTTAGCTGCTCTGAACTATTTGCAGACAAAATGCTTTTCCGGTCCATCCTCAGGTAAACACTGTTAGTTCTGTCGTTTGCCGTACTTTGTACTGTTAGCGCTTTTAGCACCGTTAACTATGAGCCGCCGGCTGGGGCGCCGCCATGTTGAGAGGCAATCAAAATGCTCTCGAATGCTCTTCCCTTCCAATACTGTATGTCATGGTTCGCTCTTTTGGGGTAGCGACCCATCCGTTCCTCTCAGGCACAGCAGTAGTTACTCGATGCTTTATGGCGGATGGCAAAGAGCATGAGAGGTTAAGTCCCTCCAGCTCTGTTAGAGGGCTCCTCTTGGAACTACAATTATTGCACATACTCATTGATTTTGGTGCAGTATATCATCCTAATTAGACAGGATACTGAAACTCACACTGCTCTAATCTCTAGCCTGAAGCAGGGGTGGAGGATGACCGTACACTGCCATAGTGGCAAAATATGAGCCAAGATTATGCAGGTTGTTCTAGCCTGAAGCCAAAGGGCAGTCTAGACATACCGCTAGAAGTACAATACATCGACCGATTAGTCTGGTGTTTAGACTTGTCTACTGTAGAAGTGTTCAACGAAGTATAAACAGTCTATGAATGAACTCGAACAGTACAGATCACAGACAGTGAGGTCTGCGTTCCTCGAATTAAAAAGGCATGAGGATCCAAATAGTTCAGCCCTTTTGCTGAGGAGTCTCCACATGACAAGGGAAATAGCCAAAGGGTATTGCTGTGGACTCTTCTGTCCTAATGTTACAGATTAAACTGTAGCTCAGACTTCTCTTGGTCCTGAAGCAGAGGTGAAGACCAGACTTCTCCCTGCTGCAGTCCAGGCATGTGTGTGGTGCTGCCGAGCTCTCGGCAACGCTCCAATCCGACCAGATGTAAAAACTATCGAGCTCACCAGGGAATTCCCTCACCTCCCCTCTGAGTCAGAGTGTAGGCTTTCCCCAGCCCTCCCTCCGTCTGTCTGTCTGTCTGTCTCTATTTTCCCTGCCTCTAGCACTCATTCCATCCATGGAAAGCAGGGCAAGCCAGAACGCACACTGCAATAGGTGCGCCAGGTATGTCCTCCAACTCCTGCGCCAAAAGAGCGGTTCGGCCAAACCGAAACACTGACACAACCTCAAGACATACATATAATAAAAAACCAAGCACGACGATGCAACAAAAAAAAAGATGGAAAGTTTCATAAACGCCCACATTGCGGCTACGTGGAGGGTACAACTCTCCACGGCAGAGAAAAAAAAGATAAGGCCTATTAAAAATACATGTCAACAATAATTACCATTGAAAATAATGTTTACATTACAGCAGAAAGAAAGATGTGGACTTGAGGTTCTTGAGTCTATCATTATCCAGCTACAGTCCGATTCATTTGCTCTCTCTATGTGTGGTCTGTGATGAACAAAAAAACTAGGAAGAGCAGTTAAATTGATTCATCCATTGAAGGAACAAATAAAGTTTATTCACTGTATAAAAGTCACATGACCCTACTCCTGGCATTCGTTCACTAAACAAGTCAAGATGAGAGCAGCATGTGATCACTTCTACCCTCCGATGTCTCAGTACACAAGGTCACAAACAGGACTTCTAAGGACGCCCTGTCCATTTTTGTTTGCTTCCCCTCTTCCTCTCCTCTTCCTCTCCTCTTTCTCATCTCTCTGAGGGTCTTGCCTTTTCCGTTTCACCCCTCCACAGGGAACCCCTTGCGGATGACTCACTGAAAACACTTCCTACCGAACAACGCAAACAGGCCCGCAGGCGAACAGCAATAGCGCGCGCCCACGTACACAACAACAAACACATACACACACACACACACACACACACACACACACACATGCAGTGGAGGCACACAGTTTGCATCAGTTATCCTGTGGGTGACGAAGTGGAGCAGAGGGGATGGACGTGGCATTTGAAAAGTAGAAGTAATTATTTTTCAAGGCGCATTAAGGTCTCCCGCAGTGGTGACAGCTATGAGCTCTGCTCATTTGATACTAAGGGCGTCTCAGGGGGGGGGGCAGAAGACAGACAATCAAAACAACACAGAGTGAAGGAGAGAAGCAGTTTAGTGGCAGTGAGAGACATGATTTAACTGTACAGCAGGTTAAAAGAAAACACATATGCAGGGTTTTTCCTGCTTTAGAGATAACAACAAATCTGCCCATCTATGATCATTCGCACTGGTGCATTATGTACTAGTCAAGCACACACTACTGTATGCTCACATAATATTAGGCAGATGCATAAAGTAGTTCTTACTTTAAACATTTAACTTAACCTCCTGTCAGATGGAGTTTACTATTTGCCTTTTCATTGATTGATTTCTAGCTTTAAAAAAAAATCTGTTTCACTTAAATCCACCCTGGCAGCTGGCAGCTAATACTTTTCTCACTGTTAAGATGATTCCAGAGGCCCCTAAAACCAGTGTAAACTAGGATGATTTTGATGATTTGAGTCAATGATTTGCCAAGGACTAGTGGATGATTTTGGGGTCCCTGTTCTCATCGCTTAACCAGAAACTGTTAATGGGACAATCTCTCAAATGTTGATGTCATCCATTATTTAGGAGTCCAATAATGAATTGACATCTCCTCTTGTTTTCAAAGCGGGCAATTCCAAAACAGTCATCTGGGTATGTTTGAGCTAAAAGCAGCTACATCCTTGAGTGTGTGAAAGCAAATGGAAACAGTTAAAGAAATACATGTATTTATGATTCATGGCTGTCTCATTTGGGCTAATAGGCTTTTGCGCTGTTTGTGATCTCCCTCTGACTCGACTTGGGCCATTTAATCGTTCACAAGAGTTGGATTGGGACACTCGAAAAAACCGTCTGTTGCTCCTTAGGATTTGTGGAATTTTCTGGAAGGTGTTTATTGGAGTCAATTTTGGAAAATGAGCAGCCGTCCTGATCTCTGATGGCAGCAACAGTAATGGCTGTCACCACTGTGGCAAAATAAGTGATTGGTGTCATGCCGTACAAAGAGCTCGGCTGTGCGTGTGCGCATGTGCATAAAGTGTGCCCACTGTGTGTATAAGCACACGTCTGCGACTAGTAATTATTGCGGCGCAATGCTCTGTATTTCATGGGTGCATTTAGTCATGAACTTTTCCAAAGGAAAATAAAACCAAAGTTATAGAAGAAATCTGTAATATAATTATAATTTTATTGGGTTCATTTTTTTTTCCTCATACCAGTTTGGTCCTTCTAAATCAACAGGAGCAATTTTAAGTCTGAGAACCATTATGGAACAGCGGGATTCTCCGATTAAAATGCCAAAAGACAATATTTTGCAGTATATTCGGGACATAAGCACTTTTCCACACTCATACTTGCTCCTAGATAGTTGCCATTAGTGAGTGATGTGTGCGTTCCAGTGTGTGTGCATGCGTGTAGTGTGTTGCTCTGTCTGTAATGGGCTTTTTGACTTTGGAGACCCTGGAAGTGGTGGGTCATTAAAGTTTACATAAAGGCAGACTAAGTAGTAGACAGACAACCTCTCTTTCGATCTCTCTCTCTCTCCTTCTCCGCACCGCAGAGACGGAAAACAAACCACTGAAATGTCGATGGCAGGCGCGAGTGTGGGGATCCCGCTAGCGCAGAGCTCCACGCCGGCTAATGTCTTTAACGGGTATCGAGGATAGAGGTAAGAAGAATTGGAGGATGAGGGAGTGAAAGGAGAGAATAAGAGGAAACGGAGAGCCCAGGGTAGTCAGTGAGGGGGTGAAAAAAGGGTAACACAACCTTGAAGGGGTTATGAGTCTCAAATAGCAGTGAGAGGAGAGGCGGAGGTGTTGTGTATGTATGGGCTTTCCTCTCAAGGGGATCCCCCTCCATGACTAAGTAAAGCCAGGAGGAGGGAGACCCCGTATTACCAAGTTCATCCACCTCCCTTCACCCCATCTCTACCTATCCCTGAACCCCTAAGGCGCTTAAGAGTGTGCAAGTGTTTTAGCTCGTCTTATTTTGAAGACACTGAAGGACATTTTTTATATTTTTTTGGGAAATTCAGCATTATTGAAGCCTTTCTTTTCCCTTCTAATGTTGAGACTCGATTTTACAAGAGCTATGTTGAAGCAGTCATGAAGGTTTCAAGTATTCTCTATTGATTTAAGTAATTAATTCAGTAGTTTTCTAATTAACCTTCTTACCTAGTTAATAGCAAGTAAACAGCTGAAATGAGATTTGGGAGAAGCTAGTCTCATTTGCCGTGTACTATATGCTGGGGAGATTCATAAATGTCTATTTTGCATCAAAATGTTAACTCTAATATCTCTATTTTGGGGCTTCTTGTTGTAGTACTGTTTGGAAATATAGCAGATTGAATTTGACTTTTAAGGACTGTGTCTCGTACGCCCATGTGAGTTGGACATGGTTGCATGCATGACACAATAATAAAAATGTCATTTATTCATGCACTTAGGCCTGCAGAGAAGGTCATCCTCTGATGCTCGGGGCTTGTTTTGTCTGTCTTTTTATTTCACTGCGCTGACCAAAAACCTCTTGGTGACCTTAATCTAGAATAAAAAAAGGAAAAGTCGATGTGAAAGTGTAAGTATTTCTGAGTGTAACAAGGAGTCATCACCAGAAATCCATGATTAATCAATTGGTGGATAGCATCAGAGATGCCTCCCACATCCTTCCTTACTTATCGCTCATCAACATTGTGTTTCAGCAAACTTCACTGTGCTTGACCTTTGCTTTGATTAAGTGGGTGGAAATCAAGGAAACGATCATTCACTTGCAACTTTGCACTTCACTGCCGCGGTGAGTATCCGGTAGAATGGGTGAAAGAGGGAGCTACAGCAGTAAGAGTAAGGGAGATGGTTAAATGTCAAAAGCAAGGGAGTCAGGGAGGGAGGGAGGGAGGGAGGGAGGGGAGAGAGGGAAAGTGAGAGAAAGAGACGTTGCACATGCCCTGGTTGTGATTCATTCCTTAACTTGTGGCGAGCACCAGCGAACAGGCAATGGAAACTTCAGCAAATGTAAATACGCTTTGGTTAAAAATATAGTGGCTTAATGCACACCACATGTGGCTCTCTGGCGGGGCCTGCTCTATTTTGACGGGAGGAGAGACGGAGGAAATGCGACGAGGGAAAAAGGGAGAGAGAGACATTTGAAAATAGATATTAAGAGGGGAGATTGAGAGGCAGTAAACATGGCCGGGTAACGGCTGCTTACCCTGGGCCTTCTCCACGAACACCACCTTGGAGTCAGGGAGGAAGTTGAGGCCACTCAGGAGCATCATTTTGCCTCCGGTGGCAGGGTAACTATCCACAGTCTGCTTCTCCACCAGTGGAAGCTCCTGAGCTGAGCGCTGGGCTGCGGGAGAGGGACACACACATTTCAATACAGTGTGTGTGTGTGAGGAGCCCCACATAAACTCACTGGCTTATCTCCATCCACTCCATGAAGCACAAGCCCGGCACACAGCCAGTCAAACAGCAGTAAAACAGACTTATCAACTTTATTATGATGATTTCATGACCTCGAGCTAAGAGGGTTTTGGCCAACAGCTGCACTTTAAATGACATCGAAAAAAGGCGGACGACTGATCAAAACAACATTTTCATGATCTGATCCTTAAGTCAGTATTTTCCATCGAGAGGCCTATCGCCAACCACCTGTCTCTGCTTTCTGTAACTGTGGCTAGCTAGTCGGCTTTAGCCTCTAGGATTTGGTGATCAGATTCACAGCCAGAGTAACTATTCTATTAAATATATTATCCCACTGCATCATTTCAGAAATGGGAACTTACGCTTACGCGCTAAAGAAATCTTAAATTCACTGCATAAACCTTTCTCAGTAATGATGAACCAACTCAGATTAACATCCACTTTAGACTATAAACTATAATGCCAGCTCTGTCTCACCTCTTACCTTTAATTGGCTTTCCTGGGTACAAATAACAGCACACCTTCATACACAAATGAATGACAAAGACACAAAGGTTTCTTTCAATGCGCTCAGTCAACCGTGCCAAAACCAGAGGCTGGCAAATGACCTTTGTGGAACCTGTGCTAATGGGGTAGTCTTACCACAATAACTTGTGCATTCAGTCATAAAATGTGAGTTGAAACAGATAACACGTGTGTCTGGCATCACGTACAATGCATCTATTGCTTTGGCCAAATTGCTTTGATCACATAAAGCTTATTGGCTGCAGGGGCACTGAATTTGCTCCAGCAGGTAGTAAAACAACAGCTGGGTTTATTGGATTACAACAATAGATGCCACCTTTTCCTTAAGTGGCGAGCAAAGAGAGCAGGCGTGCCAGTTTATTTCTGTGCAACTCACAGCATTCGATGGGGTTGGAAGAAGCCTGCAGGGACAGCGTCCTGCCGTTGGGCTGGTTGATGTGCACACGGAACACCAGTCTCACGCGTGTGTTCTTACGTCCGATGTCTGTCTCTCCTTTGCGAAGCTCGATGTCCGAATTGCGCAGCTTCAGGATCCCTGCACAATCAATTCTAGGACAGAGGCGGGGAAGGGTCAAATTTAACACCATATTTCAAAGATGACATTCAAGATAATGGAAGAATTACGTTCTTTTTTGTTTTTGTTTTTAGGCAGACCTGTGTGCTTCTACAAAACAACTGGCTTTCCCTGTTACTGCACCTGGTGTAATCATGCAGGATACTCCCCAACACAAGATCTTCAACAGAGAGTATGGACAAAGAAGTGAAATGGGAGCAAATTTGATGACTCTGGCTGTTTCAACATAAACGACAGTGTGCCGAGAAGCCCGCTGGTGTTACAGATCAAGCTCTGGAGGTCCACTGGAGCATGACCGCGTCGTTATTAATACTGCGTGTCATCAAAGACAGAGTTGGACATTAATGACTTCACGTCACAGTTTTAAAGGGTCACGGTGGTCCAAGAATTAGCAGCTCTCTCTGGAGGAATCCTCGGGACTGAGCGCGCCATCAAACACGGTCCCATCAGCTGCAGCCGGTATACACAAAGTCACTTTTATTACTAAGCTGAGCGCACCAAGCCTCTCCGGTCCCTTCACACCATTGGAGCCTTACGCTTCATATGTTCAGGGTTGAAAACCCTCTGCTAATCATTGCCACGTGTAGCAATAGACTCTTTTCTAAGCTGTCTGTCTTTATTTCGTTTCACAATTTGGAAGGCAAAAGGGGTGAATTTTCTTTCCCTTTTCTGAGTGGAAAAAAGGCATTCATTTTCAGACGTGGCCTTTCATGAATTTAAATAAAACTAGTGTGGCTGGCAAAAAAAAAAAGTGAGCGAATACGAATGGGATATGGTTTGGCACTTCTGTTATTTTACATGGTAGCTTTTTTGGCACTATTCCTGGAACAGGGTAAATGTCAGGTTTTATACCAATCCATTTCTCCCCTTTTACTTTGGTTTGGACAATTTGAATAAATAATAAAAAAAAAACGATATGCAACGCTGGCTACCCACTCTTTATCAGCCTCGCATGATGCAAGTGTTGTGTGATGCATGCAGTTTTAAAATAAACACAGGATGAATCTCCAGCAAGGAAATGTTTAGACTAGACATGCTCAATATGTGAGCTATTAAACAACTCTTTCATAGTTACTGTAGATGTAACAGTCAAAAACCTATTCTAAGCATCCCCTTAGTGATTAGGTTACATGTATTTATGATCATACAGTATATTCATTTGTAGAAGCATGCACTTTACTTTAAATTGAGCTACTGTAGGTGTACGTGCATGAGATGGATTTTCCAAGAGTAGGAAAGAAAGACTGATTGAAACTGTCTGAAAGTTTGATTGCAGTTCTCGACTGTCCGCATCCCACACAGCGAGCAATGATCGCTGGCACGAGAGCAGGGAGATGGATGCTGCGTTATCAAGACGACTGTTAAACAGCTCAGTGGAAAGAGACAGTTGACGGCTTTTCATTGACCTTTCAGACAGTCAGGGGAGAAAGAGAGAACTTTCACTCCTCTTCCGCGCGTGTGCGCTGACGACAAAGGGGAACAGAAACTTCCTCCTCGAATATTTTTTCAATATCGTGTTCATCCTAAGGGACGCGTTAAGTCAAATGGGTGAGGAGCGCCCCTAAATGTGATACAATATAAGGGATATTGTGGTATCGTTGGAAAAGATATTGTAAGGCGGTAGCCTACGGATGTTAAAATCACCCATGCACAGCAAAAGCAGGCCACTGTCCAGTCAGGAAACTCTTATGTCCTATGAATATATTCAGAATCTCCTGCATTTCAACAATCATGAAAAAATGTCCCAAGAAAATAGAGATTCATTAAATCATAACTAATCCGTATTTTACATTTTTCAAACCAGTAGGATAAACCTGAGGCGCAGTAAGAGGTAACGGTCTTATGTAACCTATGTTCGGATACAGTGGTTGTATCCATAACACAGAGCTCTGGGCCCCAGTCCAACAAAATCCACTGCAGCTTAGTCTGAATGGAGCCCCAGGACAGGAGCTACTGCCTGGACACACTGCAGAGCACAGGCCCCTACTGCAGGTCTGGAGGAAGAGAGAGGCCAAGGCTGATTTACCTCAGGCTACAAACCGATGCTAACTTCTTTTTAAAGGTAGACTAAGGTCGTATTTAGGAGAGGACTTCGGGCACTCTTTCACAAAGTAAAATGTGTCTGTTCATTTCTGTTTGAGCTCACAGACCACAGGAAGTCAAAAGGAGCAGACAGCCTTCCTGACTGGCAAAGAAACCTAGCTTGCTGGCGAGCTCATCTTATGCTGAACACAAATGTTTGCTCACATTCATATTAGCAAATTTAATCAGGTAACGGCAAATTGTGCATTAGCACAACCTTCAAGGGCTTCGGAGTTGGCTAACAATGCTGCTGTTTGTTAGTGGATATGAATCAAGCACAACAGCTTTCAAATGGATTCAGAGGTTTTCAAACTTTTCGTACTTACACTCACATAGTCTATTTTTAGGCATAGTGTTACAGACTGCCACTGGTGTTAATTTAGATTACCTATAGTTCCTCACACCTTCATGGCTTACTTGGGCACTTGAATTGAACACCACCATCGTTACTGCTATTAGCAACACCTGTGTTGTTCCTACTATGGCAAGTCAAAATGTCTGCTATGAAGGCCTATATTTACTTGGGTTTTAATAAGCATATGTGTGCATTCAAGATTGTAATTATACACCAAGAGTGATTTTGTGCACTTTTTATTCCTTTATACATTTTAAATTGATCTTAATTGCCATTGTTTTGCTATTGCTAAATGTCTACCACAATTGCAAGTTCTGTTCGTGATGAGTGCCAGTTTTTTGTTTTATTGCACATTGCAAGCCACAGGGCTAAGGGAGAAATTGTGAGCATCAAACATTTCTGGATCACAATTGAGGGGTGCGGAATTCCTTTCAGCAGAGCTTTTACTTCAGTAGTGGTGTTCTAATACATTCAACTTGTTGGCAAATATTGGCCAGGCCTTATGTAATGGGACTACATCCTACTGGACAACCATGTGTCTCTCAGCGATTCATGGCTCTAGTCCGGTTGTTACTTTTTAAGTTATTATTTGGGCAAAAAATTCCCCACAAAACGTTCGTGAGTGCTCCTCGTAAAACATTTACTTTACAACTGCAAGCCTCTCAACTTTAGAGTCCTAAGTCACCCAAGTGCCTATTTCATTTCCTTAGAAATCATGCATCTCTGGGAGTCAAAGCACGGCTCTCACTGTTGAAGGCCTATTCAGAAGTGTGTGCTGTAAACCTATCATCGGGAATTCTGTTTGTAGAACCTAAGCAAAGAGGAAAGTGCTGAGAGAAAGAAGCCAGTGTGTGTTATTGTGGGTGCATTTTAAAGAAAAGAGTTACTGGTGAAGAGAGTCGAAAGTAAAAGACTGATAGGCGACTTGTGAAGGTCTAAGGGCACTCACATGGCTCTCATGTTGTTTTCAGGCAGCAGAGGGATCTCCAGAACTTTGGTGTTGGATTGCATGACTTCATGGCTGGCGGTGGAGACGGTTTTGCCAGTGATGCGGTGAACCTGGTAGAAGGCATGTGGTCGCAGGAGGCGGTCGTCTGCGGTCCCGATGAACAGCTGCAGGGTGAGCGGCTCGCTTTCCATGTAGCCATAAAGCTGGCGGGAGAACAAAGGGACCCAGGTGAGAGGCAACATCAGGTTTTTAAGACCTCCATCTCAGGCGACCCCTCATTTAGGAAATAGAGATTGAATGCCCATCGGCTCCTGATGGTTAAAGGGGCTTTTAATGATAGCTCTGACATGGTAGAGCTTCTGCAAAAACAAGCCCTTTGTCTTTGTTTGCTTTTTCGTTGGGTTGGAAACCTGTTTTTAGTGGTCTTTGTTGTCCTTTTTTAGCTAGTTCTAAAAAACGTTTTGGGATGTCTCTGAGTCTGTCTGGGGTTAGGGATCTCCTCTGTACGGAGACATGGAGGCTGATGGAGATGCCGGCTTCCCAGAACTTCCCTGATCTATTGAAAATGGCATTGCTGCTGTTAATAAAAGTGCCTTCAAAGAGACTCAGTGGAAAATGACCTTACAGAGACAAAATAACCAGGGCGATCATCTCAGATCTGCCTCAAGGTGAGATGCTATAAAGTTTAAACTCAATGAAACTAAAGACATTGACAACCAGTACTTTGAAATGATTGGTGTGAATAAAATGTAAAATAAAATGTAAATCAAAATGCACGTGTGTTCAATAATTCTGTTTTCTCTGACAATTACCAACATACATTTAGAGTCGTATAAATGTGTCTTTATGGGTACGGTAGTTGCAAAATTCAGCGAACTTCACACCTCAGTTTAATAACACCAAAACACTACGTGGGGCTTGGCATGCAGACGGGATCCAGTCCTTTACCTTTGGGCAGTTATGAACATGCATTATGATTTCCATTAAAGCTCAGAGACAGTGTCCCACTGTGATGAAAGAGAGTCCTGTATCAGAACCACCACTTCAAACAACTACCACTTCCTTTTGAAGGCCTCCATTAGCTGCTACCGCTCAAGTAATAAAAACATCAAATCTTTTAAAAAAGAGAAGAAAAAGCTCCGTAGCCATGCGTAGTTTGAAAAGCACTGTTGACTTTTTGGGGTCAACACCACTTCAAATATTGAGTGCAACTGCCAATTTACATTCAGCATCCCTGGATCATTTTCTGACAGTGTCTAAAGTAACATTATTTGATGATTTAACCAAGTGTATAATGGCTCAAAAATATGAGGCAGGGTTGCGAATTCCAACGTGTGGTGAAGGACAACTGATACCTTGTGAATAATTTGCCAACCAAATGTGGATTTCTGGTGGAACTGAGTCTTATGCTGCAGACCTCCCAGGATCCCGCTCGCTCCGTGCAGTGCAAAGTGGTCATATCGTCAAATGTGCGGATGTGTTGTGTGGACTCAAAAATCTCTCCAGATCTACAAAGACAACTGCAAAATCAATCTGGTTCAAACCGAGAAAAATCCGAGAGGACTGACTTCTCAACGGGTGGACCTCTTTGGATCCGCCCAGGTGGCTACTTGACCGCATATGACATTTACTGTGAGAGATCACTTACAGTAGACCAGGGCTCACCAAGCCATGGCCATCTAAAAACAAAATCCCACAAATTGGTCAATTACCCCAGCGCACACCAGCGCATCGCTTCTGACCAATTTTCTTTCAGCTCAATCCGAGTGAACGCAGTGGTAGCGTCGGATGGAATAAAAGCCCCCCCGTTGTTTGTCTAAGACACTGAGTCATATAACAAAATGCAGACCACATGTAGCCTATGACATAATCTGATTAATGGGTTTATAATCACCTTTGTGAGGGCGGTCAGAGATTGGGCTGTGAGGAAGAGGTAGGTCGGTGGAGGACTGGAGAGCTACGTCATTAGTAGCCTGTGGAAATTAGTGCTGGAGTGTCATGGACACCTAGTGTCTTCGGATTGAGAACTAATTTGTCTGGGTACTGTATTAAACGTTGTCTGGCCTGATAATAAACATGACGATTAAACGCTTTTGGTCTGTACTTGATGACAGATCTTTTGGATTTGGGACAAGGCAGATGATGTGTTCTTTTTCTCCCAAGTAGAGCAATTTTCAGTATTAATTATGTTGAGTAAAAATAGGATGTGACTGGGCAGCGGAGGCGAGCATATATATCCATATGTCTCAATATTCTCAGCAGCCAGTGCTTATCGTGCTCTGCTTTGATTCAGATTTCAAGGAAGTGCAAAGGGAGTGTTGAAGCTAAAGCTGTCGTTCATCTCCAGTTCCAACCATCCTATTTTTCGCTCCAGCTCCGCGTAGTGTCTCTAGCAGCTGTCTTGACCCGCGAGCTAGTCACACATGCTAGTCATCAGTGAGTTAGGCCGAGGTCAGGGGCTTCTTGAAGTCTTGGCATCCCAAGGGACCACTTCATCTATGTGGTGATCTCACCGGCAGACCCCGCTCTGCTTGTTATATTTTACTTATGGTGTCACCAGTGGTAATTATCCATAGCCACACATGCTACCAGTTACTTGTGTATTGACTCGTGAGAGCGCTACGGTGGAGCATGAGGTACAAATCTGAGACGCCGGAGCGTTAAATTGCATGACGTTTCCTTGTGATTTAATAAAACGCAGGCAGCCGCGCTACAAAGCCGTGTCGTCTGTCACTTTAGCCTCAGTAGACTTCTTCGGATGTCTCGGTGACCTCCAACCATTACATCAGCCGACACGTGGCAGTAAGGAGGCCCACAAGAGAGGCAGGAGGGAGGGAGGGAGGGAGGGGGTCTTTATCCCTTCGCTCGTCTTGCGGTAGCGCACGATGACGGTAACGTCTGTGCTCAAACCCGTGGTGACCTCACGCAGGAGAGGAAGTGATTAATGAGGTCAGGTAGTCCTCTTGGTGAAGGTGGTCTTCCCAGCAGCAAAGGGAAGGCGGTCTAGTCCCCCCCTGGGCAACCTCCCCTGACTCCTTTACCATATGTGCTCCTCTGACCCCGTCACTGAGATCCCCCTTTGCTTCTGTGATGCTTTCCTCAAATGCACACCACAAGCAGAGCACAAAACTTACTTCTTCATTTTATTCTCAAAGGGGGAATAAGATGAGAAAAATGTTGAGACAGTGTCGTAAAATTTAAGTATGGGCTGACAACAGAGGCTTCACACACACACACACACACACACACACCTGTGACCTCAGCTTTGTATTTGTGTCTAATGCAGCCTGTGAGGTTGGACCGGAGCGCAGCTAATTTTGTCCAGATGAGCTTTCCGAGCTGTGACTGCAGCCTATCTGGCACGCGCACTGTATATTTATTTTGAGATAATCTAAACCGAGTTCGAATCCAGGCTTGATTTGCAGCTGTTTCAGGGTGCCAACTTCTGCCACTGTGTCAGCTAGAACCATTTACACCTCCCACCGCAGGCTGCCTCTGCGCGAGCCATTTCTGATAGCCGAGGCTCAAGTGAAACATTGTGGATACGGCAGATGATGCATTAATTGCGTAATTGCACGCAGCTGTATTGTCTGGGTCAGTTGTGATGATGTGGACGGGGTGTCGGGCTGAAAAAAGTGAGCGGTGGGTTCATCCCATGCACTTTCCACCATTCATCTCCCGGTGCCTTTGGGCCATTAAAGATCCATCATCTGTATCGAAAGTTACCGCACTTGGGATACAGCCCCCAATGTTTTTTCTTTTTTCTTTGCTTCAATCATTGAAAATCGGCTGTGATCAAATAATGACAGAGGGCTTGCTTTTGAACTGATTGATATATATATATATATATATATATATATATATATATATATATATATATATATATATATATATATATATATACACCTGGCCTCAGTAGTTCAAAGACTTCAACATGCATTGTTTAATAATGACTTGCCGGTAAATTAGATGTGTCTGGCCTGGCAAGAGATTGAGTGTGAATAAACTCTACAGGCCTGCAGTGGGCTGCCTGCTATCCCTCTGCAGTGATTTCATCACTGCCTGGAGAAATGTCATGACTCGTAGAGGTCCACGTGGCGCAGAGAATTGGGGAGGGGAGAGGAGAGGCAGAAGACGACTGGAAGCAGCAAAGGAGGGTGTGGGGTGTGTGTGTGTGGGGGGGGGGGGGGGGGGGGGGGAACTGAAGCAAGGGAGGAGAAATACAACAGCAGATTCAGGCCTTTTCCCATTATCACGCTCCCCCCCCCCTCTTTCTGTCAAGTGCTGACAGTCCCACGGCCAGCCTGTGCTGTATCCAATTAAATGTACACTCGTCCAAGTTGTCTCTCCTTCCAGACTTTACTCCATCACCCTCCTGCCCCGCTAATGTCTCCAGTCCCTCATATTGAATGCATCAGGCAACATATGCAATCCTTTAATGTGCTGCATATCCATAGCTCCAAAAGCTGCTTCTTATTTTTATAAGCAACCAGGCAGCTAAAGTTTTTGTTGAAGCGAGCACTTCGGTGTTATGTCATTGAGGGCACAGTTTCAAGCTCTAGCCCATGTCTAGACCAGCGAGGGTCCAAATTCCACGTAAAAAAGAATGGCTATATTACCAGCACATCCCGCCATAAGACGTATCGCCCAAACCTACAGAGAATTTGAGTAAGATGATGCACGGATGACCGCTGTGTCCCCTCCAACGGCACGACTAACCCACCAGTGTCTTACCTCATAAATCTGCGGGCTGTCTGGTTATCACCTCAAACCAGTGAAAACGACGCACATTTCGCTGCACTTTTTTCCACGTGCTATTAACCGGTAATTAGTGGTAGCCCAACACCAGTGTAAGGGAAGCTCCGCAGATGGAGAACCACAATTTAAGAGTGGCATAAATACCCCTTTGGGCAACGAATAACAGCCCTGACTAAGCTCTAACAGCACTACAGGGTACGCCGAGGCTTTTGAATATCAAACAAGAGGCGGCAGTAGATTTAACGAGCAATTAGCAGCTACAGTATAGGATGCTGCAGATCGGGGATTTTTTTTCATCGAGACATTACGCAGCCAGCGAGCGCCGGATCCCAAGGTGAAACCGCACATGCGGAGGACCGAGCACATGTTTGCCAAGGTCTTTCATGTCGTCGTGGCGGAAACATACTGCGAATTTGATGTGCATTACATACAGTTGCAGAGGAAGGGAGATGGGTATTAAGTCACGCACACGTTAATAGGGACGATGGCCACATCCTGTTGAAATTACACCGTGTCTGTTGCTGCTTTAGACTTAATGAGAGACCGAGTGTGTGTGTGTGTGCGTGAGGGGTAAAGCCCTATAGGCCAGTCATTATCCTATACCAATAAGCCATATGCAGGACTTTGCAGCACGCCGTGCGATGGGTTTAATGCTCCACAGGTGTTGCTGTCTGATGTTACTAAAGGTCTGGCAGATGTCTGTGTGTTTCCTGACTGAGGTTGAACCAGAAATGACTTTGCAACGTCTTCCGCTGAACCCGCATTTCAGATCAGAGCCGGGTCACGTCCTCGGTCAATATATTCTCAGTGAAAAAAATTATTGAGCACATTTTCACCTTTTACCCCAATCAATCAATGTTGTGGTTACATTCTGAGTGATGGTAGACGTTTTTTTACCCTGACCATGGCTTTGAAAGTCATCCTGTGGACGTTTGGCATAGCTGTGGTGAGAGAAAGGAGAGTCTGGAGCCGATAGAGTAGCCGAGATCCCCTTAATGGTGCTGTGGTCTGCTGCAGTAAATAAAGTGGAAAAGCAGCCGCGGGGGTCACAAAGTAAGACCAATCGGGAGAGAGGAGGGTTAAAAGGCCGTGGATGCGGAGGAGGGCGAGTCCAGAATAAATGACGGAGATTCGGAGCAGGAAGCGTAGAGAGCCGGCGCAAGCAGCAGAAGGGTAATGAGTCGAGGTAACCCATGATCTAGAGGTTTTCATCAGTGTGTGGCCGGAGCACACACTCCATTCGCCTAGCTCCGCTGTGGGTGCTTTGGGGGACCACACTGGATGTGGTGCGGTTGATCTGCTGCAGCTCAGGGTGATGTCAGACCTTACAGATGATAAACTTTCCAAGAAAAAACACCTCTGCTTGTTATCAAGTAGCAAGACAACAACAGTAATTGAGCAGTTGGGCGTCTTGGTTTGATTATCTGTCAGTCGCCGTCTCTCCTGGGGGGGAAACTGTAAACTGTAGAAACAATGTGCCCCTTCATGTTTTTCATCTTGTTTTTTTTCCTCTGCTGTTGCTTTCCAACACACATGTCACCATCACTCACAGCGCACATGTCTGATCATCCATGAGCTTAAAAAAACAAAACAACAGAGCTGTGGATGACTGGGCTTCAACCGAGGGAGGCCTGCTGGTGTGGGTTTGGGAGATGGTTGAAGGCTGAGCGGATCACAAGGAGTGACATCCTCAGGCCCTCCAGGGAGGGAGGGAGGGAGGGAGGGAGGCATCGGTGCATGGAAAGGGGAGGTGGCGTCCGATGGGTGCTGGGATTCTGACTTCTGACTATTCACCCCCACCACGACTTCAGCCAACCTCGGTGCCACCGAGGCCCTAATCAGCAGGATGCAGAGCATCTCCAGGGGCAGCCCAGCCAGGCCCCAGCTGCCTGGTGACTCCCTCTGCCCCCCTCTCTCTCCCTCTCTCTCCCTCTCTAATCACTCCAGTCTTAAGCACAAACACACACACACTTCCTTCGCCGCTTCCTACACCCGTGTCCCTGTGTCATTATTGCACCTCACCCATCCTGCCACCCATTACCACAGGGTACCGGGGACTACAGCATGCTCTATCCTCCACGACAACGCAATTTCACCCAACACTACAACAAAGACTAAGAGAGCGACGGAGAGCGAGAGGCAGTCAGATTTATGATTTGCACTCCAAACTGTGCAAAGAACTTCCCTGAAGATACCGCACATGCTCTTCTTCTTTTTCTACAGTATACCCTCTAGCATGTACACATGATTGCGTATTCATTGTAGATTTATCTTTGTGTCAGTGGTTTGAACTGTGATGAAACCCTCGAGATATTCCGATTGACTGCACATGCAGTATCAGACGCATAAATCACTCCTCACCCAAAAGTAAGAGTAAAGTGTGAGCTATGCGAGTACGGGGAAGGTGTGACGGTAAAACAGATGTTATCATATTTTCTCCATGACTACTACGCGCCAATAATTGGATAACACACACGGTAAGACTTGAAAACATCCTTGCAAAGTTGCCAATGAATTGGTGTCTGTGTCATATGAAATAAACAACCCGGGCCATTGATGTAAATGTGGACAACAGGGTGTATGCAAAAGACACACAGGACGCTTACATATGACTTATTTTTACTCCGGCCCCCGGAGTGAGTCAGAAAGCGGTGTGAACTAAATCTAAACCGGCCTCACCTGCCACAGCTGTGCACGGCAAGCCGAGTCTGTTCAGCCTCATCGGGGAGGTGCGAGGGAGAGATGTTGATTCGCCCGCATGTGGACATTCAAAGGTTTGCAATGAAAGGGAATAATTACCTGTATGCACAGAGACAGGCCTGCTTATAACATCACGTCGGCCAACAGCTGTCAAGTGCGTTTGACATCGAGCAGACCGGGATGTGCTGAGAACATCTATTTGCACAATAGCTGTGGTAATGCCTAAGTGTGTGACAAGGACGGACCACCAACCTGAAACTGAAATCTGCGACCTGAAATCTTTAAAGATCCAGTCTGCAACAAAATCCTCATCAATAAATGCCCCTGTACGTTATTAGTATGAATGCAGTTTCATTTTGAATTGACGGCATTAAAGGGTAAATTGACGCACAACCTTCAGGACACACACACGCCGCTAGATCCCCACCTTAAGTAAACCAAGATGTCAGCGCAGTGTGATGACAGTGTAGCAGAGAAAGGACCTCTGTGCTGTGCTGCTGTGGTGAGGCTGACGTGTGCTCTTTGCATGTTCGCCAAGCACAATAGTGAGAGGCGATGGTCCTGCTCTATACTAATTGAGTCAGCATGCACTGCTGCTGCTTTTTGCAGCAGTAGATTGACTCCCGGCTTCAGGGAACATTAATAAGACGGCATACAGCAACATGCAGAAACATATGGACAGTGGTGAGGGCTTTTGAGATCTCCTTACTTTGCCTGACAAGTTAGCAGCGCTAATTTAATGACATGTTGAATATTCTGTACGTTTTTTAAAATCCCTTACATCTAATCTTCCGATGCAAACTTTAATAGATGAAGGCAGTAGTACATCCATTTACTAATATTTTTTGGTCACATTTTAATTCTGCAGAATGAGCTGTAAGACTTTTTGCAGATAATATAGATTTGAAAGTACATCACATAATTCAGAAATAAACTAAAACTGACCACTCAAATCTGATTTAAAGATTTCTTCGGTAAAAAAATAAATGAATAAATAGAAAAAGCAAGAGAATGCCAGTGTCTGGACTAATGAACGAAAGGTCATGGCTGCTCTGACTTTGCTCTGAGATCACATAAAGTCAGCAACAGCCAAACTTAAACACAAGTGTGTACAGTAAATCTACAAACCACCCGCTGGCTAACACAGTGCCGGTGACATACCTGTACGACAGGGTGGCTACCACACAGCGCCTTCACCGCCCCTCGGCTGCCTTCGGTCTCATAGTGGGCCCTGTGGTGGGACTTCGGCTGCACCTCGACCTGTAGGTTGTACGGGCCGGAGCAGGACGGAAGCTGCCAGTCAAGAGCTGGCAGAGATGGACTGCAATAACATGACAAATTGTTATTAGGATCAAAATTACAACACACTCTTGTTTCTTACTCTACTGCTGATTGATACAACAGTGGATCAACTTTTATGGGAAGGACAAACACTTTTTCTGCTAAACACTTGGTGTCTGGTTAATTTAGCTGAAAAACAGGAATTGCTGTGACATGCATTTCCAAGTAGCTTATAATAAAAACAAAATTAAAAAGAAGCTTTTGTTCCCTCAATTTTATTCGATTCTATTCTTAAAACTGTGGTCACATTGGATTTGCCAGAGAACGAATTGTGAGGTTGCATTTTTTCCACAGTTTCCATCACTGGAATCACAAAGTTCAAAACTTGCTTTAAATTAGCCTCAAATTAGGACACTTCTCCTTCTCTGTTTCATCATGGACTGTAATCTAATCAATTGAAGTAATTCGCTTATACGTGTGGAATTCCTCGGCCCTTATATTTGAAAAATAAAGGAGAATGTGCCCTGGTGAGAGAGCGGTGTGTTTTGTATTATGGTGTGACAGATGGGAGTTAAGAAAGTGACAGTGGGAGGAAAGACATTTCTAGGGCACAGAAACAAATCTCACACAAAATGGCAATCCGCCTGTCCTTTGATACAATTATCAATTCCTAATTGATAGCTGTATAATCCTAAAGAACAGCCACGGTCGTTTTAAGACAATAGATGGAGTTATACCATGGAATAGGGTCAGCAGTACACCCTGCATGATATCTCTTTCTCAGAGCTGCAGCTGGCCTCCCTTAACATCATTGTTCTCGAGATGGAGAGTCAGAGCTTCCCATGTGAACACCGTGGAGATATCTAAACCAAAACAAACATGTGCAAGACAATATTTCGCTATGCCGGATGCCTGGTAAACGCAAAGCCCTGACCCGGAGGGTGGCTCAGCTGAAAACAATCTCTGGCATCTTTGTGGAACTTGCGGGCTGTTTGTTGACCCAAAACGAACTGATTTCCCCCCGCGGGGCTTTATCTGCCCAGTCAGGGCATGACATCAGGTTAGCCACACAGAGAGAGATGGGCCGATGGCGCTACAGACCACGGCAGCCAGCCGGCTGATTAACCCACAGACTGCTTCCCCTTCAGTCAGGGCTGTCACCATTACTTCCTGTTGCTCACTATCTTAATCAAACACTTGATTTCCGCCTGGAGACTGTGTTATTGGCTTGGGAAAAATGCCATGACGGAGCCAATTGAAAATGAAAAAGCCTGTTTTGCTCAAAAGTCTAAATCAATGATATAGTTGAGTGCATACTCGTGTGCATTTGTGTGATTGTGTCTATATGAGTTATTATGTTTGTGTGAGGGCTGCTATGGTAACAGTGCCACGCAGATGCTGGGCAACTCCACCCTGTGAAATATGATTTATGAAATAGTTTTGATCTTCAAAGAGAACTCCTTTGGAAGTGAAGGGCATGCAACTTTTGGATTTCTTCCTTTTGATATGGCCTTTGAAGATTAAAAACTAAAACTGAAATCTTGTCCGTGCAATAAATTAGCAAATGGAAACTAAAACGCAAAAACAGGGCAAAGTAATGGCATTATTGGATGAATTGTTTTTCCTTTGCACTGTCTGAAAAATGTTAAGGCATTCCTTCGGCAGAATGTGTCTGTTTAAATAAGTAAACACCTGTGTGTGCTTTATAGTCTTCTCAAGACCAATGGGTGGGTTTTCACACTGACTGGTTGGATTTGTATGCTTTAAATTTGTTACAGTAATAATGAGTTGCTGGACCGGCTCCACCTACCTGAGGTAAGGCTTGGGTTTAGACCAGGAGTACGGATGCTGGGGCACATCCAGGAACCCTCCACAGTAGCTCTCCTTCTTGAGGGCCAGACGGGAGGGGTAATCCTCATGGCAGAGCTCCCCGTCGGGGTCCAACTTCAGGCTCATGGAGTGGTCCAGCATGGTCTTCCGTGTCTTGATTGGGATCCCTTCCCCCAAGTCTACTACTCCATCTGTGGTCAGAGCGTTGATGGCGGCCACGATGGCAGAGTTGGTGTACTGGTTGGTGTTGGCCTGCCAGTTCTCATCTGTGACACAGACCCTGGGGGAGCCGTGTGGGGATGGAGTGGTGGGCGACTGGTTGGGTGAGCAGGATGTCTGACGGTAGGTGGTGCCATTGAAGCTGTACTTCCTCTTCCCCATGCCGCCGTTGTTGACTCCGCCGCCTCCACTGCACGAGGGGGAGTTAGGCCTGGAGCCACGGGGTTGTGCCGGCCAGCCCTCCTCGGCCACGGCTCCTATCTGAGGGGAGGTGGAGGGTGAATGGTGAGGGGAAGCTACAGGACCGCTGGCATGTGGGCAAGACATGAGCGAAGATGAGCCTTTGGGAGAAACGCAGGGGGACTGCCAGGGAGAGTTCTGTGGGGAGTTGTCGTAGTTGTAAAAGCCTGACTCGTAAGAGGATGCCTCTGAGTTACAGCTACGAGAGGAAAGGCTACTTGCTGGGCTGAGGCAGCTGGGGTCGCGGTAGCCGTCACCATTGGGCAGCGTCAGCGTCACGATGGAGTTGACGCCTCGCTTGATGATGTGGTCCTCACTATTGCTCTCTTCTACCTCATCCTCTGGATAATGGCTGTAGGCAGTGATCTCAATACGGGGGCTTTCCAAAGCCGGGGCCCCATTGGGTCTCAGGCCGTGGGGCAGGTAATAACCTGATGCTGCGTGGTTATCATTTTGGAGGCT
The DNA here is from genome assembly GCF_050575085.1 of Anarhichas minor. Classification (NCBI taxonomy): domain Eukaryota; kingdom Metazoa; phylum Chordata; class Actinopteri; order Perciformes; family Anarhichadidae; genus Anarhichas; species Anarhichas minor. The sequence goes on along the minus strand of NW_027466468.1, from coordinate 645,967 downwards.
GTAGCCTGTCTGGTGGCAGGAGGAAACTGAGATGACTGGGCTGGACTGTAAAGTGTGGTACTGGGTGGCCAGACAAGGGTTGCCCATTCCCAGTGGAAGGGACAAGCTAACATTTGGTGTGTAGCTATATGCATCTGAAAAGAAAGAAGCATATTGTAAGTATATGGAGGGTCTAGTATATGACAACAAACCACTGCAAAAGCACAGAACCATTACATTATGGTGGCGATTAAATATGATTGCATTTTAGAACAATACCCCTACACAAATCTTACCAATGTGTCCCGCGGCGAATGACTGCCTCCCTTCTTTATAAACATCTGGAGAAGCTTAGCAATCATCTCCAAGCATTTACTGTATGTGGTTGCTGTGCAGTCGCAAGTTGCACTGCCAGTCTGTTTGTTTGATCAGTTCATCTAAGGCTCTATTTGGCACTCCCTGCTGTCATATGTACTCTACACGAAATTCCTCCAGCAGCGCTGATGGATGCCTTATTTGATTGATTGCATCACTCACTGAGTGAATTAGGCCCTCCCCTGTGGAAAACTGACAGCACTCTCGCATCGCTCTGAGCTTGTGATTAAGTCAAAGAGAGTTTGCTGCAGCGTTGCACACAGATGCGCCGTGGTACACACACACAAACAAAGGGCACGCACAAGCGAGCGCACAAGGAGATCACTGGCAGACAAGTGCATTGACATACAAACTTGGTCAGTGTAAGCAGATGTAGCCTAGCAGGTATGCCACTCCGGTTGGCCTTGTGGCGGCCGGCTGCTGCATCACAAGTTGTAAACTTAATGTCAGCCTGTTAATTGAGAATGTCAATAAGGGTAAAAGTGGTTAAAGAATGACAACCGTTCAGTCACAAACCCAGGGAAGGGCATTCCCCTTGATGCAGCGCGCTATATTTGTTAACCACAACGCTGTGCATCACATGAAATGATGAATCTGTCACACACCACATAATGTGTGGGTGGGAAGTCTGAAATTAGTTTATGATTGTCTATTTTCAGAGGTGATTATGCGCCGTGCATCAGACAAGCTCAATATACCACAAGTTGAGTGAAGCCTAGGACACTTTTGACAAACATTAACACAACACAGAGAATGTTAAAATGAAATTCGAATAAAACTAGTCAGCTTTTGTTTGGCTAAATGCAGACCTGATGTCTGACATTTTACTGCCTTTTTTTTTTTTAAGCATAGAACATAACATTTCTGATCCCAGTACAGAGGAGTGCCCTCGCACTGTACAATATACAGGACATACAAGAAAAGAAAAGACACCCTCCACTGTACCCACCTTTCTCAGGTTCATTCTGGACACCTTGGCTGTACTCAAACACATAGCTGAAATCAAACTCTTGCCCCTCATGCTGGAAACTCATCTCTGCACAAGATGCAGAGAAAATTACACACTAATTCTCAACATAAAAAAGTAACGCATGCCTTCAGCTCACGTCTCCTCTGATGCTCTTCTCCTCTGGTTTGCCCTCTTCTAGTGCTGAACAGATGATAACGCCCTGCCCACTCCACCCATTGGGACACACCTCCTTACTTCAGGGCTGACTGACTTTGCTTGAGAGCTACAGTTGTTATTCTTTTTCCCTTTGAACCTGTGCGCGATCGCAGCGCTACGCTGCAACATACTTGACTTCTTCTACCACCCACTCAAACAGGCGCTGGGGCTTTCACTCCTGTGAGCTGCATGATCTTGAAACTTGGCTGTTTACCGGGTCGCACACGTCACACGTCTGCTGAACTAACAAAATTATAGCAGATCATCATTTGTGGGGTGAAACAAAACGAAAAAGAAAAATGAGTCACTCTTGCACTCAAGACAGAGCCTGCTTGCTGCAAGTGTATGCAGTGCATTCGAAAGGCAGTGCAAAAGAAGTTAATTTGAAAACGCATCAAACTGATTATAGTGTGCTCGTTCTATACTCCACAATTTTTTCTCAATTGATCAAAACACTCTCCCCACAAACCGAACCAGCGTGACTAAAGAAGGGAGGGTTCTCATCCACAGGGATTGTGGTCTATGGCTGGGCTCAGACTGACGGGACCTCAGGGAGAGATAGGTGGTCGCCCACAGAAGTCATCTGCAGCCTCTGGAACTAAGAAGCCTGGGGCCACTTATCACACATGGCTGACTATAGGCTATGGCAAAACACAAGTAAAGTGTGTGTGTGTGTGTGTGTGTGTGTGTGTGTGTCTGTGTGCTTGCATCTGCATGTCTATGCGTCTGAGTTTATGTATATGTGTGATAATAAAGCAGCCCATGGCAATATTGCTGAAGCTGCACGTGGTTAAGCACTTCTCTTTGTCAAGCAAGCTACCCGGAATCCCTGAACGCACAGATCTCAGCTCTCTCTCTCTCTCTCTCACTCACACACACTCACACACAGACACGTCTGTTACCAATTATCAGGCTTAGGACTGAGGGACTGAAATGAATATTAATACAGCCCGCACCCATCTGTCTGAAACCTCAAAGACAAAATTAAATTACCAAAATCCACAAAAAAGCCAGTTACATCAGCGCCAGGAGACACTGGGAATTATGACAAGGCAGACTATCAATGACTTCTGATGGACCAAATCTAATTTTTCTACCATAAATGCAGAATCAAGAGCCTTCAAAAAACAAAAAAAACAAGCCTTTCCTTCTAATGGTGAACCAAGGATGAATCATCCTCCAAGCTAAAGTATCTCCAAACAGGGCACAGAAGCTTAAGCCACCCCCTGATGTTGCTGTGCTGTGGTTGACCTCTGACCTCGCCGTGCATGGGGAGAATAGAAAATCTCCCCAATTTTTAACATTATGTATAAAGAACAGCATTTGGACCTTAAATCAAGAGGAGTTCAGGTGACAGCAACAGCGTAGACACCATCAACATTCTGTTTTTGCACACAACGAGAAGCACCTGCAAAGACAGTGCTAAGTTGATCTTCATGCAGAGTCAAGATCAATCCAAATGTATTTGTTGACATTTTCAGAAAAAAACAATTGTCACATCGGAGGATCATTCAAATACGTTTCCTCAGAAATAATTGTTTTAACCTGTAATAATTGGTATTAATTCATCAAACTGACCAAATATTACTCAATATTACTCAGGTTTGTACCATCATATCTGCATGTGGATTTAAAATTGACAGCTCATTTTCACTGATCACCAAATAACCGCAGCGCCAGGTGTAAACACATCTTTAATATATATATATATATATATATATATATCTTTAATAACACATATTCATCTTTGAGCGCTGGTTGAAACGTGAATTGACGTTACCTTCTTCTGCAGACTTCATATCGGCGGCGAGAGAGGTGAGAAGCTGGTGTCCCCGCACCTTACCGGCTGTTGCTCCAAAACTGAACTTGGAATCGACGCACAGGCAGAAGGTATCCTGCATTCAACAAGCGATGTGGAACTTTCTCCGGCTGCGGGACCGCCGACCAGCAAACGAGAGACGAACACTGTTCGCGAGGAGCTGAATCACTTCACACGCCGTCAAATGAATGCATCGTTCGCCGCGAAGTCGGAGCGGAGCGAGGCGTACAACTTGGAGCCACGGCGCGGTGGAGAGATCTGGCACCGTCGGGTGTGGAGAGCGGCGCAGGTAGGGGCCGAGGTGAGCAGAGGTGAGTTTGACTCTCTTACAGCTCCGATGAAGCTCTTGCAAGAGTCTCCCCGGGTCGATGACGCAGCGCGGTTTGTCAGAGGGGCCGGCTCCGGTGCTTTTAAAGCTGGAAAACACCCTCCGTCCTCCCGTCAGTGCGCCGCCCATCCGGGGATGACGCGCTCCCGCAACCTCCTGGACCGCCCGATGATGTCTTCTGCCCCGGGATCCCATCGGTGGAGGTGGGAGGTGTGTTTTGAGATGCATGTGTGTGTGTGTGTGTGTGTGAGAGAGAGAGAGAGAGAGGGCGACAGAGAGAAAAACAAAGAGAGAGACCCTGCTCTAAAGTTTAATCTACAGTCGCAATTCTGTATTATTTTCACATCACCCACACATTGGCTTAAAGATAATACTTGCACTAAAACTGCCCATAGTTCTAATGTCTTAAATTATAATTACATTTACATTCTAAAACGATTCATCACAACTGATTAGAAATGCTCCCAAGTGGCTGATTAAACATTTGACTTATCCTACCATGAGTTAATTTAAACATTAGTTTCTTTATTTCTGGACATTTTTCTAAAATTGAAAATATATAACAAAACATTTAGTTGCCATTCTGGAGCTTTTGATCACGCAGACTCCTCACTCTTCCTCAGCAGATGGAGTTTGCTCACGTTGTCGTTGAGTTTTAGATGTTCAATTGTTAATTTATGGCTCAGATGTCGACACAGAATTGAAATTTTATGATTGACATTCTATGGTTAAACGTCACAAGATGGTCCATCTGGATTGCCAATAAAGCTAACGTAATTCCAGCATTAATATTAGTCTGCCTGCTGTATAAACTTACCATAGCTCAGCTACTGTATATAATTAGGATACTTTCCCCCTGTGTTTTTCAGTGGCTGACCCTGACCTGTGACTTCCCTACAGAGGAAGGGGAGGAAGAGGGGGAGGGGGGGTCTCCTACATCAACAACACAGTATCGTATTGCAGTATACTTCTACTGATATGACTATAATGTCCTTCCTCGTAAATGGTGCGGATGGTGTTATTATATCATCACTGACACTATTCAAACACTCAGCGAATCCCCACGATGAAAATCAAAACACGAACGTGATCGAATTTCACTTCCAAACGCATTTTCCTCGTGTTTGAGGCGAATACGGTTTCACAGATTCGCCCCAAAATAACTATCCTGAACCGCGGAGAGCACAAAAAGCGCACCGTGTACCTCATCTCTGCTTTCCACTACTTTGTATCAAGTCGGTCCCTCGTGAATCTGCGGGCCAAAGGCCTAGTGCTTTGCCTGCGCTAAGGGAAAATACTGGGGTTCACTTTTCAGCTTATTCCCTTTAATTACACTCCTATTACCATTTATCAAAGTAATAGTTCCCATTATATTGCTTTGTTGTTATTTTCCGGGGTCATAAACTGATAAAACTCAGAGGAAAAGTAAGGTCACAACACATGGAGGTGTTGTTAGATATGGCTGACACATGTTATACTCATTTAAATAACATGCACACATTGTATTGCTAAGCATTAAAATGCCGCTCATCTTGGGTCTGCCAACTGCGGGGCCTTCCCAATAGGAACACTGAAGCTGTTGGCAGAATAGCGGACAGTGTGAACCTACGTTGATAAATGAAGTTATAATTTGTAATGGCAATGTGACATGATGATGCTTGATGGGGCTTTTAAAATTAACAGAGTCAGATGAGTGGTACCGTTGAATGCATTTATTTTGGCAAGAAATAGTCTCCATTATGTTGTAGTATGGAAATTATAATGACAAGTAAAAAACAAACAAAAAAAAAACACAACAAGTAGAGCAGGAGTATCACTGAGTGCTGGTAGCTGCCATGAGTGCAATTAACAATGGCTTAGACAAGCTACAATGTAATTCCTTTTGAAAGGGGGCCAAGATTTAAAGAGAAAAATGACTCCCGCGAGTCTGAAATGTAGCTGGCGAGCTCGAGGATGATCACACGTAATCAGAAGCAGACTGGCTGACGGGGGGCGGGCGGGCGAGCAGTGCTGTGGGGCAAGCGTGAGCAGGCTGCCTGGGGGGAAAGTAATAGTACGCGGTGTTTTCTTTGCCTACAGTAGCTCGCCGGCGTTAGCTGCGGCTTGGCCGACGTGCCCGCGTGAGCTCAAAGATGAAGCCGAGGCATCACATACTTCAGGAGAGGAATTATGATGCAAACCAGCAGTATAGGGGGAAGAAAAAAACAAACTGAAAAGTGATTGGCACTGTCAGTGGGATGGGCTTACACAAAGTTGTTGAACAACTTTAAAAACCCTGTGGTTCAATGGCAGTCTGAAGGCTTATCTTGATGGATTCTGTGCTACTGAGCAAAGCCCCATTAGCCGCAGTGTCCGTCAACGAAAGTCAGAGAGCACTTCAGACCATCCTCTGCAGCGACCGACGTCAGGTCATTAAGCAGCTCATTACAGAGATGTGTGTAATCTAAAAACCCGATGGTGCAATGCTTCTCATGATGTAAGTAGCTTTACCTCTTCCTCAGGATCAGTTCATAAATCTTTTTCTTACCCGTGTGATTCAGGCTCATGTTTAAAACCCTGCTACAGTTTAACTACACATGAGGTAAGATCTTTTTTTTTACGTGAAGAACATCTATACTGAGACTGTGTTGATTTGCCAAAATACACCCTACAGAGTTGGACACTCCTGTACTTGCGGGAAAGGTCCAAATCGTAACTTAACGGAGGTTCAAATCCAAAGAGTTTCCCAAAACAGCAGTGAGTAAGAAAGCTGTGAGGTGTTTTTTCTTTCCTCTTTCCTTGTTGCAAAGTCAGCACAGATGTGCAAAGTAACATAAGCATGCTGTGATATGTGGGTTTTACACTTTTACAAACAGTTATCTCAGTCTGAACGGCATTCGGAGCCACCACGTTACCAAAAAGCAGCTTTTAATGTATGTAAAGTATACTACTGTTGTCATTTCCTTTGAAAGCGCTAATGTTGAGGTTTGTCTTCAGGTCTATCTGACTTGGTTCAAGTCTTTGATTAGCTCCACATTATCAGTACAACTTAAGTGTTGAAATTCTAAATTCTAAATTTATTTGATCAGAATAGCATCTTTCTAGTCGTGTGCTGCAACATATCCACTTATTCCACATATTTTGAATGTAAGCATTCTTCAAATATGGGCATTCATGAGTACCAGAAAACTTGTGCTTATAGTGACTGATTGTCTGTCTTTGTCTACATACAAAGTGAGACTCAAAAGAACTTTGATGTCAACAAGATTCTGTATTGATAATTTAGTTTTAATATATAGCAGCCTAATTATTAAAAAAATATAGTATATATCTATATCTGTACTCTGGAAATGAACAATTGAATTTAGTTGTGGTTTCAACATAGTGCAGTTTATTAGTTAGCAGCTAATCACACTTTACAACGTGATTAGTAAGCATGTAAAAGTTATGCATGTTAATTGTTGATATTGTATTTTGCATTGTTACTTTTTTATTTATATATATTTTTCTCTTGTTTGGGTGAGGTTTTTGGATAATAGTGGACATAGTGGGTTTCTATACCTCACCTGCACTTATGCTTTATTACCAGCTATGACAGAGACGCTGGAATTGTGTTCGCCCTGTGAGTCTCTGTGTGGGAGTCCTCGTGGCACATTGTGGTCCTGGAAGACACCTGCCGTTGCGGGAACAATCACAAAAGTGGTTTAGAGCAGTGATTCTTAACCATGGGGCCGCGGCCCACGATTGGGCCGCGCGCGCCACCTAGAGGGCCGCAAAAAACTTTCAGTTTTGCACCTGTGGGCCGCGAGGGCCGCATAGGTTATCAATTCAAGACACCAGAGATATTACTGTTCTCCATGAGACGCTCAGTTACAATATAGCTTCCCACCACCTGGTGGCGGTAATGCGTCAGTCAGTTGTTTAACAAGCTCCAATAAGCAGAAGACGACGCTCAGCTAGCCGCTAGCCTGTAGCGAAAGTTATGGATAAGTTTATAAAAAGAAAAAAATGAAGACGACAGTGGTGCAATCCCCCCCCCCCCCCCCAAAAGTCTAAATGTGTGCGCAAGTACAATCCTGACTTTCTTAAGTACGGCTTTGTGAACGGAGGCAACGAGGCAGAGCCGAGGGCTCAGTGTGTGGAATGTGGGCTAATGCTATCAAACGAAGTTCCGAAGCCTTCGAAACTAAAGCGACACCTAGCGACGAAACATCCAACGCTCGTGGGAAAGCCTGTTGGGCTTCTTCAGAATCAGAATCAGAATCGGAACCGTTTATTGCCATGGTATGTTGAACATACAAGGAATTTGACGTGACGGGGGGTGCAAACATTTAACAATCAACAACAATCAGTGCAAGTAGAAACATATTAAAATTTACAGAGAAATATAAAATAAAGTGAAATATAAAATAAAGTGCACAAACGAACAGATAACAGGACTATAAACAACGAGCAGATGACAGGACTATAAACACGTGAGATGTAGGTGTAGTGTAAAAGTGTCGAGTGTAATAGAAGGGATGCAGGGGAGTGACCGGTAGGAATTTGTCCTGGGGATGACAGAGTCAGTGGGGGTCCCGGGCTCTGTTAATGAGCCCGACGGCGGATGGCAAGAAGCTGTTTATGTGGCGTGAGGTCTTGGTCCTGATGGAGCTCAGCCTCCTGCCAGATGGGAGGGTCACGAACAGTTTTTGTCCAGGGTGAGAGGGGTCAGCTACAATCTTTCTTGCTCGCTTCAGGGTCCTTGTTTTGTATGCAGGTTTACATACACATGATAAATAAATGTCTTTGTGATCATCACATTGTATCATCTCATTTATTTGACAAGGGTTTTGCTTGTTAAACTGTAAGTGGATTTAATATAGTTATTGAATACAAATCAAACCAAGAGTGAGATCAATTAGTAGAACCAATACAGTGTTAATATTTGAATAGGCCCCGGGCCACTTTGTACTTGAAAAGTTGGGCCCCGAGGTCAAAAAGGTTAAGAACCCCTGGTTTAGAGTACTTTTCTTTAGGAAGACTAATATCGAAGATGGGTGTGGCCCGAGCGAGGACGCCGGAAGCAGGGAGGGGAGGGGGGAGGGCTAGGAAGCCCCTAGCCCGATTTGGCTTCGGAGTAGGTGTGAGTTTCTATTTACTATTTCTCTGTCTGACTTTTTTCTTTTTTTTATCTGAAAATAAAACAAAAAAATCTCCAAACAGGTCAAACTAAGCTTTCCGGAAAGTATTCACATCTTCCCTGGAAGTGTACGATTCAAATTTATTGTGCTACTACATCTGGCCCTGTGACAGCGCACGTACTCAGCAGCCACAACATGTCTGCGGAGAGCATTAGCGGCGTACTACGTCTCGTGCTCAGATTTACGAGCGGCTCGCTCCTCGCTCGCGTGTTCCACACAAAATGATAATTGCTCGTGTCTTGTAAACAGACGCATGCTGCTTTTACATTTGCGCGGATTGAGATGTCGCTGTTGTGTTTTGGTTCGCTCTTTTTTCCCCCTTAGGATCCATTCCATAAAGGAAAGCTTTTTTCGTGACACACAGACACATCATGATGCGTACAAATGTAGATCAAGGGTATCCAATACAGGGCTTACCTCGCTCCTGTGTCCTTAAAGTTGTCCTCCCGCTTTCTGCTGTGCGATGCTTCAGTGTGACGCTTTGCTGTCAAGGGACGGGAACTCTTCGCCAACAGCGCTGATGATATGATAAATGACAAGAGTAGGTTTTTCAGTATGAGTTCTGAACTTAATGCCAGTTTCTATAATGTTTTTACTACCAGTGGTTTGGCCCAGGAGTCAGGCTACATCTTGGCATGGTGGGAAACAGTTTCTTAGAACTCTATGTGAAAAAACAATTACATGAAAAATGACGAACCTAAAAGTAGACATGTTTAAATAATCACATCCAAGACTCTTCAAGCTGTGGGCTTAGTCTTGTCGAATGTGTTTGTCTAGACACCAGGAATGCTGCCATTTGGGAATTTTAAAAAAGAGCTTGAGGTAGATATTGATATGGACGTGGACACTAACGAGACACGCAAACCGAGAGACGTGGAGCTAACTCTGGGTGAATCCCTGCGATACATAAAATGCAATGCTGCAAAGACCAGAGCTCTTCCCTCAAAGCTGCACTGTTAATCCGCTCCTTTTACAACATATAATTCACGTTTGACATATCCGGGGAAATGTGCACAACTGGCATCTTGAGTTCCCTACCCTGTTATTATCTATTACAAATTTTTTTTTTTTCTATGAGCCATAACTTGAACCAGGCAGCTTGTAATAGCTGTAAACACTCATTTGTGTGCACTGTGTTGATACAAGTTTTGCTTGTTGGACCCCTTAGCGCTGGTGGCAGCCGCTGCTGCTGCAGGCGTGATCGCCGCTCATCTCTTCTGATCGCGGTCTAATGCGAGCGGGCGACGTGTGTCTGCGGTCAAAGAAGTAGAGTTGTGAATGGCTGCGGTTGGGGCCCGTCCTTCGGCATGAGTGCAGCCAGTGGCACACACACTTCCACACTTCTCCTTTTCCTTTTGTTAGCTCTCAGACGCGTGGAGGCGCATACTTGAGCGCTCACAATGGAGAACTGCTCGGAGCTATCTTTAGGCATGTCTGGACACCGCTGTATGTTTAGCTGCCTGAGATTCCTCTTCTGAACAGGAAGTAGCGTACATGTCTGGCTGGCGGACCGCAAGGAGCGGGGCAAGTCATCGTCACACGGCCATTGACTAAGATTCAGAAAATAGGGAAGGAGCAGTGCGAGTCTGGCACTTTGTCATGGTTGTTTACATGATGTACTTCAGATAGATCTTAACACGTGTCTGGACTCTAGTCCCATTGTTGCAGGTTTTTTTTTACAATAAGTGAGATTAATATAACACTTAAAACTTTTGCTACACACTTCCAGAGGATATCCTGCAACTGTGCTTGATCTTAAAGTCAATTCAAGAGGCGAAATAACTTAAAAAATAATAATTATGAACTATGGGAAAACACATTGTAAATCCAGAATACAAAAGACAAGCCAGCAGTGATTACGAGAGAAAACAAAATCATAAAAGTATGATAATGCTCTATTGTTTGTTATTGTCTAGATTAAATACAGCCCCAGGGTTGAAATCTGCACGTTGTGTTTTTAGCTAATGACCCATTATTGCACCCTGTCAGTGCTGTTTTTCTCTACGACTGGTTTTTGCTGACAGTGTGAGATGCGATAACAGCTCCACCGTGGGCACTGTATCTTACCCACATGTGTAGCTAATTCAAAACCTGTGGCCAATAACAGCTTCTATAGGTCAAAGACGTACGACCCATGAGACAATTTTCCGACATCACTTCTAACGCAGATAATTACTCAGGCAAGACATCTGAGGAGGGCCATATTGTCAGTTTCAAACAAAACAGTGTGATATAAGCTTTTTTTTTTGCCCTCCACTGAAATGTCTATGCATTCAGTTTTGTTGCAATCCCAGTAATGGTTATGGGATTATGAGGGCGGATGGTTTCATTTTTCTAGCCTATGACTGTCACATCCAGGTCCATTACGGTGATTTAAACCCGAGCATATATATGCCAAGGCCATTTCTTTTTACTGCAGGGCTCTGCAGCGTGGCGGCTCTACATTAAAACACATTTATATAGTCCAGCACAGCCAGGGTCCTGGTTATGCGCAGGGGTCACTCACAAATCGGAGCTCGATCTCCCGGCGTCTTGAATCATTTTGTCGACTAAACGCTGAGAGGTGATTTGTCACAGGCGGTCGCTGTTTCCATTGCTGGTTTACCTAACGACAAGATGACAGGAGGTTTAGGGGTGTATATTTTATTTAAAGAAAAAGCCCAAGGCTCTCAATGAATTCCACATGCACGCACACAATCAATTAGCCAGGAGGATTTCCACAATGCGAACGTGCGTGTGTATGACAAGTATTTACCAAATACAACGCTGCATGGTGCTGCATTAACCTCTGCTGCTTAATGACATCATTGATTGGACACCAATTTTGATCCTTTGACTCAAAGAAAACATTTGAAGTGAAAGTGTTTGGGAACTGTGCTTTTTGAGAAGATACAGTTTATGGCACTCTTGCGCCTTTTAATCATGAGGTAGGAGGTAGTTAGCTTAGCTTAGCATGAAGACTAGAAGCAGGGGGAAACAGCTCGCCTGGCTCCCTCCAAAAATAAATCTGCCTAAAGCTAAACTAATTACCATGTTGAACTTTGATAGTTTAATCCGTACAAAGCCCAAAGTGAAAAGGAGCACTCACTTCCTGGAGTCTTCACTGGTTGCCTGGCAAACCTTACAGTAACGAGACTCCAGGTAGTCACTGCTCCCGGCCAAGAAATAGTCAGACTCATAACCCCTAATGAAACGGCAAATTGTGTTCTTTTTCACTTTGGTTTTAGTATTAAAAAAATAAAATAAAATTGTTTTAAGTTAACAGTCCTGTAGCTCCAGTTTCATAACAGATAGATATTAGAATGGTATCAAATGTCTCTTCTTCACAAGTAACGTCATCTCATCCATACTCTGGTCATGTGACTTACTAATACCCATTAACATTGTGCATGATAGAAGTAGCTGCCAGGTTTGCTTCACATTTGTCTCTGGAGCCATCAGTGTGGACTTCATTATGTTCCCTCATAAGGCTTTTTTTCATACTTCATTGTTATTAGTATACTGTCTGGATGCTGAGGTCTAATGTCTGTGAACCCCAAAATGACATGTTCCATCATTATTGACTTGATTGGCATGAAATTCGCTGCGTGCACTGAATATCCCAAGAGAAGGGCAAAAAAAGAGTCCGTTTCGGTGACTCCATGACCTTTTTTTTACTGGCATCATATCCAGCCAACCTTTTCAATTTATATCTCCTGAGTCTTTGGTCATAAAACACACAATATTTGCTGTGTGCTTTTCTGCTCCCAATAGGAGGAAACCTATTGATTTTGGCGGCCTTTTTTTCCCCAGCCCAGCCAACAGGCCAAACTTTGGCCACTCTGAAGCAGGTTACGGAGTCGTGTATACATTGCAACGCTGACTGTGAAAGTAGCAGGGTTGATCTTGAGGCCTGGTTGGAGTCCTCGGCTCTAACTGCAGCAACTGAGCACTGCCTTGTTTTTCCTCCAGACCGTCCACGTGTTGTTTCACATGTCAGAGGGGCAGCTTGCGTTTTGCCTTCCCCTCTTTAACTTTGCCAGAAGAAGTAGGACACTCACACAGCACCAGATTTACAGTGCAGGGACAAGTTGGTACAAGATCCCATCCATCGGGTCATTGTGCTGCATTCTTTACCACTTTAGTTCAAGTTTGACATCAGAAAAATACAGTTTGTGGAAAAGTGTGACAGCGGATTTTTAGGAGGACGATGTTAATCAAAGTCAGTGTCCTTCAATGCTGCCCTAAAAGGTGATTTGCAGGGCCTTTCATGTACCGACCCCCCCCAAAAAAAAACAGGAGGCAGGCTGTTACTGGGATTCTATGACCCGTCCTTGGTGTCGGTATTGACATGTCATAAAAAGATTTAAAATAGCTCCACCCTGGCTTACAGTGCTGCAGCGAGTCACACTCTGATCGGCTGACAGCGGTTCTGACTGAGGAGCCGAGGAAAATAACCCCTGCTGGACATATTTGTGGGGGGGGGGGGGGGGGGGGGGAGGGTCAACTGAAGGACCAAACCCTGTCTCCTTCCTCTTTTTTTCTCCCCTTTTCCTGTCTCTATACCATGCCTTCCTTTTTCACGGCCCCTCTGATGGGATCCCCTCTTCTGTTTCCTGCTGTTTGTGTGAGTTGCTTGGAAACCATGGCAGCTTTCCAGTTGGGAGGGATGGATTTTTTTTCTTTTTACTGGTGTGACTGGTGGGGGTTCAGAGGTTACGAGGTCAGCATATGGGTGGTATGCGTTACAGTTTTTATGTTGGCATTTTGATTTATGGGCAAATGTAATGCCGTGTTCCACTAAATTGGTTTGTCCCCCCTCTTTGACCCTAAAATAATAATAAATCTAATTTTTAAGACACACTATCAAATTGATTCAAGTTAGACAAGAAAGGAATTTGCAAATAAAAATTATAACTTTTAAAAGACAATTTATTTTTGTTCATATTGTTCACTTATGATTATCAGCTGTTCCTACTTTATTGAGCCGTTATGTGACTCTACATCACTGCCCTTACTTTTCCTAAAAGTTGCACCAATCAATATTCTTATATCAATATTCTGTATATTACCAAAATAAAAAAATGTGTGTGTAACCCCATAATCTTAAAAAATTGTCATCCACCGCAGCACTTACCATTAGAAATTGAAATTGTTGTGATGTTCAGAACTTATAAAAACAATGAATTTGTTGGTGTACAAAGAACTACAGCTCCCATTCGATTTACCACCATTTACATTTGCCATCGTAACTTGGTTTCGTCAATATCCTTCATATCTGCTCTCTTCTCATATAATGTCTCAAACTTTTTATCGGCGATCTCTCTGCTGTCTAAAAACATCTACCCTTTCCGGTCCTCTCTGTCCCGCTGTTTTTACAGATGAGCTGGTCTACTCTAGCTGGGGATGTTTCCCCACGGTGGTCCGGGGGGAAATAGTGTTCGTTAAAGGGCCAGTGTGGAGCACTTTGAGGGACCTATTGGCAGAAAGGGAAAATAATATTCATAACTGTTTTCATTCGTGCATATTCACATGAAACTAAGAATTGTTGTGTTTTCGTTAGCTTAGAATAAGCTTTTTATATCTACATAGGGGTCGGTTTCCTCTTCACCGAGTCCGCCATGTTGCACCGCAAATTTTCTACAGTAGCCCAGAACGGACAAACCAAGCACTGGCTCTAACGAGAGACTTTCGCGCTTTTTTTCGTTACCTAAAGATCGCCGTAGTTCTCCGACATGATTGTTTTCTCCTGTAAAGTGAGCCACAGAGTGTTTTTATGGTAAGAATGGCCTCTGAGCGAGGCAAACCGTCTTGGAAAGGGAGAAGTGAGCAGAGGGGTATTCAGTTGGTTGCAATTAATCTTTAACATACAGCAATAGATGTCACCAGAAATATTGAATAAACATTTTATTTTTTTCAAACATCCTTATCCAAAGACACGTAGACACCATGAGGCTCCAAGGCAGGCTTTTTAGTTATTTGAGTTTTTGCAAATGTCAAAACGGAAATTATCTGTTTACTTCGGCTATCTACAAAGTGATCATATTTCACTGTTATGTTTGCAGACTGCTGCCATAGAGACAAAGAATTACTTCAGGTTTAACCCAGAATCCCAATTTCACTATAATATCTTTTTTTCCAGTCAACTCTTATATCCTCTTGTAAAAATAATCTCAACAACCATCATCTGTTATCTGGCTTGATTGCATAGTGCTAATACTTAAACTGCCGTATAAGTAATGATCCTTCTTGTGATCGTGAACATACACTGTTCAACATGTGCACACGCAGACAGCAGACACAAACCCTTGTTAAAGAATGTTGTGATTCACACTGTTATTAGTCAACCCTGTCCTTTGATTCATCCCCATCTGGCAGTGATACGGCTGGAGCGAGGATGCATCACATGAGGAATAACTGCCGGACCGCTCCGCTGAGGCCGACCTCCCTCACACCACCTGTACACCGGACAGTGTTCTGCTTTTTAAGGCCTTTTTTTTTTTTTTTACGAGGTTTAACAGCAACCACACGTGCGTTTCAAAGCAAGCAGTGTTCAGTGTGGGGGCGACACAAGCGGACCAAATGAGAATGACTCACGAGCGAATTCCACAAACTCACGTATTCATGCGCACATCAAGGAGGAGAAACTGTTTTCCTTTTCTCTGCAGTCCATTGTACGCCATTAAAAGCACTGTTGAGATTAAACCAGACATAATAAAGTTCTGCTCCGCAGGGAGAGAACATGCCGCCCTGCTGTGGATCCATTTGAAGTCGTTCCCCTTCAGCCCTGCGGCCTTAAGCGTCTCCTCAGTCTCTGGAAACCCGATCTGGCAGTGTGTTTTTCACTTGAATCCTACAGCGGGTGTTGCTGACCTCAGACAGTGATCCCAATCAGGAGGAATACCCTGATGCTGCAGTTTGGGCCCTTCTGCGCTGAAACCAAATAGTATAATCGCGTAATGAGGGATCCCTCTCTGGGAAACACACTCGAGTAGGAAAACTGGCTACTGCTCCTGCTAGTATCTTGCATGGTTTATTATAAAAAGCAGAATTTCAGTAAGTAATGGTCTCAATTTACAAATTACCATTTTGTATTCAGTGACTGTTGGGTTCTGGGATTCATTCTTTAGTTGTTCCTCAGTTGTGGCTGCCAATGTTACAGTCATATTTGCTGCCCGCAGCCCAGATCAGCATTTTCAGTTTAAAACAATCTCATATTTTCTTTGAGAGTGACTCGAAAACTTGATGAATCATGAATTCCGATTCTTCTCCAACGAGCAGACACCGGCCAGAGGCCTCGACGTGGATTGCACTGCGGTGGGTCGGATGTTGTGTAATTAATAAAACATTCGGGGGAAGATATGAGGTGGATGGTAGTGCGCACTTCTGAGCATTCAGACAATAAACAGGATACTCTCCTCCTGTCCTCCTGTGCAGTCAGGCGAGTGTATCCAGGATTAGCCTCAGCCGCGTTGACTTTCAATGGGCAGGGCGGGGAGTGCGTGCCCACCTGCCAGGCCGCTGGGCGTTTTTTATTGACATGACGGTCAGGAGTTGTGTGCTGTGGTGCAGGTTACACCGTGTTTTCTAACAGGGCATGGCTGCATTTTAAATCGTTTTGTGTGTACATAGAGCTCGCTAATTATACAGAGTGACGCTTGCTTTTATTTAACCAAAGCATCAGTTGGGATGTAGCCTACAGTTCATTCTGAGGAAGCATGTTTGTTTTTGTGCTATGGTGGATTAATCAGTTCTGCGTACGGTATCACATTAACCGGAGCACATGGTGTAGTAATTCCTTACTGGACCTACAAGCATGATGGATTCTGGGATTATGACCCCCCCGTAGTGAAAGTTATGAGATTGCGACAGCCATGCAGCCTTCATGGTTTGCTAGCTTGTCAGCTCTGGCAGCAGGAGGCAGTGTTACTCAGCAGCTCCCATGTGACACAACCTCGCCGCTATCTAACTGCTATGGCTTCTGGGAAACCGTCTGGGCCCATAATCATGCTCCGGTAAAAGGAGATCACGAGCCGGGACGCTGCCAAATAAAAAAAAAATAAAAATGCATCAGTGAATGTAGAAAGTAATACACACACACATACACGTGTGCACGAAAGTTAAGAAAGGTTCGTCACCAAATATAATGGCTGTCTCTTCTCTCTCAATTGTGGCTGCGTGTGTAAATACATCTGGACAATATCATTTCACACACCGTCGCTTTCACACACACACACACACACACAGACACTCTCCCGACCCCCCTCCCCGTTCCCTCCGTAAGAAAATAAAGCTCAGGTCTTGTCGGAGGGAATCCCTGCTACCCCAGCTGAGAATACACACTCTGTACTGGCCCCTCCGCCATAACTCTCCTCCAACCAGTCTGAAACCTCCCTGAACCCATCGTCTACGGTGACTCAATGCCTCGGCTTCCCGCACTTCCCAGAAAGCCATGCCAGGCTATGAGTACGGAGACCTCCAGACGCATGAGATTTCCCAATTTTGCCCTCAATTGCTCCACCGTCGGAACACATTAGTAGTGGGTCTGTCTGTGTGTGTCTGTGTGTGTGTGTGTGGTGTGTGTGTGTGTGTGGTGTGTGTCCCCTCTTGTGAGCTCCAAGATCCTTAAGGTGGAAAATTTGCCCTGAAAGTATTTACATATCATCATATGAACCAGATCTGTGTCCCAGCTTCACATTAGGCACAGAGTGCAGACTGGCTGCCATGCTGGCTTTTTTTTTAAAGCAACCAGACGGTTACGAAACTCACGGAGCAAATAGGTTATTATGTCTCAGTTATGGTTCCATGATGTGGTTTCGGTGGGATACGTTCCTCCCGGGTCCGCCAGCGAAAGCAAAACCAAAAATGACCACTTCACTTTAAAGTAGCAATATGTGACATTCAGAGCACTAACATAGAAGCAGCCAACTATATGTAAAGATACAGTGGAGTCACTCTCCCTCTGTGTGTGTGTGTGTGTGTGTGTGTGTGTGTGTGTGTGTTGCTATAGGAGTTTCTCCTCGCTTTGTTGACATTGCAAGATGCTGTTTTCAGATTGCTGCTGTAGTTTCTTTTGCTGGGATTCACACAGATCTTGGAGCACTCTATGGATGTTTGGAGTTGAAGCCGTACACGCCGTAGGTAGAGCTGAAAGCACTTTTGTAAATGTTCACAGAGACTTGTTTACTTGTCAGTGAAGGGCAGCTCTGCATCGGTTCACACAATAGGTACAAAACTCACATCGATGCTATATAAGTTTTCCGTTACTACTGTTTTTTTCCCAGCTTTAGCTTTTACAATGCAGTATCTTTAATGGTGAACTGCTCTGGTATGAATCTGGCAAAACGTGACACTGGTGTCCATCACTTAAAGGGTTGTACCATAGACTGTATATAAAGATGCATCTCATCCCTGTCTGGGAATCCTACGCTCAGACTATTTCAGGATATTGAACATTTTAGAATCTATAGTCGGATGATAAAACATTAAAAACTTTGCTTTCATACATATATCAGCTCACCTGCCATCACAGTCTTACCGTCAGAGTATTATGGAATATTAATAATTTAGAGGACCTGTCACTTAATGGATTGTGTGGCTTATAGCAATGCACTGACAGAGCAGATCGGACTAAAATTAAGCGTGACCAATTCAAGTAGCCGGTCTTCAGGTAGTTGGTTTGAGTTAATGCGTCGCGGTCTTTACATTACAGAGGGCGTGTCAGCGGCAAGTTGTGGGAATCTGCAAAACCTAGAGTCTTTTTTTTTTCTCTAAGCATGGCCTGTCAGACGGTGACGCTAGTTCATGTGTTGCTGCTGCCATCTGCTGGGTTGCTGATGCATTACGTTCTCTAAACTTTGCAAGCCATTCTGTGCCATGAAATAAAAAGCAGTGAAATAAAAGCAAATAACCAAACACACCGTTCCACCATGACTGATGATCATTTGAAGTCTGCTTGAGGCGGGCTACCAGCAGCTACTGTCCGGACTATGCAACTCTGGCCAATCCCATTCAGTGCAAGTCATCAGAGTAAGGTAATGACCAAAAATGTACAGAATTGTATTGTGCCATAAGGGTTCATGCAGTTATGCAAGGTACGCCAACATATATTGTAAATATAAAGCATACTCAGTATATATATATATATATATATATACTGAGTATGCTTTATATTTACAACACTTACCTCTGTGAATAAATGTGAGAATACCATTCATCCCATCATTTACTGGGATAGTCCCTAACCTTCTGTGCTTGTATTTTAACATTATTTTAGAAAGCTGCTATCTCTACAACATGCCGAGTGATATGCATCCCATTTAAGCAGCA
The DNA here is from genome assembly GCF_050575085.1 of Anarhichas minor. Lineage (NCBI taxonomy): Eukaryota > Metazoa > Chordata > Actinopteri > Perciformes > Anarhichadidae > Anarhichas > Anarhichas minor. The sequence continues at coordinate 626,831 of NW_027466468.1, read as the reverse complement.
CCTTTAGTTTTATTTGCGGAAATATATTTATTTTTGGACTGCTACATATTTAGACTGCAGTTGCAGCCAAAAGTGAAAATATATACCTCTTGTTGGAGCTGGACGTGGTCACGTATTGTTTAAATGATTAGTGCTGACATCAGAGTCAATGTCATGTATAACAAGAAGCTGTCAGCTTATTACTGTATCATTTCACAGTCCTAAACCCCTTAACCCGATACATACAACGACATATTAAAATGGCTCTTACCAGTGTTTATAGGCGCTGTTGGCACGTATGATAAAATACCTAAAGACTTTTAAAGGATCCATCCATCCATCCATTTTCCACCGCTTATCCGGGGTCGGGTCGCGGTGGCAACAGGCCAAGCAGGCTGACCCAGACTTCCCTCTCACCGGCAACATGTTCCAGCTCATTCTGGGGGATCCCGAGGCGTTCCCAGGCCAGCTGGGAGATGTAATCCCTCCAGCGTGTTCTGGGTCTTCCCCGGGGTCTCTTCCCAGTTGGACGTGCCTGGAAAACCTCCAGTGGGAGGCGTCCAGGAGGCATCCTAATTAGATGCCCGAACCACCTCAGCTGACTCCTTTCGACGCGAAGGAGTAGCGGCTCGACTCCAAGCTCCCTCCTGATGACCGAGCTCCTTACCCTATCTCTAAGGCTGAGCCCGGCCACCCTACGGAGGAAGCTCATTTCGGCCGCTTGTAGCCGCGACCTTGTCCTTTCGGTCACGACCCAGAGTTCGTGACCATAGGTGAGGGTAGGAACGTAGACCGAGTGGTAAATTGAGAGCTTTGCCTTCCGGCTCAGCTCCCTCTTCACCAAGACGGTCCGGTGCAGCGCCTGCTTTATTGCTGCAGCCGCACCGATCCGTCTGTCGATCTCCCGCTCCATCTTACCCTCACTCGTGAACAAGACCCCGAGATACTTGAACTCCTTCGCTTGAGGTAGGCACTCCGTCCCCACCTGGAGGGAGCAATCCACCGGTTTCCGGCAGAGCACCATGGCCTCAGATTTGGAGGTGCTAACTCTCATCCCCGCCGCTTCACACTCGGCTGCAAACCGCCCCAGTGAATGCTGGAGGTCACGATCCGAGGAGGCTAACAGGACCACATCATCTGCAAACAGCAGAGAGGCGATCCCGAGACCCCCGAACCTGACGTTCTCCGCCCCCCGGCTGCGCCTAGATATCCTGTCCATGAAAGTCACGAACAGGACCGGAGACAAAGGGCAGCCCTGGCGGAGGCCAACACCCACCAGGAACGTGTCTGACTTATTGCCGAGAATGCGGACACAGCTCCTACTGCAGTCGTACAGAGACCGGATCGCCCGTTGTAATGGGTCCGGCACCCCATACTCCCGCAGCACCCCCCACAAGAACCCCCGAGGGACCCGGTCGAAAGCCTTATCCAAGTCCACAAAGCACATGTAGACTGGTTGGGCAAACTCCCAGAACCCCTCCAGTAGTCTTGCGAGGGTAAAGAGCTGGTCCACTGTTCCACGGCCGGGACGGAATCCACATTGCTCCTCTTGAATCTGAGGTTCGACAAACGGTCGGAGCCTCCTTTCCAGCACCCTGGCATACGCCTTCCCTGGGAGGCTGAGTAGTGTGATACCCCGGTAATTTGAGCACACTCTCTGGTCCCCCTTTTTGAAAATGGGAACCACCACCCCGGTCTGCCAGTCCATGGGCACTGATCCCGACCCCCATGCGACATTGAAGAGGCGTGTCAGCCAGGACAGCCCAACTATGTCCAGCGCTTTCAGCATCTCAGGGCGGATCTCATCCACCCCCGGCGCCTTGCCACCGAGGAGCTTTTTGACTACCTCAGCGGCCTCTGCCAGGGATATGCGTGAGCCTCCCCCTAGATCTTCAGGCGCTGCCTCCTCTGCAGAGGACATGTTGGTCGGGTTTAGGAGTTCCTCAAAGTGCTCTTTCCACCGCCCGACGATGACATAAAATAACGATATACAAGATAAAACACAGGCATCAATGGCTTTATGGAGGAAACCGCTCTGGGGAATAAGCTGTTCCTTCTACTGTAAAGAGGATTTACAGTAGAAGGAAGGACTCGGTGACTATCTACTGTTTGAAACTTTGCCCCATCTGGTGGAGAGAGCAGTCACTGTTACTGGTCACTTTAATGTTACCAAATGGTGAATGTAGTTTGAAGTAGCATCACCAAGCATTTGTTGACAAAAGAAAAGAAAACCCTATTTTTTCCCGTGTGAGGGGGGGGGGGGGGGCACTATAGGCAAACACTTAGTTTTTATGCACTGTCAATTTAGAGATTGTGGGCTATTTTGCTTCCATAACATGTCTTCTTTCAGACTAGTGGCAAGACAGCATCCAGAATTCACATTGAGGGTCTTGTTTTACTACTTTATCGATTTACTTCTGTCGATTTTTCTTAAACTCAGCAAGAAGTTAGCATTAGAAAATCACTGATTTGCATTTTGAAACAGAAAGAATAAGCAAAAAATATGTGCCTTAATGTAAGACATCGGGAAGTTTCCCCGCGACATCTGTTATTAATTGATGTTTTTACCCTATTCACCTGTCGTGTCTGTTGTGTCACCTGGAGTTTTACTTAAAGTCCGTTTTCTCTAAATTAGGTATTACTCACACTCTGAACCAGAACTCTCCACTTCAGTGCCACTTACATACACCAAACTTTCCAGTGCACTCCTAACTTTATTCTAAAGGCTTTAACTGAGGGGTTTGTTCCTATATTGTCCATACACTGAGTTATAGGACATTTTATCCTAAAAACATGACAAAAAATGTATTTAGTTGTTATGGCTATAGACAGTATTGTCTGATTCATGAAGCGGAGAGATATCCAAAATTCCCTATGTATAAAGCTTTTACTCTAATAATTATATCAAGATGGAACAAGCACTTTGAACTTTATCTGATGTTTAGGTTTCTGTTCTGGAAATGTATGCAAATGAGCACATATTTAAGAGAATGCCTAATTTGCATATTTAAACATTAATCAATTAATCAATTAATCAATTAAACATTAATCAATACAAAAAATAATTATCTCAATGTAAGTAATCAACTGGGGAAGTATCACAGCGATATCTATTAGTTTTTTTTTTTACCTGGGTTGTCTTCTTTCTCTGATTTCCTACCACTCTGAACTCCTCTGTGCTTCTGTTTAACCTTTTGACCCCTGCCGTTACATTGGGGGTAAAAAAGGGGGCGTCAAGTGAAGACGTCATCACCATCGCTGCACCCCGAGCCCTCTTTTATGAGAAGTACCCGCTGCTCCAGGCGGGCGCGCACTGTACAGCCCTCTCTTCTCTGCTCTGCTCCCTAGGCCTAATGCTCAGCGACCGATCCCATCATTGGATATGCAGCAGCGTGGCACATTCCACGGATGCAGAGTGTGTGAAATAAGGGAAATGTAATAGTGATTGAAATTCAAATATTTCGCTCATATTTCCCGCAACTGCCAATTCCCGTCTCTTAATTAAAAGCAGACACGGTGATGTCATGCGTGGAAGGGCGAGAGAGAGAGAGAGAGAGAGAGAGAGACGGAGCTGGTCTTGCTCCAGGCCCGTGCGTGTCGCACTGCACAATTGCCAAAATATCAGATATCTCAATATAGAAAAAAAAGAGATGTGTGCTACTTATGCAGATGTAAGGTAACTTAACCCACTGAGAAAATACCTGGAGAGGCGGGTAAAAGAACGGACAGGGACATTATTATTAGCCAAAACTCTCACGGGAACATTCTCCACTGTTAGCACAATATACCTATTATGCTGCATGCACACCGGTCGGATCAGGAGCAGCTCTCCTGTCGTTTCCTTCAGGTAAATATAATTTCTATTCAAGTTCAACTTATGCCCGTGTCAGGCCTGTTAGCCTCTGAGTGATGACCCTCACGGGGGCACAGATGGGTCTCTCCTGAAGCAACACTAACTGGTAATGAGCATCCGCGTCCATCAGCCGCTCGTCTGATACATGACTAATAAACATGCAGCGCGCTCCGCGGGGTTATTTAAAGGCTCGGAGACGGAGGCGTCGGGAGAGAAGAGGGTCTTTTTCTTGTCCCCGTGTCACTCTGTGTCAGCCACGTCGGCAGCATTCATTAGCATGGGTCAGATCGGCGCCGTCAAACATGTGATGGCGCACACACACACGCGTGCGCACACACACACACACACAGGGACACACGGAATGTCTGTGAACGTTCAGATACGTCTGTTGCTTTTGCTGCCACCATGCGGATAAGATGTGACACATCTCCCTCTGGAGGCAGACATGTCATGTTGGTATCTTGCACATGTAGTCGGGATATTTAAGTTGGAGCCATATTTATATTATGGAAACAACAACTTTCATAAGAGCTGGAAATACTGTGATCAGGGCTTTATTTGTTTTCATTCTAACATAAGAGATTTATGTATGCGGAATCATGAGGAACTGCTAAGAAGACTATTTGGTCACGATTTGGCTTACTTGTACATAAAAAACATTACTTCAACATAAAAACATTACTTGTACATAAAAACATTACTTCTACACAGACATCAGAACATTTATGTTAGTTTCAGTTTAGTTTCCATACACTTTTGTCTTCACTATTTCATGCTTTGATAACAATCAGCTGTGGATGAAGTACTCAGATCCTTTACTGAAGTAAAAGTACCAGTACCACAACGTAGAAGAGCTCTGCCTGAGCGGGTCTAATCAGCCAAAGTGACTGAGAACACCTGTGATGGTGTGCAGGGCCTTTCAATAATAATAATGAATAATGACCATATGTTTTGTATGCGAGTTAAAAGTAAATAGTGACTGTAGAAATCGAATAAATGTCGTGGAAAAGTGAAGATATAGTGGTGAAATACAATATTTCCCGCTGAAATGTAGAGGAGTAGAAGTATAAAGTAGCAAAAAATGACTCCTTTGATTACAATATAAATTAGTAGTTTTCTTTCACGTGGCATTATTAGCACCACCACAAAGCACAGTGTTAAACAAAAGTTTTTTTATGGTTACAAATGATGAAAAGTCAACCATGAGCATCTTAACTACAACAGAAAACACGTGAAGTTCCATTTGAGGCCCAAACACGAACTTGAACGACGAAAGGTCAAGAAGAAATTGTTCTTGAATATAATCAGCACGTTTAACATTTTAATTGTAAATTTTAGTCTCGAGGGTGTCATTTATCACTCTGGTGTATTTGTATTATTTCTTTATTTTAATACAAAACACATTTATATGTAAATTGTGTCTAAATAACATTCTCAAATTAATTATTTTGCTGCGCGACGGGTGCTCAGTTTGCGGTGTAATCCTTAATTTAAAACAAAGACAACACAAACATTAACCTCACTCATTTATTTATTTACCTATTTTTAAGAAAGTGACTAAATGTCAAGTTTGCTTTGATTGGGATAGTTCATTAAGTCTTTGAAACAATACAGAGGGAAATCTTGTATTTTTCTTTTTTCTGCAGCATGTTTTCAGGAGATATGAAAATCGGAGCCCCAGGGTGTCATCTGAGCACGCCTCTATCTACTGTCATGTGTCACAAATAAACACAAGAGTTTCCATTTATTTCTAATAGGAAAGAAAAAAATAGTCAAAGTGTCTTTTTTTTTCTATTCCAGTGTTCATTTTTCATTCTGTTTACAATTTGTCAAAACCCAATAAAATCAACACCGGAGGCCCAGAGTGAAATCACATCAGCGCGCAATAATTTACCAGAACGATTAGCGATGACAAACCACGACGGGATATTACTTTGACCTGTTCATAATTTGCACCGTTGTTATGATCGTGACATATAGTCTGTACTTACTCCAGGGAAGGCGGTCTAATCAGGCTACTAGTGTAATTAAATCAAACCTGCCCGGGGCTCTTATTGACTCGCTAATATGGCCGATACAATATGACTGTTATGACCTGCCGCTCTCAGACATCCATCCATACATGTTAGCCGAGCAATAATTGCCTGAGTGGAAATAGACCGTAATGTATGGAGCAGCCCGATAGTGATGAAGCAGGGGTTGGAAAGAAGTTCGACACACACACACACACACATGTTGTCATACATACAGTAATTAAATGGATTAAAGGGAAACACTGCGAATGCATCACCTGTATTTAGCATCAGAAGAAGAAGACAGTAATTACTGTATTTCTGCATGCACGCCGTGTCATTTCCGCCACGGATCTCAATGCACGACGATGTCGAAAACTCATAATCCTTTTAGCGGCTTATTAAAAAGCACACATGCTGGAAGTGTGTTATCGAGAAATAGACTGCAGAGGCGCGGTTGATTGCCGCACGTCACAACACCCAAGGTGACAACCCTCAATTTCTTATGTTCATGAGTCGATTCGGTTGTTCGGGATTCATGAAAATGCTTTAAAAACACAAATTACTTCTACATAAATTAACTATATGTAATGCAAATATGCCACAGATGGCGGACAAAGCAGAGTGTTATTTGTAAGACCCAAGAGCAGAGAAGCACAGAATCCACATTGCTTACATTACACATGTGCTTGTCCGCACGGCGACTTTGCTACAGCCCGTCATTTAGGCTAAGTGACACTGAGGCTCTTATTTCACACACAAACACACTGTATGCTGTTACGGATCGCTACTGGATGAGACAATAGCCGTTATTCTGTGTGTCTCTGACTGGATATGGACTGAGGGGATGATTGTGCTGTGGAGTTCAGCAGCTGCTCATGTAGCCTGGTGCTGCGTTAACAAGCACAGACATTTTTTACAGAAATTCTCCCGTGTTATACATCGTCTGGATGGCGCGGTTCAATTATGAAAAACACATATTTTGATAATATTCATGTGAGAAAGATTTGCAGAGAGGCGACCAGCGAAACTGTGGTTAAAGTAAAGGGTATAGGTGAGGGCTTGAGTTTAAAGGGGCCCTTTTTCACACTTTGTTTGGATTGTTACGCTGATACAGATGATTTCATACGCCTCTCTGAAGAATGCCATGTTGTCAGCCCATGGAATTAGTGCATTAATTCAATGTGCATTAAAGTAAAACACGTTCAATTGTGCTTGTACGTTTGAAGCCATTGTCTTTGTTTTTCCAGATTACCTGAACGCATCACAGCCTCGGTCTTGATTGTGATTGGCTCCCGTCACTAAAGAATCAGGAGAGCACTTAAATGGACAAACAAAACAACGAAATGACCTCATGAGAAAAGCAGCCGTAGTTGACCAATGAGGATTGGCTATTGTAAGGAGCTTATCTTAAAATAAATTCATCAACACCTTATGAAATAAAAATAAGGTTATATGTAAATCATAATGATGTGCATCAGGCTTACCTTGAGCCATTTGACATCAAAATGCGAAAGAAATAATAATACTCTGACATGCAGAATAAGGGATACTGAATACACCTTCATGTGCTTACAGAGAGAATACAGTCTATTTAACACACACACACACACACTCGTCACACACAGAGCCTGGGATGACCCTCAGCTGGGATGATACTTCTAAGGAGCATGCCCTCGCTCTTGTTTTACACAATAGCCACTCACAACTGTAAAAGAGCCCCTCTGTGTGGCGAACGGAGCACTTCTCTCCCTCATCCCTGAGCGAATGACTGCGTCTCTGAGTGAGTGTGTGTGTGTGTGTGTATGTGTGTGTTGCAGGAGGAGAGAGAGAGTGAGAGAGAGAATGCCTGTACGAGAGAGATGGAAAGCAAAAGTGACAAAAAGAAAGAAGCAGGAGAGAGGAGAGAGATTTTCTCCCCTGAAACTCCTCAACATGAGATCACCAGCGTCATACAGCACAGTACAGTCCTTATAAGATAATCCCCAAATGATTTAATCGGTAACATGATTAACCGGGAATAATCTGGTGGCACTCAGAAACAACACTACAGTCTTAATCATTACGGGAAAGAAACCGTGACGTCAGTTTTTTTCCCCTCCTCTTTCCGACCACATCGGACCTTTTACGAGACTGCACCTCCGAGAGGCCACGCGGGGGTCAAATGTCAAGCTGCAATTGATGTCACAACGCTCACATGGCTACGGCTGACGCATGATTAGTTAGATATATACATTTAGATAATGTGCCTGTCCCGTAATCTATTAGGAGCCGCTCCGCTCTTCGCCCATGCAGGACCCTAATGCACTCCAATGTATTTATGGTCAATAATTAAAAGGGAAAAGCGTGCATTAAAACCAGTCTCTACTTAACAGATCTTAACTAATGAGATTAGGGTAATGAATAGGCCACTTTACCAGTTTGGCCCGGTACAGTGGACTTTTTTTCGCTGACAGCTGCTGAATATGACAAGGTTAGCATCATAAGCCGGTTCCTGCAGAGGGGGTTTAGGGGCATGGATTAGGGGAACAGTGCAAGGAGGCCAGGCTATTTGTATAAATGCATTCATCTGGGAGAAAAAAATAATACACTGGACCTTGACTCATTTTGTTTTGGGATTCCATAATTCGGCGAAAAAATGAGTGGCATTTTGTTTTGCAGACGTGATCATCTGGATATTTAGCTCTCGTACCTCGCGGACGCACAGAAAAGCCGATTGTTGAGAACGGGACGGCTGTAGAACTCAAAGCCACTGCTCTCTCAGCGCTCCGTCTCACTCCTGACTTCCTTGGCTGCGAGTGGGGTCCTGGACAGCGGAGAGATAAATGTGAAAAAAAGAACAAACCCAGGGGCATAAATATGATCTGCCTTCATCGCAGCCGATTTCCCCCTACAGCTTCTTTTGCCACGGCGAAAAAACGCCTGCCGTGCGTGTACGACATCAGCTGTAAACGATTCGGTGCCAGAGGTTAATTTTTCAATTTGCACAGTGAAGGGCTCCCATTACATTTTGACCTGCAAATTGTATCTCCCCTTTAATAACCCCATCATTTCATTTCGGGGTCCCTTTGTAGTTTGGACTGGGGCTGGCTATATTTGGTGGCGGCCATCTGTTTATTATTTAGCCGGTGCTTGGATGTGCAGCCTGAGAGTTAGAAGGGTAGCAGGAGAGCGTTACTACCTGGTCCTGGTAGGGTCTTTACCGGTCTCCCCGGACCCATTAAAATCCTGTTAACTTTGATAATCTCTGGCAAGAAACCTGGCCTCCGCGGACCACTGAGCGGGAGAGGAATACTTTAAAGTGCCACTGTTTAAGAGGTCATAACATCTTGTAAAGCTGCGTGTGGCTGCGGCGGAGGATCACATAATGCCGTCTGAGAGAAGAGACAAAGGGCAAGTTTTGCAGCGTTGAATATGATTTAATGTACCTTTTTCAGATGGGGAAATTCTCCTTTCTGTGTGGTCGGTTGTGAGTAAACTGTGCCCCCCCCCCGTGTCAAATGTCTTTAATTCGGCTCCACTCTTGACCCTTCTCACGGTCTGCGAGATCAATCATAGTGCTGCCCCACTCTGTTATCGTCTGTCAGACACAAACTAAACTAAAAATACTTCACGGATGAGGGTTATCATTCTTAGTCCAATCACGATCTCAACTTTTTTTGATAGATTTGCAGCACGCCAAACTTCCTCCTCTCTTTTCATCCTCCCACTGACGTTTGCCCTCTGACAGGTTCATATTAGATAAGACCCGCCTACTTGACATTTGTCCAACTAATCAATAGGACAAATGATAACCTGCAGGTGTGTTCAGACAGAACGTGAAGCTATTTATGTTCTGTCCTGCCATTACTTGTGCAGATCCATCTTTGCATCCATTGGGCTTGGTATGGAATCATACTGCACGTTAGATTTGCTCTCTGAGGAGGAGGTTGGTGGAAAAAGGTTGGTGGACAAAGCGTCTAATTGTCTCTCTAAGATAATTTTTTTAACAACCACAATTTCCTCCCGAACCTTAACCGAGTAGGTTTCTCTCCTTTAACCGTGACCATGAGAGTTCCCACCTGAAGTGTAGTTGCCTAAACATAAACAAACCTTAATTATATAGAGGTGGCAGGTCAGAAAACGCTCTGATGAACCGTTTTTGCAACGGGTTTCCTTGAATTCTATTTATTGTTTTACCTTAAGGGCCTCTTAAAAACTTTATTGGAGCTTTCAGTCACATCTGACAGACTTCAGCAGGGGGTGGAGAATGCTGTTGTCACAGAGATAGGTCAATCAGGTAATCAAGTCCTATTGTCCCATTGTCCCATTGTCATGTGATGGCAATGAACTATCTTGATTCTCCATCCATTGATGAAAGCCGTGAGCTTAAAAAAAGTACAGTATTATGAGTTGTTTTGGAAGGTAAAGACAGACTATCCACTTTTGAATGTATGAAGACTGAGGAAACATTACTATCCAGAATGCTGTCACGAAAATTTAATTCGGAGCAATCAAATGAAAGAAACTGCTGATGTTACTCCAGAAAATAAAACCAGAATTCCAATTCCTTCTCAGCTTTAATAAAAAAGGAGTTTTAAATTGTCTGTATGGCTTCCCTTGTAATCATTTTTACTAACTGTCTCAGTGAGCGTACGTCAGGTTGGTTAAGCGTGGTAACAAGAGCAGGCGTCTGTCCGGATGCTAAAGCTGGCCCTTAACAGGTGTTATGAGGGCTCCAGCTTGAACACCAACACCTGGTCTGAAGCCCCAGAGACCACATGCTGCACAACGCTATTAGTCAGCTATGTGGATCACAGATAGACAAGAGCTAAAACTGGCCGCTGCCACTTCACAGAGAGCGAGAGACCCATAAAATAATAGCCCCCCCCCTTCTATTCTCGCCACTCCTGATAACATTTTATCACCCCGATTTCAAAGTCTTTCGAGGGGATATTTCAAAGCGAGCCAGACATTCTGAGATGGGAACAACTTTGTGAGAGTAATTTCTCCTTGCTGTGTGTATATGAAAATTTAAATTCCTCACCGCTCAATGGGAAGCAGGGGTTGAAACGAGCCAGAAACCGCCAGCATGTGCTGAGAAATTCCTTCATCCTTATGGTGGCGATTACCAAGACCGGCAGAGGAGGGGGGGGGCATAATGAGAGGCGCGGTGGCACTGCCCTCTATCTAGAGAGAGCTTCGATGGCCTGCAGTCAAAACTATCAGCCCCCTTTCATGATCATCTACTGTGCAGCGGCACTGATAATGCAGGGAACAAAAACAAGGATGCTTCGTCTTTTATTTGATTTTAAAGCAACTGTGAGAATGTGTTCAATCTACTGAGAGCCATTTAACATTCCTCTGTAAAATGGCATCAGAAAGGAAGAAAAAAAAAAAACGTATTTTCCGAAACACGTGTTCAATCCTTTGATGCCCAAAGTGAGCTCAGACTGATTTGTATCAAAAGACTTAAAGCCATTTAACGTAAACAAGAGGTTGCAGAGTGTAACATCTGTATGTCCAGACTAAGAAAAAGTACAGAAAAGATCCACTTTTGTGAGCATTAAATCAAACCCGTGGGTTAATTAAACAGGACTCAAGGGTCAAGATAATAATGGCTCATGTCACCGACGACGATCCGCTCGTTCCGAATACATCGACAAAAACACATGATTAGTGGAACCTGACTAAGCAGTTGTCTCAAGGCTTTATTGGCAGGGCCAGGCCTCCGATCTCTCATCTTCAAACGAAAGCAATGCAGCGTTTTTTGCCACGTCACCGCTCATCCTTCATTTTCCCCGATGTGACTTTTAGGACATCCAAGTGTCAGCCTCTTCTGAGATTGCCACCAGAGATTGCTCTTCTCCTCTGCTTATGGCGTGACGCTAGACCTCCCGGTCTCCAAAGTGAAAAATGATCCATTGATTAGACTGCTCGGTCATTAAAGGGCACATTCAAGCACTGGGCAATGACCGTATGGGATCAAAGGTCACCAAAGGGCCTTGTTCATAGCAAGGCCTTCCTGCAGGAGGGCAAGGCAACTCCCTTTATGATCCTTCATTACATTAGAGGTTAACCTCAGCCCTTTTTTCTATCCGGTGGGGGACGATCAGAACTATCAGCCGCTTTTGTTCAGCGCGGAGGAACGGTAACAGAGCAGCAGGAAGAAGGTGTGAAGGAGGAGATGCCGGGGCGGATAGAGGGACGGGATGAGACAACGAGATGAGGGAAGGATGCGAGAAGGTGGGAGGATGCGAGCATGCAGCCGGTGCGCGGGGGGGGGGGGGATTTCCTGTGTGTCGCTGCAGCCCCCGATTCCTCCCCACTCCTTCTCCAAGAAAATTAAATATTGATCAATCTCACAGGCCTACTAACGGAGAAGGAGATAAAGAAGAGTATTAAAGAGAATAAATAAATACACACTTGTATCACCTGTCCAAGTGTGTGTCGGGGTGTGGGTGGGGGTCGGGGGGTGTGTTTATGGAGGGCGAATCCAAAGCTTGGGCCCATCCATCAGCCACACCCTGGACACGGGGACAGGTTTGTCCGGGCAGGTCTAAAAGCAGGCGGACGTGAGGCCGGAGTCTTCTTTATCGTGCTTCTTCCCACGACAGTGAGCAAACAACCCCTCATCTCTGATCGGTGTTATCGGCAAAGCCTCTGAGCCTGCGCAGACGTTTTAAATAATTAACGAGGCGTGCATTTCTATAGCCCTCCTGATGAGGGATCTGCCTCTTGGAGCTGTCCTTTTATGCCCAGAGTCGTTGTTTATGCCCCGGTTCCTGTCCTTCCCAAGAACACGGGGCATAAACAACAGGCCTCAATAAGTGTGCGGAGTCAGCACTATAAGATACATCGTTTCAGTCCCCATATTAAAAGACTATATGATGACAAGGAATTAAGGTAATGGCATTTCGTATCAGCGAAAGCACAACCAGGAGAAGAGGTTTCATCATTGCAATTACAAAAAGCAGAAAGAAAGCCGAATTGAATCTTATCATTTTCTTTTCCAAGATATTAGATATGTATTTCCATTTTCTATCAATGTGACAGTGATTGTGATGTGATAAAAATACCACGTTACTTTTATCCTGCTATTTGGCATTTATAAGCAGTATATAAAAATGTAATAAATGGTTTATAACGCACTATCATGTAGTCGTAAGCACATATACAACATGTATAAGTTCTCCTATGAATCATAACTGTATATAAATACATGTAAATGCTATAAAAATATATTTTTAGATTATATGGATAGGTAAAGCGTTACATATACTTTTTTCCATTCCTTTTGAGAAGCAGATTAAAATGTGACATGAAACACGGCATCAGTCTACACCTTTTCAATCTCTTTTGACAATGATTTATAATTTTTTAACTCTGTGAATACATAATCAACAAAAAATGTATAATTTATAATTTACCACATGCACTCCTTTTCTCACAAAAGCACACAAGTCAAAAGTTGGAGTAAACGGAGTTTATGTGGTTCATACTCAAACATGGATTTTCGCTGTATTTAATAAGATAAACATCACCAATCATCACAAATGCGCTCACAGTAAGGATTTTTTTTAAACCGGTTTAAATGGCAGTATCACTGGAAGCTCTTGTGGCTATGACTGATCTAAACAAAAGCCCATTTCACTTCACCGAATAATTAACTGCTTGCATTTAACCCCCCCCTTCAAACACACACACACACACACAAAATTGACAATCCCCAAAACAGCTATCGGATGCAGGCCCTTAAACAAATTATGACAGGGGATCTTCCTCACCGATCGACCTTTGCTGACCTCTTATATTGCAGATATTTATTAGTGTCCTTTCTCCAGATAACACTGTGCCTACGTTGAGTGTGTGTGTGTGTGTGTGTGAGAGAGAGGAGGTTTGTAAATCCTGGAGTGGATGCAGTCAGGCAGCTGGTCATAAACGCCAGCACTTTAGGATTTCCACATAAAGAAAAGAAGTGCAACAGCCTCGCTATCCTTTCCCACCTCCCCCTATCTTCTTCTGCCATGAAACAACCCCCCAACCCCCCCTTACTGCTGTCGTTCCACTCATGATCCGGAAAGATGTTATCGCTCCATTTAAGAAAGGAACAAACAAGATTATACTGTAAGTTATCCACGATTATGGCCACAAATCTGGTGCTGGAGCGAGGGCAGAGGGTGGGTGGGGGGGGGGGGGGGGGGGGGAGTGAAAGATGATAAAGTAAACTGAGTTGCTTTTCCTTTTTTCCCGCTCAGTCCATCTCCTTTTATCCGCCACACAAACAGATTTATGGGATGGAGAAGAAAAGGCTTTTGTGGACAGTATATCTTTCAAAAACAGTCAGGCCTTCTGGGAGGAGGAGGAAAAAAATGTGACAATGACATATGTCTTCAACAGCTTGCACCTTTTTCTGTCTTATTGTGTGTGTGTGTGTGTGTGTGTGTGTGTGTGTGTCTGTCTGTCTGACTATGACATAATCCCTCACGCAGAGTCAACACTGTGGCGAGCACTTCTTAAACACACAGAACCTGAGTGAAAGAAAAAAAAAAAAAAAAGAATGAATAAAACCGTCAACCTCTCAGATTGTAAATTGAAAGGCCGTTGTAGAGGCACTCGTGTCTCGGGCGACACACACTTTACGTCTGCGCCTCCTGGCTTCTGACTGCGGCTCGTCACGAGAACGACGGAGCAGAAAAAAAGCAAAGAAAAAAAAGCAACACCTTCGAAGTCTATTCATGTCATACAGTAGAGCAAGGGGGCTCCCCCCCCCCCCCGTCTCTTCTGCAGCTACAACCATCAATTTAGCTCTGTGGTGGCCAGTCAGCCCCTCTCTGTCCCAGCTGTGTTTGACACTATTTATCTGCTCTAGTGAAGCAGATCATTTTTGATTATTAACCTCCCACCCAAAAAAAAAAAGAGAAAAGCTCCCCCGAAAAGGTTAAGGCGCAAAATGACAACCTCACGCGATGATTCCCACCCGGGCAATCAAACACTTGACTGTTACAGCTGCAGAGCCACTCCATCAAATCATCCTTTGAAAAGCACACACACACACACACACACACACTTCCACCCTTTCTTTCTCGCCCCGTCCCTCAATACGTTTTCACCCCCAGCCTTTTCCACCCCCCTCTTTTCCTTCTAACTCCCTCTCCATCTCCATTGCTTTCTTGCTATCTTTTCATTTGTCTCTCAATCTAATCTTTGTCTTTCTCCCTCTCTCTCTCTCTCTCTCTCTCCCTCCCTTCCTCCCTCCCTCCCTAGTCACCCTCCGTCTCCATCTCTCGCTCGACTCTCTCGGTCCATGTGTGCACCCTGCCCATTAAATTACAGTCCTCTCTAATAAAAGGTTGAACTTTCTTTACCCACTCATGTGGATGAAAAATCTGCCAGTTTCCTGCTGTTCCAAATTCCTGCCTGGGAATATTGGACATACACACACACACACACACACACACACACACACACACACAAATGGAACAGTAAGAACAGTGAAGACCCTGCTATGCCTCATCGTTAACATTTATCTTTCTCACTTAAAGTGTCACACACACTAACACACAAACGCGCGCACACACTGATGATGCATTTGTCAGCCCCTCTTGGCCCCGCCGTTTCCAACCTGTCTCCCTGACATCTCCATTCTATACACACCGGTGCCATTACGCCTGCCCATCCAATAAATTAAGCCCATTTACTCTTCTGAATTATGTTATGTTTATTGATGCTCGTATAATTTAATTTCACACAAATTCCATTAAAGATTATATGCTCTCTGTCACAGAGCAGCACTTCCAGGAGAATGAGGGGGAGGGGGAGGGGGGGGGGGGGGGGGGGGGGGTCTAATCGGGTTATAATGGATCTGGAGACATGCATTACAGTCGGGACGCACACAGTGCACGCCCACACACACACACACACACACACACCCAAGTGTCATCTTAATAATGCAGAGTCAAGCCAGCGGATCAATGGGCGCTGTGATGATGCCGTCAAACTGCACTAAGTGACAGGAAGCTTTCAGAGGTCGCTATCAAAAGGAAGTCATCTCTGGGGGATTATACTGTCCCCCCCCCCGCCCTGCGGGGAATAAAATATGTCACCTCAGTAACACAGCTGGGTCAAAAAAATGACACACAACTGCACTCTGAAGCGCTATATGCGGGAACCCCGTTTGACCCTTAGTATTAAAACTGTAAGCCTAATAATTAGTATGAAACTCCACTACGGACTCTTTGCCCCGTTGGCATTTCAGTGACATTTGAGAGTTTCAATAATCTGCCAGAACGTGGATGAAAAAGATCCCTTTAATACACACTTTTTAGAAGACGGCTCAGTTGGCTGATCCAAACATTTTCTTAGTTCACGTCACAATTTGTTCCGTCCTTCGTATTAGAATAAAGATCATGAAACAAATGTGAATTTCTGAAGTACCACAGTAAAACATTTCCTCTCTTACTTTGGATCGCTTTCACCACTACAGCACAAGCGTGAAAAAGACTGTCTCACTTTGGTACCACAGCAGCAACATCAAGCATGCTCCTTATTCTCCTGATGGTAAGTGTCACACTATTCCATATACTGTGTGCTCGCTGGGTTATTTAACAGGCAGCTTTGATTCATATGTCCAACAAAAGCATACAAATTTCTTGCTCAAAGCTAGATGAATAATGATCGGCATTACTGATGGAAACTTCACAGTTACCCACTGGGCAGTGGGAAAAGAGACAGCGTAGCCAATGTGTCGCACTATTTAGCAGCCAGTAATGGATAAAATGAAGCAAAAACTTCTTAAAATCCCTAACGATTCAGGGGCCATGGCATTGTGGAAACATTGCGACCATGTTGGGACAACAGTTTGCAATGCTACTCTGACATACAACTAGTGGTGCAACGGATCATAAAACTCACAGAATTGTATTTTAAGGATAAGACTGACCTTGTGATTAGTAGTTTTAATGATGTATCATAAGCTGCTTACAGTTAGTTTTAGGAAGAGCTCATAATTTATCTCTAATATCTATTCATGTTGAAAACATCTCCTTTAAACAACTCACCAACACTACATTTGACGAGTTTACATGTGAACACATCATGATTACGTTATAATTTACCTTCACCCAATACGAATTTTCACTGAATAGAGCCTGAACGCATCGTAACGTAACTGAACGTAACCTTCGTTCAATAGCCGTTAACGGTGCTGCTAAAGCTAGCTCTCCTGTCAATTTAAACCTGGATTGGTTGTTTATAATGTATCATTATCAGAGATTGTTGACAAGAAAAGCATAAATGCCGATGTCCTGATCGCATATTTTACTGAATATTGGCATATAACGATCATCATTAAAACTTTAGTTCACACTAACGTTAAACTGTGTCATTAGATGTTTCTGAAGGTACAGCTGTTCTGACCTTTGAATATTCTATTTCAAAAATGTTAATTAACTCACGCATATCTTCTATACAGTATGAGTTTGTTGATGAAGTAATGAATCTAAAAACCTTCCCTTTGTTTGTTGTAGCATAAAATGTGGGTTGCACGTCCCTTATTAGGGGACTAACCGCTGATCCCCATCGTGCAACAATTAAAACTGAATAATATCTGCAATTAAGAGCCGGCTGACAAATTTCTGACGTCGTGGAGCTTCACGTCAGCTGCTCCTGAGTCATTGCTCCAAACCATAATCTTCCACAACACTTCATGGTTCACCCTTCTTTGTCATGACAACGAGTGTAAGAGCTTAGTCACAGTGAGCATGGAGACAAATAATGAGGATTTATGTTGGTATTATTTAGAGGGGCTAAGTGGCAAATGATTGGAGCCCACGTCTACATTTTTTGGGCACCAGCGACGCCTTCGTCATCCTTTCTTGTTTAAACTACTTCTCTGGCCCTTTTTTTTCCATCCTTGTATAATATGTACAGTTCATGATTTAGTATATTACTTAATTTGAGCAAATAAGAGCACCACCAGTATGTGCAGAGACTGTCTTTGTGTTCTCAACCCCCATTTTTCTCTTGCTTACACTTCCCTTGTAAAGTGACAGGCTTATTAAGAATAAGTTTCTCCCACACCTCCTGATAAGCCATTTGTAAGGCTTGAGGTGGAGTTTATCAACGGCCTGTAATAAGAGGCATGTAGCCTCGGTCCACCGTGGCTTTGTCTTCATTTACCTGCCTGTACATGTGTTGCATTCAGGATTAATTTGCTGCTTTGATGTATTAAAAAGAGCCAGAGGATTTCCAGTGCCATGCTCCCCAAGGTGGGCGGCTTTTAAAAGGAGCTTTTTCTTCATTCCTGCACTTAGGTTTATTACAGATCCCTGGACTGTCCAATTTTAAAGAAACATGCCTCCAAAATAGCAGGATAATTGTTTTTACTTTTTTTTTTTTTTTTTTCAGGCAATTCTTGCAAAGGAAAATCACACATGGCAACCAAGCTTGGTTTTATAAAAACCTGAGTGGTGGCGGTGCATGATGAGAAGAGGAAAGAACTATTGTTTTCATGTCATTTAAGTTAACAGATAAGGTGTAGTTTATGAAGGGATTGAAGGACTGGACAGCACAATATCACACTCGTCTGTCCCTCCTAACATTGCACGCCAGCACCCCCCAAAAAAAAAAATCATGAAAATGATATTTGCAAATTTTGCCATTATAATTGCAATAACAGACATGCCGATGACTAAACAAGCAGCAATCCAAACATCCAGTCATCTGTGTACATCTCTTGCAGAAAAAAAGTTTACACAATTCCCAAAACAAAAACAGAGACATCCGTAAACCGAATGTGATGACACATCAAACTGTTCACCAAACAGAGCTGTGCTGTCGTACACTTCCTGTTGTTTTATTTGACCCCGGTCTGTTTATGAGAAGCAGACACAAAGACGAGGGCGCTCGTAGCACTCCAGACAATATGTCGATGACTAAAAGTAAGGATTGCCTGCTTTGTTTCGGGAATTTTTGCAACTGTAAGTACCAAATGCTGCGACAAGAAATCCATGTTTTCTGAGTTTCATCCATCCTCATGTTAGTGCTGGTAAACAGTGGCACCTTAAAACTTTCACCCTCCCTCTCCCACTTGTTAATGCAGTTCCCTTTCCTCCCCACCAGAACACACAATTGTGCAAGACCTTAAAGCTTGTTTCTCCACTTTAATGCCTCCGTGTGAACATTAGCGACATACTTTTAGGTTTCTGCCGATTATCACCACCCGTGGCCCTGGAAAAGAAAACTCTGATGTTGGCCAATCAGGTGCTGTGAATCCTCTGATCCTCCGATCACAGCTATCGATCTGTGCTGTTGAGTGCAGGGGCTACATCTCACTGTATTATAATCTACTTTGATGAATCCACTTTTCCTCAGCCTGGAGTCTTGCCTTCAGCTGTGGATTGCGGGCGTGGGTGAGGGCGGCAATAATGATGATGATAGTGGAGCAACAGTTTCTCCCCGTCAACAGCCAAGCCCGCCCTGCCACTCGCACAGACTGTACAGTATACGCCGGCTGCATTGCATTCTGGTCTACTGAGGCTCCAAAGGAACTTGTGGTATATATTTGACTTTTCAAACGTCTTTAAAGACGTCTTTGATGTTTACTGACATTTTCTTACCGTGGAACTGAGCAGTGACATCGTACTGTCCACACTCTCGATGGGAATACACCTTCAAACTACAGCAAATGCTACGTAGACACAGAATGGAAGGACTTATATTTTTGGGGTGAATTTTTCATCTTACTGTATGCTGCTAAACCAACCAAATGAATCCTGTTAATGTGTTTACTATAACGTCATAATTAGAATGAAGTCGTCTTTGATCCTTTTACTATTACAGTTTCACGTTGATTTACTGACTTAAATCTTTTTAACCAGGGCCCTCTTACTGCCCAGTTTCCAAAATCCAGATGATACAAGGGAGGAATTGATCAGAGAAGCCTTTAGTTATTGCTGTGACCTCAAAAGCAATACGCGTTATGGGCAGCAGAGTGATGTTTGTGGCAAGATGCGTACATATATATATATACAGTATATGCTAAATTGATAGAAGAACCTCTTATGTGCAACCCCACCATTTGAAACTACACCTTTGCCCTTGTATTTTGAGTCAACAACTTTGCTAAATAAAACAGTAAATATGTTTTTATAAGCGTGTATTAAAGGGTTAAACCCAACAAACACAAACCTTTGTGTTGCCATATTTTTACCCAGCGCTGCACATAATGTGTCCAGCAGTTTCATCTAGAACTGTTATCTGCATATAGGCACCAGCGGGTCAGTGTCAATAATACACCTGGCACGCTCCCAGTTAACAGATGTCATGTGCCGTCCTACGTGTCCACGTGCCTCGCTTTATGCATTACGCATGAGTGGACACAGATGAACGTCGCTATGGTTACTTCATTCATCTGCAAATCTCACCGGAAACGTATCTAACCCCCCCCTTTCCACCACCACCACCACCACCATCCCAATCAAACCTAATTATACCATATTGCTTTTCTTGTCCAACAATAAGGTGGGTTGCTGGGGGTGGGTGAGAGGGAGAGATTTAATGTAATTATTGAGACACCTCTTTCTCTGCGCGCTGTGGCAAGAGTGAGATGCGCCGTGATGGACGCCGCTTGTCAAAATGCCTATTGATGAAGCGCAAAAAACCCAATTTGCAGTCATAAGGCAACTACCTTCCAATTATGTTAGTGCCAGAGCATTCTTCAAGCCCAGCAACTCCAATCCTTCTCTCTTTTCTGAGTGGCTAGACCATTGCCCTTGGCAGACAGGTACCAAATGGGCTGCTCTCTGCATGCTGCCTTTAATGTTTTATTGATTTGCTTAGCATACGCCCCGATTCAACTCACACACTCCAACGCCGTTGCCCTTTGTACTCGGAGCCTGACCTGCCCCACATGAAAATTACGTTATTGAAATATGTTAAATGTGGCGCCCGCCTCGCCCCCCCCCCCCCCCCCCTCTCCGAGAGAAAATATCTCACCTATTGATGGATCTCTCAGGGGCTAGCAGATTGGTAATATCAGATCCCCGCCCGCTTAATGACTTCTATTACTACGATTCCATCCCCCCCCCCCCCCCCCCCCCCCCCTCAACCAATCAATCATATGAACTAGGTAACATATCAAAGCCATGAATAAAATCAAAAGGGGATTAGAAGATATATTTTCCAATTTTCATGTCAGGTACGGATAAAAAAAAGTATGAAAAGTGGGTGAGATGGAGTAAATCCGCCTGCCATGGAGAGAGAGAAATAGACCAAACATTTGAAACCAGAGTTGTGAAAATTAATGAGCGAAGAAAATGTCACCAGTACAACAAAGGACACACCGAGTCTACAATTTTCTCGTCCTACTTAATAAGAGAGCTCACAATCATCACTCAGTTGACTACAGGGGATCCAATTACCTCCATCTGAAGATGGTATCGGCGAGCAACGGAAGCACACAAATATTTCTTTCTCAATCCCATTATAAGTAAGAACAACGATTAAATCTAACTTTCCTTTTGAACCGTGAGCCCAGAGATGGACAATGAGACTTCACACCCATTAAGCAGAGGATACTTGCATGTGTGTGTGTGTGTGTGTGTGTGTGTGTGTGTGTGTGTATGTGTCCACGCTCACATGTTAATGATGAATATGTGTCTGTCATGTCCTCGGACTCCCAGAGCAGAGGAAGGGACCCTCAGACAGAATACACAGCAGGGACGGACACGGCTTATTCCCAGACAATGTCAATAGCTCAAGGGTAAAATCATTTGTCACCGCTGCGAAATTCCCTCTAAATGTATACATTTATTATTGTCGCGCTTTAATTGATCGCGGGGCGCCAAGAGAAATACCAAAGGGTCTATAATACTCGCCTATCTCATTTACAAATCACACTTCGCAACGCTTCAAGGACATGTGGGGCTCCTCTAAGAGTAAAAGGGGAAGAAAAAAATATCGGCTTCCTGCCCCCGATATCGCCAAGTAGCACATTAATCTGACCCCCCCCCCCGCCCCCCCACGTTAAGCTGAACGATGCATTACGGAGCATATGGATGAACGGTCCATGAGTCATAACGATATCTGTCATGCCACATATTTATTTCATTTAAATGTTTGTGATAAGCGATGCTTGTTTAATGGAAATATCGATGCAGCATCTGGGAAGATGTTATTTCATGATTATATTGAACACATTTCCTGTGCATGTGCACCATGTTTAGTTTACCTTTATTGTCATTGTGAAATGATTCAATAAAAATAAACAGAGGCCTCTTCTCATGCAATTTTCCACACAGACTTTGAACTGGATACATGTTCATGTGCTTTAGTGAAGGGAACGGATCACATTTGTTGCGTTTTGTTGGTTAAAACACATGCATGGTTAAAACTACATTTCAAACTTTCTGACTCCTGGGAACTCCGAGCAGCAACACAACACAAACAAAGCAACACAAGAAGTTTTTTTTACAATTTGGCAAAAGTGGAAAAAAAAAATCGGCACATTAAAAAAGAAAAGATGCGATAAAGGCCGTCTTTTCAAACAAGTCTTGCCGTCGTGGTACCTGCCTCTGCTAATGTAGCAGCTGATACTAGGCAAGGAGGCATCAGTGAGATGCCAGGAAGTATCAGCGTTTGTGGTGATCGATTAGTTACGAATGTAATCTTGCTCTTAAATATTACACAAAAACTTTACCTGAAAATGTAGTGCCCAGAAATAATGAAAATGTGACCCAAGCTTATGTTGAATACTGTGTTGACAACAAATGACTCCAAAAAGACAACCAATACCACACTCATGATTGTAATAATAACGTAACATAAATCAAAACACCTGTTTTATGCTTTAACCGTGTAACGTGGAAGTAGAAACCAATAACGTCACAATAACTGGTCTCTCGGTATTGTCACTCTTCATCCCTGGTCCCTCACACTCATCAGCATAACTTCCTGCCCTGCATAGAGGGGCCCCATTGTAAGAGGCTTCCATCAATCCACCCAGAGCCGCAGGGGTTAACTGCTCTAACTTTACATGATCAGACAACTGTGCTGCCTTACGCTATCTGTCCACATAGGAAGCGATCAATTGTAAAAGGGCCCTAACACACACACACACACACACACACACACACACACACACACACACACACACACACACACACACACACACACACACACACACACACACATACATTAAGCACTCTATTCTCACTGGGGCCACCCAGGTACAAGAGGTAATTATGTCAACATCTTTGGGGTTACAGCAACACTCTCGACCCCCAGCAATACATCATATTCATAGCCTGGCTTATTAAAAGCCTGAGCTTCATACGGTACCCTAAAAATGAGTCCTCCTCATCCGCATGTCCTGATTTATGATTGGCTGACTTGTCTGGTAGCGTGTCAAGTTGTACTCAACAGCCAACCTGTCCATGTATTCGGAGTCATTTCGCTTTTTTCTCTCTCTCTCTCTCTCTCTCTCTCTCTCTCTCTCGCTCTCCCTCTGTCTCGCATTCCAAGAAATGATCGTCATATCTAAACATCGCTGCAATTATGTCTCCCACTCGGCTGCGCTGGTAATGTCTGTATAAAGCAATAATGTGTCTGACATGTATGTCGACATCTGTTCATGAGCCGCGCAGCGTCCCCGCCGATATTCACTTCCTATTGTGATCATTTTCAATTGATTCTTTATGAGTCATTTCAAAGCTAATGGCTTGCGTGCGGCACGGCGCAGCGAGGAGAGGAGAGGACCTTTGGGAGATGGTACCCAGACTGACGGAGGGATCGGAGATGAGTCGTGTGCACAGCGAGACCGAGGGGGCGTAAGACAGAGCAAAGTGATCAACAATCTGCTGAAATTTGCGCATAAAAGACCACAATCAGGCAGCTCTCATCCATGATTATATTCCAAAGTGCCAATTATGTCACGTCAGAAAACTACAGTGAGAGGTTGACACTCTGCAATAAAGCAAATAATTTCCAGTTGGAGGAACAGAAGAAGAAAAAACGTTAATATGAGGGCTGGAAGATGGGGAGAGGAGGATCTCGGTTAAAGGAAGTAGCTAATAAGGTTTAATGGTGCGTGTCAGGAAGCCACAGTATGCAGGGGAAACACAGCTGGATTCATTTTGTAAACTATTTGATATATACACATCTATCCCGCTCACAATTATCAGCTGCTCTCAGGCCACTGGGGACAGTTTAAGATCTCCAATCAGGGACATTTTCTCCACGCTCTTCAGTTGTCAAGGAAAAGGCGTTCATGTAATTCTGTAGGAGCGAGACAGGTCGAGTCGCACCCAGTGCCGCTTTCGGGAGAACGTCCAGGAGTTCATCCCCCTCGGAAGCAGTGAGGCGTGTGAAATATGACAACATATTCCAACATTGAGGTTAACAAATCACATACTTCAAATGAGACAATAAAGCAGGATTCACAGGAAAGCCTTTATTTCCAAACACGTGTGTTCAAAGGCCGAAAAAAGACTGAGAAGCTCAAATCTAGATTCAGTTTTGCAGAGAAATCAGAATATTACCTTAGTCGTGTGTACTCATTTGGTCAAAATTGTAATTACCAAAATGAGATTTTTTTAATTTTGTATTTATTCATTCTGCAACACAGGCAGCTGAGCACCTTTGCTGTTGCTCAACTCGGTACCCATCGGTTAAGGGTCCAGCGACGGATAAGCCTACCGGGACAAGGGCCAATATTTTGGGGGTTCCGTCGTAGCCAGCGGATATACGGGCCTTGAGACAACGTCTCATCTCATTTCTTTAAACCGATATCTGCATATGAATGTAGGTAAATAAAATAAAATATATATATGATTCATTCACTATTAAAAATAGCTAAATTGTTGTCGGTTCCAAGATTGTCTTTCGGCCGGATGTGCTCCGCCTCTTTTGCTCAACACAGGGACTAAGAACGGAAACCAGAAAGCTTCCGATACCAAAATCTGCAAGCTGTCAAATATTAGTCAACCGTTGCCATGGGAACCACCCAGAGGACTGAACCTTAGACGCTGTTTCCACAAATATGTCCGAAAGCTGTTTTTTTTTAAATTTTATTTTTGGAAATATTGGCAGACACAGAATACAGTAAACATGTACTTTGACTAATATTTACATTGTTTTTCAGCTTTTTGTTAACATATACAAACAAACAACAAACCTGTCCCCCCCCCCCACCCACCGGTACACCCACCTAGAAGAACAGAAAGGTAAATAAATAAAAAGGTCACCTCATTTCGCCGTGACAGACGTCATTATATATATGTACATAACCACACACATACACCGTACATCTGTATGTAGACACGCCTGCATCATTCTACGTAGTAAATATACAATCATCACATCATACAAGCACAATATGCCCAAAAATCAAATGACAACAGGATTGGCCAGTAGGTAGAAACCAGAGTGCCCAAATTAGTACTTGTCCAATAGAAAGGGAGTCAAATTAATACATTTATCAAAAAAAAAAAAATTGTGCGCCTCATGATTTAGTGTCTAGCCCAAGAAACACTGCTCGGGGGTATCAGGCATAGTTTTGAGTTTCCCTAAGTATGTCAGAACCGGGTCCCAGGTGGAGAAGAATTTGTTCCTTGACCCCCTAAGTGAGTATTTTATTTTCTCTAACTGTATGAATTGCATCAGGTCACTAAACCAATAGACGCCTTAGGTGGATTTGTTGATTTCCAGTGCAACAATATTCTTCTACGAGCAAGAAATGTTGTAAATGCCATGATGTTTTTATGTCTTTTTCTTATTGTAGAGTGTTGTTTATCTGTGACACCAAATATAGCTGATGCTGCATTGGGTTGGAGATCAATATTAAGAGCCTCGGATAGTGTTTTAAAGATCATAGAGCAGTAAGATGCCAGAGCAGCGCAAAGCTGTTTTATCCTCTTTTATAAAATGGAAAAAAATATGTGCAACAGCTGTATTATGATGAGAATAATTCAAATGTCAGTTGTCAAAAACTAACATTATTAGTTGGTATTCTACAGGAATAGTCTTGATATGAATCCTCTCCAAAATACACACAAATAGAAAAATAAATAGATATCAAGCAACAGACATGTACGATTCAACTTCTTTTAATTTCCTTCAACCAAAAATATTATAAAATCATAAAAACAAAAATGCCAACGTGTAAGGCATAACAGACTATTTAAATCCTAATTTGACAAAATGAGAAAGCCTTTACACACAGAATCTTTTCTAAAGACCTAAAGGAAGTCTGCACATTTATTTTAAACATAAAAAACATAATTGCTTCCCTTCCAAACTTCTGAACCTTTGTGTTTTTAGCGGTCGAGTGTTCAACTTCCGCACAAGGGTCAAATAATTGTCAGTGTCACCGGCAGATTTAGAGGCCGACGCACCGGAGGATAAACCACTGGAGGGGACAGAGCTATATTCTCTGGCTGGTAGGATTTAAACTGTACTGCAGCGAGGCTAAGCCCATCATTAAATCATTATGATTGCAACCCTTGACTCCTGAGGTTTCTTTTTTCTTCTTTTTTTTTCTTTTCTTCTCTTCTTTTTTTTCACCCACCACTGCGTGTGAAAAGAGTATCCTGAACTGAAAAATTGGATGTTGTCTAACAAGCCACTTGCATTTGATGGGCCTAATTTAAACTATTATGTTCTTGTGGTTTCCTGATCCCATTATAAATATTTGAAGGGAAGTATTTATCATTGAGATACTGAATATCAGCACAGATGGATTTCCTGTGCAAGCAAAGGTCAGTGATTTAGACGTATAAACATGTGAGTAGGGAAACTCTCTGCGCCTTGACCTGAACATCATGGCCGTAAAGTCAAACAGGGGACGTGGCGAAGTCACTCTGCCAATGAATCCTGTCAGATACGCTTGGTGTGAACCCCCGATACAGATACTGTCTTTTCTCCCTGGCTTGGTTGGAGAAGAGTGAAAATAAGGCGCATCATACTGCGATGAATCCCTCTTCTGCGTTGCATTGAGCATCTCAACTCTC